>NC_053042.1:28217725-28819332 GCF_003473485.1 Medicago truncatula | reverse complement strand
TAGTGTAATTTAAATGTTCATAATCAAACATTGTTTCTTGATTTTAGGCCCTTTTTGGATAACCGACTTATTTGTAGCTTATAGCACAAACGCTTGCGCTTATCGCGGTTATTATGTTAAGAGGTTGTGAATAGGCTTACATAAACTATTTCTATAGCAGAAGATAAAATAAAGTTAAATTGTTTTTGTATATGCTATAAGCTGTTTTCATAAGCTGTCTTGGAGAACTTGTGAAAATAAGTTGAAAAAAGCTTATGAAAAATGTCATAAGTTGTTTTCATAAATTGTCCCAAACAGCCTCACAAAACATAGTATGTCTTTGGTTTAGCTTTTTGCTGCCGCTGCCTCACATTTGGATGCTTTTTGACTTGATTTGGAGAAGCTACTATTTGTAACTTCACTATAAACGTGAATTTGTGCCGTGGTTTTGGCCAGATGTGAAAAAGGTGCCGTAAAGCCAAACATAGGCTTATATTTATAGATAAGATCAAATAACCCAATCCAATGGCTTGTGTTTGGTAAAGCTCAATACATAATGCTTCTGTTGGATCACAATGAGAACACTTCAGGGTATGTTTGGAAGACAGGTTTTGGAGGAAAAGGGTGATTGAGATGTTATATAACAATCTATCACACCATTCTTTCCAATTTTCTCAAAATTTCGAATTATATTAAGAAATAGACTATCCCTCCAAAACCCAAATTTCAAACATACCCTAAAAATATTAAGAAATGCTGTCTGGGTTGAGGGTTATTGTGCTCGCTTTTATTTCAATTTAAGTGTTTGAATTTTATGTTGTTTGGAAAGTTTAAGCAAGCACTACAAGCGTATTCATTGAATTACGCTTTTTTTCTCGAATTAAAATGCCGTTTCTTCTGCACGATCTGTGAACCCGGTACAACCTGTTCATGAGTGAGTTGGTTCGGTTTTAGTGTTAAAAGTACGAGTTGGTCACCCAACCCGAACCGAAGGAAATTGATTGGTTTGGGTATTAGGTTTGGTCAAATTTGACCCAACCCAACCCAACCCAACCCAACCCAACCTGTGAACACCCTTGTTGGTAAATTCCTAAATCCCTACTTTATGTCATTCTCTACTCTCCTCACAGTGAGAATAGAAGGGTTTAGCGGAATCCAACCTCCACATGCTGATCACAAGCACGCTCCTCAGTAACTTCGGTTCTGAAAATAACATTTGTTTCTTCGCATGATCTTATTGCATCTTAGTTTATAGTAGATTATGGCCACCTTTTAATTTCTCTTTGGTTTATACTTGACCCCCTTTACCTAATTTTTAAGTTTCAGTGAAGTGAATTGCTACAATGGTGGAGTCACTCCTTGAAGATATCTTTAGGGTTGAGAAAGTCAACCCAGATGACAAAAAATTATTTGAAAAAGGTATTATTATTATTATTCGATTCTTTTAGTGGGATTATTTGCTCTTATCGTTGACATGCAACTTTATTCTAACATATTTATTTTTATGCTGCTTAAGTGACACGCATTGAAGCAAGAAGTGAAAAGTTTGACATGTTTATGCAACTGGACATAAATTCTGAGCTATATCCCTTAAAGATGGGACAGAAATTTTCTCTTGCACTGGTTCCAACACTCAATCCTGATGGCACCCCAGATACTGGCTACTATAATCCGGTATGACTTGGGATCTCTGTGGATTCATTTATTTGAGCTTATCTACCGATATAAACACTTGTTAAACTGTTTATCGAGAGTATACATGAACATCTTCCGTATGTCCACAAGATATTTGAACTTATTTTCATGACATGTCCATAAGCTGTTTTGAACTTATTTTCATGAGGTCTTGTGGATAGTTTATGAGAACAGCTTATAGCATATATGAAAATAGCTTGACTTTGTTACAGAATTAGCTTATAAATAAGTACTTATATAATAATCATTTAATAGGAACAGATTTAAATTAAATTGTATAACAAATAATAGTAATATGTTGTTGAAAATAATCCCTCAGTCCCTAGTTCCATGCGAACGTGTTTTTGGAACAATGTCAAAGGGAACGAATACAGTTATGATTATCCGGGTGTTTGAGCCTATCTGTACTAAATTTGGTTAGACTCTAACTGATACTTTTAAAAAAAATTCCCATTGCTCTTAACCAAGTAATGCAAAATAAAATTGCTACTACTGTACAGATGGCACCTTTTTTTTTTATGGTTACTATTTCGTTCTTTTAATTGTTGTGTTCCAAATCAGTAATCTTGGATCTGCTTAACAGAAAGCTGCTACTTTTTTATTCTCCAGGGTAATCGGCAATCAATTGCTGATAACTATGAATATGTCATGTATGGAAAGCTCTACAGAGTAACAGAGGGTTCAGGAGGGCGTGAAAAAGCGTAAGTCTTTTACCTTCTTTGAGTATGAGTTTACAGAGAAAGGAATTACTGTTTTACTTTGCATATAGTCTTGTTGATTGGTCATTTAGAAGCTAGTTTCTGGGACTGGGAGTTATGAGCTGGCCGATGCATGTTGTTTTCAAGTGGCTCAGCTCTCTAGTTAAAAATGTTGTTTTTGAGAAGATTTAGTACTATAGTGTTAATCAATGGATGTTTTTCTGAAACAACTTCCCGGTTAGAGTTCTTTTTTGAAGACTTCCCAGTTAGAGTTGAAAGCGATCTTTTGATTGTGATACAAGGTTGTACTGTGATTTATTTGTGGTTTTTGTTCTTAATATGTTACTTTTGGCAGGGAGTTGAATATTTCTTTTGGCGGGCTTCTGATGCTGCTGAAGGGAGATCACTCTCATTTCAACAAGTTTGAGCTTGATCAAAGGTTGTATCTTCTGATGAGGAAAGTCTGAAGATCAAGTTAAAACCAAGGGTGAAGAAAGCTTGTTTCTAACATCAATGTATGGCAGACTTGTTTACCGTTTGTAATTCTAATGCGGGTTTTCACTACCTGATGATGATTTAAAACAAATATTTGGTAACCTTGAAGTAACTTCTGGCAGAAATTATCTACAAAAAAATGTAATTTGGGTGATACCAGACCAATGATTGCAGCATGACTATCTAGTTTGTGGATTGGTTTCTAGTAAATAAATTTTAGTTAAGATAAATGTCTGATAAATGCTAGCATTCTTTTCATGCATGTTTACATCATAAATCTCATCCTTGAGCTTTTTCCCACTCTCTCCACTGTTTTGCCTTGCATTTGGGGCACTGTGGAATTGAGTACCTGCTTTCTGTAAACATGTTCCTTTGTTATCCTTAAAAAAATTCACAAAACTCCCTTTTATTATTTATTGCTACCTTGTCATTAGAAAGTTTTTTTTATTGACACCTATGATGCTAGTGTGATGTTTAAGGTAAGTTTTTAGAGCATTATTCAATACTCTGTACTTGGTTGTCCTAAATTTTAAACTTCTAAGAACATGCTTAGAGTATTTGAGTGAAATAAGAGTTGTCATATTGGAAACCCTTACATATTGGTTCTTGCAACAAATGTGAGTATTATTTATTAGCTTTGGATATACAATAATTTTATTTTATTTATTTTTTATTTATTTTTTTTTTTTTACGAATATCACTCTAATTTTATCATTCAAGTACAAACATACTAGTTTTTTTTTTTTTTTAAATTTTTTATGTCGAACGTATTAAAAAATATGATTTAATTTAATTTTTATTGAATTAGATAGAAATCTAACATAGAGGAGTGATAGTAACACTCTCTAATACTCACTTTCTTAAATCATTGCGTATCTATACTTTGGAAATAAAACCCACAAAAAGTGGTGGGACATACATGGATTTCATCGAATAAAAGAATGAGTGCTAGAGAGTGTTCAAAAGTGAATTAGCATTCCTTATCTAACATGATACTAGGTTTTAAGTTCACTCCTCTCGGCAACAACAGACCCTAGAATCCTTGACCCCGCATTTGGCTGAGCAATAATGCCAGTTTTTGACAAAGCTCTGAGTCCATGAATATGCATCAGCCACCAGATAATTTTAGAGCCTCTCTTCCCTCTATGATGTACAAATATTATTACTCCATGAGTTTAGCAAGAAATTAGTACCTTAGCAACTATCTTAAGTTCTTCTTCAATCTAACTTCTAAAATAGACGAAGATACTAAAAGGGGTTAAACTAGATTTACTCCTAATAATGAGATAAGGAAAAAAAAAATGATAAATCAATGATAAAAAACCATACGGTTTGGTTTGTTTCGGTTGATTTTTATCATCCAAATCAAACTAAACCAAACCAATGCAGTTTGGATTGGTTCGGTTTGTGCGGTTTATTGCGAGATAAAAAAAATATTACATTAACTCTAATATTGCCAACTTGTTACAAAATAAACATAGGACATTTTATTTTACTGTTTATATGATAAAATATTAGGTAAAACTTATATCAAAATAGGTAATATTAAGAAGAAACATAAGCATGAAACAAATTATTGGGAAGTAAAGGAAACAAATTCATCACTCGAAATGAATTGAGAGAGATGGAAAGAAATTAGAATCGAACCTGATGGTGCAACAATTGAAAAATCGAATCGAAAGAGATTATTCTTGAGCTATGTAATTGGGCTAGTACATGTTTAAGTAATATTCATTATTCTTCCGGTTTGGTTTGGTTTGGTTCGGTTGCTGAGATGCAAACCACAAACTGAACCGAACTGCACGGTTCAATGCAAAAGTCATCCGAATTCATCCGAACCAAGTGCGGTTTTTTGCGGTTTGGATTGGATTGATTTGCGGTTTTTTTATTGGGTTGGTTCGGTTTTGAACACCCGTAGTTGGTAGGGATATTGCATAATTTATGCAGGGGTCAGGGTTCGAACCCCGGACACTCCACTTCTCCATATTTAATTGTGTGACCTAGAGCCAACAGACTACTAGTAAAAAAATATAAATATATATATATATATATATATATATATATATATATATATATATATATATATTTGTACAAAGAAGTTAAAAACATGAGATTTACTTAATAATTGGATCTATTATTTATGTTGTGTTTATATCTCTCGAACTGACTTCCTAATAAAACAAGAAACAATATGGAGAACCACTATTCAAGCTTTGAGCAGAAAAATATACAAATTAGAAAGAGAAATGATATATGTACATCCACTTTTTAACAATTTTTTGACAATTTTCTCTCTCATACTAATATTATATTCTTAATCTCTCTCCTTCTTTTTCTCTCTCTATTATTTTAGACCAATAGAAATAGAATAAATAAAAATTATCATCAAAGTTGTTAGATATGGTTGTACAAATATCACAACTCTATTAGAAAAATTCAATGAAGTACCGAAGGAGAGTGATATTCAACAAATGTTGCATCATCCTAACCAGCCCAAAAACCTATATAACATAACCACGTATATAAGAATTTATAGCTTAGACACCAAAGAAGAAGAATACTGATTCAAGAGAAAGTGACAATTGCATAAATGCTGGCCTGCCAAAGCAACTCAGGCTAATGTGCCTAATCAACTGCCAACTAGACTTTAAAACTTCAGCTAAGGGTCAATATAGTTCAAAATACCCGAAAAAACAGCATAAGACAAGCACAAATAGTGATTACTTAGGGATGACTATAGATCTTTCCACAAACCACTTCTCACCACATAATCTTATTTCCACGAAAGATTCATTATTTGACTAGAATCATTTAGTCTTACAAAAGAAAAAAAAAAAATCATTTAGAGCCTGTTTGAAATAGTTTTTATTTTCAGTTTTTAAAATATACTAGTTCTCTTCTCACAATAGTTATCCTTTTACATATTTTCGTTTTAGTTCCCAAAACTAAAAATTTCAAAACAGTTTCTAAAACTGTAATTTTAAAAATTAGCTTAGCAAAAAAGTTTTTAATTTTCAAGTTTTTGAAAAGTTTTTAATTTTCAAGTTTTATTCTTCAATTTTTTTTTTTTTTATGTAGACTTTTAGGTTTACCACAACACATTATGCACCCATTCCTTATTTTTTAATATAAAAATGAAAAAAAGTTAATACTCCCCTATATGAATGTAACTGAAAGCAAGATTTTAAATAACGGTTGCGGTCTCTGTCGCAGTTGCGTTAAGGTTGTCGCGATTTTAGTTATTACGGGTATTGCGTTACAGATTGAAGTCGTTGCGGTGTGAATTAATCACAACAATGCACAAATATTATTAAATCATTTATTTTTTTAGTTATTACGGGTATTGCGTTACAGATTGAAGTCGTTGCGGTGTGAATTAATCACAACAATGCACAAATATTATTAAATCATTTATTCTATATAATAACTTAAATTGAACTATTATTTTATATATTATTAGAGGGTTAAAATAAATATAATAATTACAACGTTACAACACTACAATAGGCGATGAAAGGAATATGAGATACTACTGGTTCATCACAATCTCTCATTATCTATTTTCCTTATGAATGTTGTTGTGTTTTTCGTTTCCGTAATGGTGTGTCGCATTCGTAACGGAGTTTTACGATTGTATTGGCTTTTGTCACGGTCGTAACGGGTGTTTCAGTGTGAATTTTCATCTCACCCTAAAAACAAGTAAAAACGGTACCTATACTTTTTTGTCGCGGTCTTTTTTTAAATAATGGACCCGTATTTAAAACCTTGTCTGAAAGCACAATACCTATGCCATGCAATAATTGACTACATTTTCTTAAAATAGATAACCTTGGTTCTTGTTGTGAAGTATTGTAGATGCCAACAAAAGAAGAAAAATGATAGGAAATTGATATTGGAAATAGGAAATGATAGTGGTATAAAGAATTTGATTACAAATGAATGAATAATCACTTTATAAGGTAACTAATATAATCAGAGTTGATGGAAGGACAATCAACTCCCTTATTATTTCCTGAATGCTGGCTTGAGGAAGTTGAGTATAGAGGATGTCAAGGGTGGCATATATGTCATTAATTTTGAGATAATTTAATGGCATGCTTACATCATTTCAAGCAACATGATATAATTAAAACTCGAAAAAAATATTGAAATTAAAACAAGAGCGGTGCTATATAGCACGACGCTCTTTCCCCACGAATCTGCACGACTAGCATAAAATCTACACACAATTTGCTCTAGAGCGGTGCTATATAGCACGGCGCTCTTTCCCCACGAATCTGCACGACTAGCATAAAATCTACACACAATTTGCTCTATTAGGCTTTGAATACTAGTTTATCCTTTTATAAATACAACTACTATAAACTAAATACCAAAACAAAAAAAGTAAGCATAGTTTAAATAACGTTGCTATAATCACGGTCATAGTTGGTACCGCTAGAATTAAAATCAGTTTTTTTTTTCAATAGAATAAAGATCAAAGTGTAATCTATCAAAGACTTTATTTAAATATATCATATTATATGATTGATTTGTGGCAATGAAATTCATATGTTGTATAGCACACAACACCACTAGAAGATATATGCTTGTGATTTTTGATCAAATAGAAGATAAAAATCTTGTCGCGCATGTTGCACGAAAAATCATGTCGTGCTTTGTATCATTATCCTTAAAACAAATATAACAAAATTGGCATGATAAACTTTGTTGTATCAATATATGATGTATTCATTCATTAACAATAAACAATTAACCCTAAATGTTTCAGACCTATTCTTCAATTCATGGACATTATTTTATGCCCACAACTATCCCATTATCCAATTAAATTTCTATGAACAATTCTATTTTCTATACAAAAAAGAATCCCAAAAAAAGGGGTAAAAAAATGAAAAGTGAAAAAACCCTAGCAATTTTTTACCCACTTGTTGGGTATGAAGCAAGTAAATTAAAAGGTATGCAATGAGAATTCATCCAAGACTTTGAATGCAATTTAAGAATCTCCCTTGCTTTCTCCTTTGCCTTATTTCCACTATCAACTTGAAGAACCAAACAAAGCTTAGCAACAACACCAATTCTCAACATTTCTTGAACAACAAAATGTGTAGCAGAAAATCTTGAAACAGATAGAAGAATTCTCACAGCTCTATCATTAGCCATTGTTGAAACCCTCAAAATCTTCTTTGAAACAATAGCTAAACCGCATCCATGGTTTAAGAGTTCAAATCTTCCATCAGCACATTGACATAACATCTCCAAAAGCACCAAAATCATCTCACATGGCTTTCTTTCTTTGCAATCAAGAAGAAGTTCTATCAAAGCATAAACACAACCTGATTCAATTGCTTTTACTCTATTTCTTCCGAATTCGACAAGTTGAATTAACGTTTGTAGTGTTGCTTTTGATGCTTTCTTTGATATCTGGTCTTTGAGAAGTTGAACTAACTCGACGAAAAACTCGGTCTTTAGATTGGCTAGCTTTGATGGATCAGCTACTTTTGACATAGATTTCAACAGAAAAACTGCGTATGTTCTTGAGTCGTAGTTACCCTTTTGTAATAATCTTATTAAAGAGTCTAAAAATTCTCCATTTTTGAAGTTTAAGAGAGTTTTCAAACCTTGTTCTGATAATTGAAGATTGTAAAGGATGTTTATAGCTTCATCTTCTGCACCTATTTTGAAGTCAAAAGCAAAACCTTCAACATCATCATCATCAAAGCTAGCTTCAATTAATTCTGTTGCTGAACATGAAGATGAACAACTTGTGTTGTTTTGTGTTACTATTGATGCTAAAAACTCGACAGCGCCAGCCGATTCGATACACCGTCTATTTGTTTCGCTCTCAGAGGCAATTGTTTTGAGCTTTTTTAGGGTTTGAATAAGCAAATGAGGTGAATCAGAAGCTTCTTTGAGGAGTTTTTCTATAAGGATTTTTGTTGTTGGAGGTTTTGGTGTTGGAATCCTTTCAATTCCATAAGAAGAATTCATGGTGCACCATGCTTGGATGAGTCTACGAAGAGTGTGGTTTGGAGTGAGAATAATGAGATGATTTGCATCATGTGTGAGTAGTTGTTTTGTGACAGGACATGTTTTGTTTTCCGATGAAAAGAGCCATTTTTCGATGCTTTCTCTGTCGTAGGTTATGCCTGTTGAGACAGTAACTGGATCCTTCATGAGTTGTAGTGAAATAGGGCATAGAAAAAATGGTGTAACTTCAATATCTTGATTCATTGTGTATGATTCAAGTAGCTGAAAAATTGTTTGGACTTTGAAATGTTATTGCTTTTTGGTGGAGAGTTGAGAAATGAATGAGAGAGAAGGATGGTGGTATTGTTATTTATAGTGAATCATTGTTCATATTGTGTGAAAGTCAACACACGCAAAATTGAGGCCTTTTCATTTATTTCAGAAAGAAAGAGAGTTATGACTTTTCTAAGGGATCATGGGGAAGACTTAAACAATGGCCAAATTTACCTATTCATGCATGAACTTGAACTAAACAAAGTTAAGTTTAATAATTCATGTAACTTCAATTTTAAGTGAGTTTTTATTTACACAACTTAGAATTGGTATACAATTTGTTCAATAATCTGGTAACAGATATAAGTAAAATTAGTTAAAATTATTGATGTATTTGATCCAAATTTTAGACTAAATACTTCAAATTCTTTTAAAAACTTATATTTAAGTATGGAGAGAGTATGTTGAAGTCTAACATTGAGTAGACAAAATACCTCAACGTGGTTTTTAACCCAGGAGACTCTTCTATCTAAGCAGTTGGCCTTTTGAGGATCTGATACATTACCATGTCTCTTAAAAGTTAATTAACATCCATAATAATTTTTGCTCTATCGATCGATATTGATCCTATTATAAATCTGGTTTAATGATGTGATTAGTCCTTGCAATTATGGATCGTTTAAAAATTCGTCCTGTAATTGCTAATCCTGGCAATTTAGCCTTGCAATTGTTAATCATTTAAAATTTCGTCCCTCTCCCCACTTAATCACTGCCACGCCACATGAAATTCCAAATTTACCCCTGGGTTTCCAATTCTTTCTTCAATATTTTGTCCTCTTCTTAAGGGCAAAATTGGAATTTCATGTGCGACAGTGATTGCCACGTCATCAAATTAGTGACGTGGCAGTGATTAAGTTGGTCCAAGGACCAAATTTTAAATGATTAACAATTGCAAGGCTAAATTGCAAGGATTAGCAATTACAGGGACGAATTTTTAAATGACGCCTAATTGCAAGGACTAATCACATCATTAAGCCTATAAATCTTTTACGGTTTCACTCCCCTATAACTATCATTTCATTTGAATACCTTAATCTACCTTTAAACAGAGAACGTGGAACAATATTATAAGAGATCAAAACCTCGAAGTTGGATGCCTAATTGTTTAGGGAGGTATTAATCGGTTGGTGGTCAGGCGATGATAAAAAATATATGAAATGATATTTATATGATCACTTTGTAACAACATTTTGAAAGTTCTCTCTCATACTGAAATTGTGCTATTATTCTCTTTGTTTTGTTCTCTATGTCGTTTTGATCAATAAAATAGAGAAAAATGAAGTTGTTTCAACCGTTGTTCAAAAATTACTATTCAAAAAATAACGTGCATCTAAAAATATCGAAGGTATTATTTCAAATAGTGTGAAGTATTGTGATGCCTATTTACGGTATAAAGAGGTGGATTGACATAATAAAACATGTTTTTCTTTTTGAAGAAGACATAGTAAAACATGTTGCCTAGTTCTCAATTCTCAAATAAATAAATTCTATGTGAAAAATCATTTTTAACTGATGTAAAAAGTTTTTCCTAGTGTATATTGAATAAATATTTTGCAATGTGCTAGCTGCTTTTCTCAAATAAATAAATTGTACCTACAAAAATCATTTACATTAACCAAATTAAATAAACTAAATCCAACCAATAAATAGTATAAAATATAAAAATGGAGATAAAAGCACATAGTATTTGAGATTATTTACCTCTTTTTGACTTTCTCAATTTTTATTTTCTTAGGATAATATTTTGACTTTCTCTTTAGAGTGCATTTGTTGGTTTTTTCTCTCCACGTTGGGGTTTGACTGGTGGCCTACATTTTAAAATATGTTGATTTTGTATTTTATCAATAAAAAAAAAAAGTTGTGAACGTAATGAAAGGGAAAGAAGCAAATAGTGGATTTTTGAAAATTGGAATCCTCTCAACTAAGTATGCTTCCTCAACTACCACTCTCACCTTGCTTACTTGCATATCCAAGTTGGCACCGCTCCTTTGACCAATTAAACAACGTGTTCATTTTGTGTTATTTCAGGGTAAATTTATGAACCATTTTTATCAACATGATTAATTGTTTTTTTTTTTTTTAAATTTCAATGAGAAAATTTGTATCATTTACTAAAATATTTTTATTAATTATAATTAGTTAGGTAGTTAAGTTGAATGAAATTCTCTATAAAAAAAAAAAGTTGAATGAAATTCAATATATATAAAGGTATAATAGTGAGAAAAACGTTGGTATTCGAAAGTGACATTTATGTTGAGATAGAGAAATAAATATATTAAAGAGATAATTATTTTGAGACGGATGGAGTATCATACATTAACAATTGCTCCAATAGTAATAACTCGAAAACATGTTGATGACAGAGCATCATATGCAGTGGCGGAGCCAGAAAATTTATAAAGTTTGGGCAAAATAAAATAATGATTAGTTTTACCTACGGAAAAAACCGTAGGTAAAGGTGGAAAACATGTCGTGAAAGCCATTTGGCATTGAGAGACGGATTTAACTACATAAATTTTTCCTATATTGATGGATTTTGGCCGTCACAAAAATTCAAATTTGTTGTAAATTTCTTGTAGCGATACAAAGAAAGTATGGGCAATGGCGGATCTTGATTAAATTTGTTCGTGTGCCAAAATTGTATACAATATATATGGAACCGTTTCAATATGTAACTAGAAGTGGTAAGTAGATAAAGTGGTTTGTTTCTTTTTCTTTGCATTTGAAGACAAATATGATGAGAATTAGTGGAGTTGTCAATGATTTGAGGAACATATTGTATTTTTTTTATAAGACCAAGAGAAAGGTTAGACATCCGGAAGAATTTGAAGCATCCCAACTAAATTGGCACCCAACAGAACACATAACTAAACCTCTTGATTAGGGTTCCATGATGAACCCCTTCTTATTTGTTGGAATTTATTAATATATTTTTCATTCAGTTTATGCTTTGATTGTGTTGAGATTTAAATTAGATTATGTCCATTCATTAATGCTTCGTCAATTGGTTAACTACGAGTATAACCTTGATGGTTGATCTTTAGGATTAAAGTAGATCCTCACAACATGTAATTTTATCAGTTCATTAGTGTTTCTAATTAATACTTTTTATAGAGGTTACGGATATGGTATGAGTTCTTTCCGTCATTACTCATTTCTTTAGAAAAACATAGTACACGATTCCGGTTGGTTCTACACAAATTATTTAAAGAAACTAGTGTGAGTTTTACCGTTGAGATTCATTAAATCAATGATGCACCGCATAAGTTATTTGGTTTCTAAAAAGATAATTTCAATAAAGACGAAGAGGGGGATTTAGGGAAACCATAATCGTCGTTAATCACCTGAATCACAAAAACCTAATATTGCATTGGGCATGACAATTCAACCCTGCAATTTTATTCACCTTTATTTACTTTCGCTTTTGAAATAAGTTTTATTAATTATTAAGTTGAACGACAATACCTGCGGAGAACGATAAACTTACTACTTTATTAGTAGTTATTATTTAGTGCACTTCATCGATAACATTTTTCACTAAATGTTTGTCCGTAGGTAAAAGACCAAAAGATATTGATCATAGAAAGACTTTTCATTTACTTATGATTATGTGGATATAGGTCAAAATCATGCTAAAACCGTGACTCATATTTAACTATATAGTGATGTTTGATTTTTTTCCAAATTTCTTTTTAACAAAAATTGTCATATTTAATCAATTATTATTATTATTATTATTAGTAGTATTATTATGAAAAATGCTAACTAGTGTCCCCGAGGCATTAGTTAACAAGATTAATATAGAAATTTTACATTAGAAAGTGGTGAAAAGTGGAACATTTCAGTTCATGAAAGTCAAAAGGTTGTTGTTTTTAATAAAATATATATTCTATTTTTAACCTTTTTAACTATGTTCCGGAGGCATTAGTTAACATGACCTTTATTATTTTTATTGTTGTTGTTCTTGTTGTTAAATATTATTAGTATCAATAAACTTTTGGACAATAATTTGCGAGAGCTTTAAATTAATTGGAGTTTGTGAACCTAAAATCTCATATATTATTCAGACACTTTCATTGCTATAAAGTTAATGAAATGGTTCAATCTTTTCAGGGAGTTCGTTGTTGTCTTGTATGACATTAAACTGGATATGAATAGGATCTAAAGTCAACTTAGTGCTTCTAAAACACCAAGATTTGAACGCAAATGAATGCATTTGGTATTCAAAAGAAGCTCTGAAGACTTGTATTATGATCTTATGAAAGGTCAGCAAAAAGTCTAATCTCTAATCAAAAATTGCATGAAGCCAAGCAGAATATGAAGAAAACAAGTTCTGATGGAAACAAACTTTGATAGAAGCACACTCTGAGGAAGTCAACATCTAATGGACACGTAAGTAGTTACCATTCTAAGAGACTCTAACCAGTTTTGTCTTCTTTTAAAGGAACTTAATCTGCTTTCAAGTTTTGATCGTATTGTTTGTCTTCATTTGTCCACATGCAGAAACAAACAAAGTTTAAAAAATTTGCAACATATCATCCCCAAAGAAGCAAAGGACCCCTCCAATACCATTACAGGAAAATTATTTCAAACTTTATCAAAGCTTCTAAAGAACGATTAATGCGTTGACACCTCTTCAAAGAACGACTCTATTATTATCTCCTATTTAAGGACTTGAGCGTTTGAAGAACATAAGAGACTTCACATAATTTTAAAACTGTCAAAACTATGTCCAATTATTTAGCGCAAAAACACTTAAAAAAATTCTTATAAACTTTCAATTCTAGAATTTCTTAAGTGTCAGAAGTTTTGTTGAGCTTTAAGATAATTTACCACTTGATTACAAGTCATCTTACGTTATTTTTAGCATATTTTTCAATCATTTTCAGTAGATTTTACCAGCAAAACAGAGAAGTATTAGATCAATTGCTTATCATTTCAGGACATTTGTATTGTTTTCAATATTTGAGTCTGTAATTCTATTATTTCCAAAACATAGCTTTAAACCTTACTTTACATGTCGAATATACGCAAGATAAAATACCGGCTCTAACAGATAGTTAATGTTTTTTTCAATGAGAAAGTGGCAAACATGATGCATATAGTTAATAGAGTAAAAAGGACATATTGCAGGTTATGTTCCGTCATTTTTTTTTTTTAAATTATGCAACTTTTAGGCCATATTTGCAAGTCATTTACGACCTTTTAATTTATTTTGTTTAAGAATTTGTTAATGGCCGAACCTAATAGGTCACTAAATCATTCAATCAACTTTACTATTGTCACCCGCTCCCCGATCTAACCTACGAAATAAGAAAAAATCAATGAAGTACCAAAGGACATGATATTCAACAAATGTTGCAACCATCCCCCAAACCTATAACATGAACCACATATATTAGAAGAATATTGATTCAAGAGAAAGTGACAATTGCATAAATGCTGCCCTGCCAAAATAACTCAGGCTAATTATAGTCTGCCAACTAGACTTTAAAACTTCAGCCAAGGGTAAATATTGTTCAAATAATGTTCAAAATTAGAAAAATACTATCTTAAATGTATTCCACATACAATTCGTAAAGCATGCAAGGGATGACTTCGGATCTTTCCACAAACCACTTCTCACCACATAATCTTAGGTTTATTCTTCAACTTTTAGGTTTACCAAGTACAGCTTATGCACTCATTTATTTTTTTGTTTTTAATAAAAATGAAAGTTAACACTCCCCTACATGATTAATGTACTCACTCATTAATTTTGAGATAATTTAATTTAATGGCCTGCTTACATCATATCAAGCAACAGGATATAATTAAAACTCGAAAAAAAATATAGAAATTAAAACAGGTAACAAATTGGCATGATAAACTTTGTTGTATCAATATATGATGTATTCATTAACAATAAACAATTAACCCTAATATGTTTAAGACCTATTCTTCATGGACATTATTTTATGCCCACAACTATCCCATGATCCAATTAAATTTCTATGAACAATTCTATTTTCTATACAAAAAAGAATCCCAAAAAAAGGGGTAAAAAAATGAAAAGTGAAAAAACCCTAGCAATTTTTTACCCACTTGTTGGGTATGAAGCAAGTAAATTAAAAGGTATGCAATGAGAATTCATCCAAGACTTTGAATGCAATTTAAGAATCTCCCTTGCTTTCTCCTTTGCCTTATTTCCACTATCAACTTGAAGAACCAAACAAAGCTTAGCAACAACACCAATTCTCAACATTTCTTGAACAACAAAATGTGTAGCAGAAAATCTTGAAACAGATAGAAGAATTCTCACAGCTCTATCATTAGCCATTGTTGAAACCCTCAAAATCTTCTTTGAAACAATAGCTAAACCGCATCCATGGTTTAAGAGTTCAAATCTTCCATCAGCACATTGACATAACATCTCCAAAAGCACCAAAATCATCTCACATGGCTTTCTTTCTTTGCAATCAAGAAGAAGTTCTATCAAAGCATAAACACAACCTGATTCAATTGCTTTTACTCTATTTCTTCCGAATTCGACAAGTTGAATTAACGTTTGTAGTGTTGCTTTTGATGCTTTCTTTGATATCTGGTCTTTGAGAAGTTGAACTAACTCGACGAAATACTCGGTTTTTAGATTCGCTAGTTTTGATGGATCAGCAACTTTTGATATAGATTTCAGCAAACAAACTGCGTATGTTCTTGAATCGTAGTTACCCTTTTGTAATAATCCCATTAAAGAGTCTAAAAATTCTCCATTTTTGAAGTTTAAGAGAGTTTTCAAACCTTGTTCTGATAATTGAAGATTGTAAAGGATGTTTATAGCTTCATCTTCTGCACCTATTTTGAAGTCAAAAGCAAAACCTTCAACATCATCATCATCAAAGCTAGCTTCAATTAATTCTGTTGCTGAACATGAAGATGAACAACTTGTGTTGTTTTGTGTTACTATTGATGCTAAAAACTCGACAGCGCCAGCCGATTCGATACACCGTCTATTTGTTTCGCTCTCAGAGGCAATTGTTTTGAGCTTTTTTAGGGTTTGAATAAGCAAATGAGGTGAATCAGAAGCTTCTTTGAGGAGTTTTTCTATAAGGGTTTTTGTTGTTGGAGGTTTTGGAGTTGGAATCCTTTCAATTCCAAAAGAAGAATTCATGGTGCACCATGCTTGGATGAGTCTACGAAGAGTGTGGTTTGGAGTGAGAATAATGAGATGATTTGCATCATGTGTGAGTAGTTGTTTTGTGACAGGACATGTTTTGTTTTCCGATGAAAAGAGCCATTTTTCGATGCTTTCTCTGTCGTAGGTTATGCCTGTTGAGACAGTAACTGGATCTTTCATGAGTTGTAGTGAAATAGGGCATAGAAAAAATGGTGTAACTTCAATATCTTGATTCATTGTGTATGATTCAAGTAGCTGAAAAATTGTTTGGACGTTGAAATGCTTTTGCTTTTTGGTGGAGAGTTGAGAAAAAGAATGAATGAATATGAGAGAAGGGTGGTGGTATTGTTGTTATTTATAGTGTATCCGTGTTCATATTGTGTGAAAGTCAATACACGCAAAATTAAGGCTTTTTCATTTATTTCATTTATGAGAGAGAGTTATGACTTTTCCAAGGGATCAAGGGGAAGACTTAAAATATGACCAAATTTACCTATTCATGCATGAACTTGAACAAAGCAAAGTTAAGTTTAATAATTCATGTAACTTCAATTTTAAGTGATTTTAGGTACGAGACTCCGAATTGGTATGCAAATTGTTCGATATATCCTAGAGTAAATATCTCAACTTTCTTTTAGAAACTTTTGCTTATATTGAGTAGATCAAATACTCTAATGTGGTTTTTAAGCATCGAGACTCTCCTACCTAACAGATTGGCCTTTTGAGGATCTACTACATTATACCACGTCTCTTAAAAGTTGATGTCCATAATAACTTTTACTCCATCGATACTAATCCGATAATAACCCTTTTATGGTTTCACACTCACCTATCACTATTTATTTGAATACCTTAATCTAACTTAAAGATAGAACGTGGAACAATATTATAAGAGATTGAGATCTCAAAGTTGGATACCTAACTGTTTAGTGATGTATTACTACTCAAATTATTTTAAATGTTTGTTCAAATATTTTAAATGTTTGTTCAAATATCACTACTAAAAAATAACTTGTATCTAAAAGTAGCGAAAGTATTATTGCGGTGCGCATTATTTTGAGGTCAATTTACTGTATAAAGATGTGGATTGACATAGTAAAACAATTTTTATTTTTTTTAAGATATAAAAATGGAGATAAAAGCACATGGTTTATACTGTTAGCATATGGACATGGTAGTATTTGAGATTATTTACCTCCTTTTGACTTTCTCTTTTTGATTTTCTTAGGATAATATTTTGACTTTCTCTTTAGAGTGCATTCGTTGGTTTTTTCTCCCCACGTTGGTGTTTGACCGTTGGCCGACATTTTAAAATGTTGATTTTGTATTTTATCAATAAAAAAAAGTTGTGGACGTAATGAAAAAGAAAGAAGCAAATAGTGTATTTTATCAACTATGCTTCGTATGTAACTGCTAGCTTCTTCAACTACCACTCTCTCCATGCTTACTTGCATTGCATATCCAAGTTGGCACCGCTCCTTTGACCAATTATTAAACAACGTGTTCATTTTGTGTTATTTCAGGGTAAATTTATGAACCATTTTTAAAAACATGATTAATTGTGTTTTTTTTTTTTTTGGTAATTTCAATGAGAAAGTTTCTACTAACAATAATACTCCTTCCGATCTTATTTACGTAGACGAGAGACTTTCTAAAATGTTTGCACAACAGTAAAACAGTTAGTTTGTTCTTCCACTGAATTTAACAATGGTAGTGTAAAATGAACAAATGAACATACTCCTCTTTAAAATTTATAAGATATAAACTTGAAAGCTAAAGTCCTATTGCATTTAATTGCATATAGATTGAGATATCAATTTTAAAATATACTAAGTTCATATATTTTTGATAAATAAGATTAAAGTAAGTTGTTTATGGTGTTTGATATTGCTCCTATTGTAGTTCGGTAACTCCTATTTTTATGAAATTTAACTATTTTTAATTAATAGTTTAAATCATATTATGAAATGGATAAAATAGTAATTAAACTAGTTGGAACGAATGGTAAAAATGGAAGAAAAAAATACGTCAAAACTATATATCCGTTTTATATACTAGTTTTTTTTTTTTTTAGCAAATCAGTTTAATATAGTTGCAAAAGCAAGATAACCTCCACTGATGGCACCCAAAATAAACACATAATTCATTTAATTTAAAAGTTGCTTATTTCAAATGGTAACTCACCATACGATCGGTTAGAGATAAACTTCAAGACCACATGTTTAAGGACTTTTTTTTTAAAGGATGTTTAAGGACTTAAACCGCTTAATTACCCCTCATACCACATAATATTTGTTACATGTGGTCTTCTATACAATCGTGAAACTTATTAATTAGTGTGAATATACCAGTCTGAAAATGATTGAAGATGATTATTCTCTAAACACATTCAAACAAATATTAATTTTAGCATATAGTGTTTTAGTTCATACTTAGTTGACTAAACTATTTTTTTTATAAAAAAAGATCTCTATTTTAATAAGTTATAAGTACACATATACATAATCATAACAAATTAATAAAAGCTAGCACGGTGCTGGAATCTGACTCGCAATATTTATCAAACTTTTTGTAGTTAGACACTTCATTATTTTATTTTTTATTTTAGGGTTTCATTGGTGTGTTCATATGTCAGAGCCCTTAACAAATTAAAAAGAAAGGATGAATAACATAAGCACGTCTTATTAAAAACATATTATTTGGCTATAATACGTATATATACATCTTAAAAAACTATACAACAAGCAATCTCATTGTCAACTCCCGCACACAAAAAATTGTAAGAATGAAACTATGTACATAATATATAAATAAGGTATGCCAACTGTTTTACAAACTGATTCAACCGTGTATGTGTGTATATGTATGAACGAGAACTCTTAAATAAAAAAATCAGCTTAATTTGTATATATTGTTGGTGTAAAATATAGAGTTCGTGGAAATATAGAAGTAAAATTTGTATTTATTTCTATACTATAACAATTGATCTACATCTATACTATATAAAGATAATACACGGTTTTAGGGTGATTTTTTCAATTTCAAATATACCCTTAAACAAATTTGTCTATATGACCTCTTAACACAAATTGCCTATATGAATCAATTCTATTATATGCTATATATAAAGGGAATGCATGGTTTTTGAATGACTTTTTCACTTTTAATTATATGTACCCTTAAACAAATTCATCTATAGAAATGGCTTCAAAGAAAAGTGGAGAAACAAAGTAGTAGAAAGAACACCAACAGGTTTATAGAAGATGAATTGGAGAATAAAACTTTTCAGAGAGAAGAAATCTATAAATGCCTCGAATGCGAAAGCTTTTTAAAACTCACAAGGTAACCAAATTGAAAGAGAAAAGTAAAAAGTGTTTTGAACAAACCACCAAACCCTTTGATACTTCATGTCAAAACATTTGGAACCCCAAGAGCATTCATTCAGTACGACGGTCCAAACTGAGACCATGCATAATTAAAACAAAACAACGCTCCAGCTCATTGCAACTGATGAATCCAATGGATCAAGGAAAAAACCACCAAATATCTGAGCATCAAGATGGATTTAACGAATGTAATGCTTCCTCAAAAAACAACACTGACAAAACCTCTCAAGGGCCTATCGCCTATGTAATCAAGTACATTCTAGCCCTTACACATGGTGTTCAATCCTTAAAGGTCATGTCCCATCAATCTCATCCACGAGATGCTAGCAATAAATGATGAGAGGACAAACGATCACATCTTCTACGAAGGCATCAAATAGTCACATCCAATCGCGAACATAAGATTTTTTTACGAGCACAAGGTAAAATCATTATCGAGCATCACTCGTAAACTAAAATTTTCACTAGATCTACACCAGTAGAGTCCTCCTAATGGAAACAAATTGGCTCCTTGTGAGCACTCTAAGGAAACAATTCTCCAACGAGCATCGTTAACCTTAGCTCCTCGCGAGCATAATTCCATCCGAATTTACAAGCTCTGTGTGAGCGTGTTATCAAAAACAAGTTCCAAGTAATTAAACATCAAATTCATAAGCTCCTTGCGAGCACAATTCTTTATACACGCAAGGTTCTTTGCGAACTGTTTAATCACTTTGTCTCCTAAAACATGCAGTTTTCACACAAATTACAAGTATTAGGTGAGCAATACCTATCCTTGCATAGGAATTACTCATTGCTCGAAGTCATCACTCTTAGTATAAGAGCAACAACCTGGGAGACTACTGTTATGGATTGTCCAAAAGCCTACGCTTGGACTAGTTTCCAGACCCAACAAACAAAGTCAACTTCATCATTGGTCAATTATTTACTTCACACCCTTCTCCGCAAGGGGGTGCTCGCAAAAAAATGGGGCACAAATTCAAATATAGAATTATAATGGTTCTCCATAACTACCAATTCGTAACGATCAACAATTATTGTTCATGCAACGGTAAGGGTACTTTACACAGTCCCCAAAGATACGATATTTTTCAAACCTTAACCTTCATTATGCTCTCTTACTTACTTGAGCGTCGAAGTGTCTGCAAGTACACCTCCTTATTCGTTCCAAGCTCATTGAACGATCAAAGTCTCCGTAACGAATGTCATTTTGTTGATCAAGTAATTAAGATCAATAGTTAAATGAGTGTCAATTGTTGACGTATAACAGGTTTATGACGTGTGAAGCTGATTGCGATGTTGCTTGGTTTATGATGTTGGGCTCTCTAGCAGAACCCTTCAATGTTATTGCATCTTGGAGTGAGTCGATGTTGTCTCTGCATGAAGAAGAATCATATGCACTTTGGTAGGTTATGTCATATGGGCTTAAACTATAGAGATGAATAATATTATTTTTTAAAGTAATCTGAAGGATTTAGTTTGATTGTTGCAAACATAAGACCTTTCTTAAGTTTTAATTATAACTTTGAGGTTATGTTTATCCACTGTCAAACGAATATGATGTCCATGGTCTAACCAAGATGGCCATTTCTTATGCTAGCTAGCAAGTTTATGATTATATGTCTCATTTTATTCATTGATAGTTGGTTGATAAAATGAATTGACTTCGTTTTGTTAAAATAAAATCATATCAAGCAAAAAACACAAATTAAATATTTTCTCGAAATCATTCAAAAAAGTAATTTGTTTTCCCTAAAGAAACACAAATTATACACGTTATATCATTCATTGGTCAAAAGAGCGTGACAACTGGGATATGCAAGTAGTAAGCATGGACGGAGTGATGTTGAGGTGGTTAGTAGTTGCATATGGCAGAGGATTCCTATTTCCACAATTCTAGTGTTATTTCTTTCCTTTGCATATTGCATCACAAGTTACTTCACTATAAAAAATAAATAGTGAACACTCATGTACCTTAAATTTTGTTAGGTAAATATTCATTATCTAATCGTTTAATATCATATTATTTTTTATATTTAATTATTTTAAATAAATCTATATTTTTAATTAATTTTGTTTAGTGTGTATCAATATCCAATAAATGTTTTGGATATTCTTTTATTCTCACTATAAATGTACCATTTGATTATATTTTTTAAAGCCAAAAGTATCACAATTGAATTGCGCCCAATATTTCTTAAACAACATACTCTCTTCCGTCATATTTAGATTCATTGAATAATTAATATATCCGACTGTATATAAACCACATACGATAGTTATTTAATAAACTTAAAAAGATAGTTTTTGCTTATAAATGTGAAGAGACGAATCACTTGTTAACTCTAGTTAGTGGTGTAAAATCCACTCGATCATTTTCAATAATAAATAAGGCTTAAAACGAATTTTCATGTTTGTGGCTTTTTTGTTTATAAAATAAAAAGAAAAATAAGTTTTATTTTTATTTTTTTAGAAGATTGTTTTTACCAGTAGGCCTAAAGTTATTGCTTTAATAGTCTTACACTTTGACGGCTTATGAGTTAATAGAGTAGTAAAGAAAAATTATTAATACTTTTTTTTTTGCTAACAATGAAAAATTATTATACTTCATTTGTTCATTTGTAAAGTGAAAATGAATTTGAGAATGAAAAATATTTGCAAACGAAACAAACCAGAAGAGCCAATATCAAATAATTATTTTGAAAAATAAAATAAAATCCACAACATTTTTTCAAATGTCGGCTACCAGTCAAACCGCAACGTGGGGAGAGAAACCAATGAATGCACTCTAAAGAGAAAGTCAAAATATTATCAGAAAAAAATAATAGAAAGTCAATAGGGGTAACTACGTCTCTCAAATACCCTATACTTACGGTAGTGCCCATGTGCTATTTTATAGGGTATGTTTGATCTACAAAATTAAGGGATTGTGCATGACAATAATAGTTGCTGTGTATTTGATTGTAAAACTGTTTATGATATTCTTATTATTTACTAAATTATAGGATAATTTTATGTTTTGTTTTAAGTATAAGTTGTCTAAAATATCATAAAAGTTTTTTTATCACCAAGTATAATATAAAACAAAAAATTATTCAATACTATGAAAGTTTATCATGTGATGCTCTCCGTTATATTATTCTATCTTGTGTTGTTTTATACATTATTTACCTTTTAGTATATCAAATGTACATGAGCATAAAAAGTCAAAAAATCATATGTAAAAGCATGTGTCATAACAATAAGATTTTAAGGTTGTTCGCTATCACGAGCATGGATGGGAATGCTCATAATAACATATGTGTCGCTCGCATGGTCGTTCTTTGGGGAGTGCAAAGAGCTCAACCGAGCTGGGCCTTCTAAAGTGATGAGCTTCAAAAAAAAAATATTGCTCAATATCCCCACCCCCACTCAAAAAGAAAAATAAACATTTCATGTTTCAATTTCTAAGTAAAAAATCAGGTTCCATGTTTCTATTTCTAAGTTAAAAAAGCACGTCTTTAGTAAAAATAATTGTTAATTTTGGTTTTGGTGGCTAATAACCATTATACGAGTGTTATTTTCAATTTAAATAGAAGATTAATCTTTTAAAAAAAAAATGTGCGTTTTTTTTTTTATTAGAGGCCTATTTTTACTACGACAGCTGAGCCTCCAGTTTTATAAGGATGGTCCTGATCGCTCGCATTAAATAAGTCATTAGTAATTTCTACATTCCATGAATTTAAGTTGGGAACAATAGATGATGAATAGTTTTCTTTCAAAAAAATAAAATAAATGATGAACTGTTACGTACATCCTCAAGTTGAGGCGTCAAGAAAGTGGAGGGCTTGAGATAGGGTAGGGTACGAATCCATGACACCAATACTAAGTTATATATGCTAAAAATCACTTAAAGTCGAAGTTAATTTAATTTTTTTTAAAAATGTTAAAAAGTTCTCTTAAAACATCATTTAAAAATACAAATATAAAAATTTATGTTGAAAAATAGAATACTCCTTCAATTTTTAAAAAGTCAAATATTATTATTTCCTGTATAAATTATATACTATTGATTTCCTTAACAAACGTTCTCACAAATTTGTTAGCAAAAGCCGGTTGTTAAACTTAACTTTACTTTATTCAAATTCATGCATGAATAGGTAAAGTTTGGCCATTCTTTAGCCTTTCCCATGTTCCCTTAGAAAAGTCATAACTATTCCTTTCTGAAATAAATGAAAAAGCCTCAATTTTGCGTGTGTTGACTTTCACACAATATGAACACAGATACACTATAAATAACAATACCACCACCCTTCTCTCATATTCATTCATTCTTTTTCTCAACTCTCCACCAAAAAGCAATAACATTTCAAAGTCCAAACAATTTTTCAGCTACTTGAATCATACACAATGAATCAAGATATTGAAGTTACACCATTTTTTCTATGCCCTATTTCACTACAACTCATGAAGGATCCAGTTACTGTCTCAACAGGCATAACCTACGACAGAGAAAGCATCGAAAAATGGCTCTTTTCATCGGAAAACAAAACATGTCCTGTCACAAAACAACAACTCACACATGATGCAAATCATCTCATTATTCTCACTCCAAACCACACTCTTCGTAGACTCATCCAAGCATGGTGCACCATGAATTCTTCTTATGGAATTGAAAGGATTCCAACACCAAAACCTCCAACAACAAAAATCCTTATAGAAAAACTCCTCAAAGAAGCTTCTGATTCACCTCATTTGCTTATTCAAACCCTAAAAAAGCTCAAAACAATTGCATCCGAGAGCGAAACAAATAGACGGTGTATCGAATCGGCCGGCGCTGTCGAGTTTTTAGCATCAATAGTAACACAAAACAACACAAGTTGTTCATCTTCATGTTCAGCAACAGAATTAATTGAAGCTAGCTTTGATGATGATGATGTTGAAGGTTTTGCTTTTGACTTCAAAATAGGTGCAGAAGATGAAGCTATAAACATCCTTTACAATCTTCAATTATCAGAACAAGGTTTGAAAACTCTCTTAAACTTCAAAAATGGAGAATTTCTAGACTCTTTAATGAAATTTTTCCAGAAGGGTAACTACGATTCAAGAACATACGCAGTTTGTTTGCTGAAATCTATGTCAAAAGTTGCTGATCCATCAAAACTAGCGAATCTAAAAACCGAGTATTTCGTCGAGTTAGTTCAACTTCTCAAAGACCAGATATCAAAGAAAGCATCAAAAGCAACACTACAAACGTTAATTCAACTTGTCGAATTCGGAAGAAATAGAGTAAAAGCAATTGAATCAGGTTGTGTTTCTGCTTTGATAGAACTTCTTCTTGATTGCAAAGAAAGAAAGCCATGTGAGATGATTTTGGTGCTTTTGGAGATGTTATGTCAATGTGCTGATGGAAGATTTGAACTTCTAAGCCATGGATGTGGTTTAGCTATTGTTTCAAAGAAGATTTTGAGGGTTTCAACAATGGCTAATGATAGAGCTGTGAGGATTCTTCTATCTGTTTCAAGATTTTCTGCTACACATTTTGTTGTTCAAGAAATGTTGAGAATTGGTGTTGTTGCTAAGCTTTGTTTGGTTCTTCAAGTTGATAGTGGAAATAAGGCAAAGGAGAAAGCAAGGGAGATTCTTAAATTGCATTCAAAGTCTTGGATGAATTCTCATTGCATACCTTTTAATTTACTTGCTTCATACCCAACAAGTGGGTAAAAAATTGCTAGGGTTTTCACTTTTTTTTTTGTAATTTTTTTGGTGGAAAATACCACTTTTTATTAGTTTTTTTTTTCTTGTATAGAAAATAGTTTTATTTTGGTACAGGAAAATAGAATTATTTAAGAAGTACATTTTGGAACATGATGGGATAGGTGTGGACATAAAATATTGTCCGAATGGGTCGGAAACAAATTGAGGGTTGTTTATTGTGAAGAGAAATGACTACACAATATATTTGATACAACAACAAAGTTTAACATGCCAATTTTTGTTGCTTCTTTTGATTTCATTCTTGTTTTAGTTTTATTTGAATATTAATGTTGCTTGAGGTGACGAGATAAGAATTTGATGTGGTAGTATGTTTATTTGGTTATTATTATAATTAAATGATTACGTTCAAGTAGTGGTTAATAAATTTTCATACAGAAGAATGGTTTATCTGAATTCGATTTTTGGTTGGAACAATTGTCGGCAAGAAAATTAACTTATCTGCCAATCAAACTTCAAGTTACTAGGGTTCCCTTTCTCTAAAAACTTGAGAATTAACAACAAGAAACAAAAGATGTGAGTTTGAATTTCTTTGTGGGTTATGAAGAAACAAAATAAATATTGATACAACAACAAAGTTTTTTCTTCTTCAGGTAGTTTAGTGGTTTAAAATTCACCTTTTTCAAAGTGAATAAGTGGGGTGTTCGGAGTTCGAACCTCGGCCCTTGTATATAACAATACTCCCGGCCAACTGAGCTAATTTTGTTACTTAAGTTTAATTAAATATTAATGTTGATTGAGATAAGTTTTTTTAAAGGGTGCTGAGATAAGATTTGATGTGGTGGTCTATTTATTTACTTAAATCGAATTCCTAATCAGTAATTACAAGAAAATGAAGGATGAGTTTTGATCCTCACCATCTATTAAATCCATATCACTAGATCTAAGCCATTGACTTTGGATCACTGCTCGGTCAATCAATTAAGTATGATATGTTATGCCTGTCAACGCTTGGATAGATCACTTATTTTATTCCATCCAACAAACCACCCTTAAATGAATCATGTTGCATATAATATATGAATGCTAATCATTTTTAGCAGTGTTGTGAAAGGATAAAACTCAACCTTCGTAGATTATTTTTGTTTATAAGCAAAGGAGATCTAGTAACTTAAGTATAAGAGTTTACTCAAATCTAATACAAAAGTTAGATCAAATACATTGAAAGCAAGAAAGTGGATTCATCCATCAATATTTACTACATACTTTCTAAGCTCTATAAACAAGACAAGATAATGAATCGAGAGTAAACTTTGTATTCACAAATATAAGGGTGTGTTTGTTTCGATGTTTGTAATATGATTCTCGGGAATGTGAAATTGGAAATGCAGTATACTCATGTTTGTTTTAAGTTTTGAAAATTTGTTCCGAGGAATGTTATATTCTCATGAATTTTATTTACACATGATTTCTTTTGTGGTTATTTTCATGCTTAAAGGATGAGAATCTAACATTTCCATGGAAATAAAATTCAACTTGCTATAAATTCTCGCTACCACTAACACTTATTTCCATTTTCAATTTTTTAATTAATTAATTTCTAAAACATTCTAAGAAAATCTAACTTTTTCTCAAACATATCGGTAGAAATGTTATTCCTTGGAATATTATTCCTAGAAATGTCATTCCAAAAAATGTAATTTCTTGCCTTAAAACAAACCTACTCTGAGGATGAGGAATGTACGTTGCGATGACTCGCATACTTATACTATCTGTATCTCTATACAAAATTTAACTATGGTTAGTTAACCACTCGTAACTAACTTTATAACAGTTTTAACTATCAAATAATTTTTATAGCCAGCAATAAAAAAAAACCTCCTATATAGGTATAGACATTGAATATTAGGGACATGATCAGAATACTTATATAATAATATTAGTTCAATTGCCTGCATTGGTAGAGCAAGTCTAACTTTATCGAACCGGCCAGCGTATAAGTAGCTAGTGTAGTTCCTTCAATTGTGGGATATTTTTATTTTGATAACTTCATTTATGAATGATGAATTAGTCATTCTGATAATATAAGTTGTTTGCACTTAAAAATAATATAAGTTGTTAGTCGAAAAACGGTTAATAGTTGTCTAATTAGGGTTAGTTGATGCTTCAATAATCGAGTGAGCTATCAGTTAAGTTAAGGACAGTCAAATAAAAGATGAGTTAGTCAGATCTTTCTCAATTTCAAAGTGTTACAAAGGTCGTGAGAATACTAAAATTGATCAAAGTCACGTGTAACAAATAATAGGCCTTAAGGATACATTTTATGGTTTTATAGCTCAAGAAAAAACACGACCAAAATCTTAGAAGTCTAATTAGAGAGAAAATTGTGTCGGTAGATTACCAAACAAATACCACAAAACGAAGGGAGTAAAGGCAAACCATGCGAATAACATTATGTACTTTGTATCTTTGTATACATAAAAATAAATATATATGTGCATTTCATTACGAACACACTCAATCAACTAACTTATTTTTACGCACATTGACTTGTATATTCTCAAAAATTCTAAAACTTGCACTTTAGAGAAGTTAAAGAACTCACGGTCGAGGAACAAAGTTCCTTCCTTAACATAATCCTTTAAATAAAAAGAAAATCATTGTTGAGAACTATTAGTCAAATCATTGATTAATTTCAATTTCGATATCAAATTGATATGTCTGGTTTATCACCAACATAATAACAGAGAAATTGTGTTTGTCTGATCAAGAGTACAACTCGAGTAAGCACTTTTGATCAGGCAATAGGCTCATTGGCATGGAACTTCAATCATCATCATCAAAAGATGTTGCATTTGGCATATTTGTATGAGTTAAATAGTGTTTACCCCCTAGATTTTTTTTTTTTTTAAATCAAAAATTCCTAATCATTTCATTAACATCTAAAACTCAAAATTATTTCATACATTTTTTTATTTTTTTAGCAAAGAACTGAAATAAAAAAAGGAAGGAAGTACAAGACTTGGGGGGGGGGGGGGGGGGGGGGGGGGGGCATGAACCTGACCCAGATAACCACCGATACAAACCCTAACGGATGATACAACAAATCAGAACACAAGCGGTAAAGAAAACAACTCTAAACAACACTACTACAGACAGCCCAGCGAACCCACGTATGGATACGAAACCGAACTGCAAAAAAACGCATAGTGAAAGTTTAGAGTATTAAGGTAGGAATATGAATCGTCTACCAACACAGAAACGATTCAAGGTCCAACAGCTCCATAAAAACATCAGCAAGCCAAAGCGCCCTTTCGGACCAACAGTCCAATCGAAGTCCATATAAATGAACATACGTCGGAACACAATCCACCTACGGCACAACCGTGACGGATATTACAGTTCTGAAGGTACGATTGAAGACTACTACCGCCAACACGGAGCGACTACGCACCAAACTCTTTCGAGCAACATCTGGCGAGACCACACAGATGAATCAGAACAAAAGGGAACCAGATCTTAAATCTGGAAAAACCAAATTCGAGATTAACAACAACCTAGATCTTGATCGAACCTCCACCAGCTTCAAGTTGTGGTTTACCTTCTTCTAGAAAAAAAAATTAGATCACAACCTTGCAATTTAAATATTCTTTGTTTTTAGACCTTCCTGAAATTTTATTGTACATAATAGATAATGAGAAATGCTAAGAACACTCTCTTTCTAGCACTCTCTCTAACACTCACTCTCCTATTGGGTGAAACTCATGTGGGTCTCACCGCTTTATGTGGGATCTATTTACAATGTGTGGTACCCACATGAATTTCACCCAATAAAAGAGTGAGTGTTAGAGAGAGTGTTAGAAAGAGAATGTCCATAGCACTCCTCATAGATAATATAACACAGAGTAAATCAAAATTCGCTCAAATTATAGCAGCCGAAAGTACCTTAAATTTTCAAATTTAATGTCAGAAAAATCTAAAACAGAAAAATCTTCAAATTATGAAGTTAGAATCTAACAAAAAAATTACAGAGAAAGAAACCAAAAATTTCTCATATTAATGGAGGTAATCACTATTTAACTCTATTTTATAACTTCATTTTATATGTGATGAATTAGTCATTTCAGTCAAATGTTTAAACCTTGCGAATACACTACATCCACAGCTTTGACTTTTGGATATAAAATTAGTTTTGTTGTTGTTCTTAATTAACCTTCGGATGAGGTCTAAAAAAAAGGTGACAACTAGGGTATTCATGGAAGAATGGTGGGTAATTTACCCTAACCAATACACATTATCCACATAAACATATTTTTAAGTGGTATCCATGAACTATCTTGACCCCACCAACAAATTGTTCATTTTCATTGGTTGGTGGGTAAATTACCCACCATTCTTCAAAGGTAATCTAGAAAAAACCCTAAAAAAAATGTAATGTTATTCTTTTTAAGTGTCATTAGGACACTTGATAAAAAAAAAAAATTGAAAAGAAACTTTATCTTAGAAATGATTTCCATTTTTAGTTTCTTAATAAGTATCGTTATGACATTTGTTAGCATGGCCCTTCTTTTTAAAGCAAATGGAATCCTTTGCAATTTGTAAAAAGAAATGATGTATCAATTTTTACTTCCACTGTTTCAAAATATATATCGCAGTCAACCACTTCACACATGTCTTTCAAAAACTTTGATATTTAATAACTTTAATTATCTATGATAAAAAATTGATATTTAGAAAGTTTTTTTTTTTTGATAAACTAGGAGTGTAAACAGCATCAAGAGGCGTCATCGACATCCCTACTAGGTTGGCATCCCGAGATACCTCCATCCTATACCGGTACACTCCTGAAAAATTTATTAAAAAAGGGGGAAAATAATTACAAAAGGAGGGGGGCTATACCAAAACCCTCCAGAAACAGAAAATAAAACAGTAAAAACAACAGACTCAATCGAAAAACAAATTAAGGAAGCCTGTAATTAGGAAGCCCACATCTATCACGAGTAGGCAGGTTGTCCAACCAAACTTGACCAACATTGGAGTGTCCCAAAGAGGCTAATTTATCCGCACAGCAGTTTCCTTCACGAAAAATATGAGATGATATAACCTGAACTCCCAACCGTCGAGCATTATGCCATCTGTTACGGAGCATAATAGGAACCAACAAGGAGTTAGAAAAAATCAACAAAGCACTAGTGGAGTCGCTTTCTAACCAGATGTTTCTCCACCCTTTGTGGGCTGCAAACTCAATAGCAATAATATAAAACCAAGCACCTCCGCATAAAAAACAAACTGAATACCAATATTACAACAAAAAGCTTTGTGAAAAGTACCAAGAGAATTACGAAACAGCCCCCACAAGCTGCATGACCACCTAGCACTATTTTTCATTAAAGAAAAAAATAGAAGGGTAACTTAGTAGTGAAACTTAGTATTAATTGAAGGGTATAATTGAAAATAAAAAGTTATTATTGCATTGGAAATTGAAAGTGACATTTATTTTAAAATAATTTTTTTTTTTTGCTAAAACGACATTCATTTTAAAACGGAGGGAGTAATAGATATGCACTGAGAATTGATTTGTCGGAAGATCCAAGTCAGCCCTTGCATGTTTCACGAAGTATATGTGAAATGCATTTATGATAGTTCTCTAAGTAATCATTATTTGTACATCTTTTATACTGTTTTTTTTTTTTTTGTATTTTGAACTATATTGACCTTTAGCATAGCTGAAATTTTGAAGTCTAGTTGGCAATTAAATTAGGCGCATTAGCCTGAGTTGTTTTGGCAGGTCAGCATTTATGCAATTGTCACTTTCTCTTGAATCAGTAATATTCTTCTTCTTTGGTGTCTAAGCTATATATATATATATATATATATATATATATATATATATATGTGTGTGTGTGTGTGTGTGTGGGGTTCATGTTATATAGGTTTGGGGGCTGGTTGCAACATTTGTTGAATATCGCTCTCCTTCGGTACTTCATTCAATTTTTCTTATTTTGCATTTTGTTTCTGCTTAAAGTAGCGGTTACAAAAGAGATCAACTCACTCCATCCAATCCATCTAAAATAGGGAGTGGCTCCGCCAACAACAAAATCATAAGAAAAACACAATTAAACATGTTGATGATTTGGTAGTTGAGACGACGACTTGATCAAAATACCTTATAAATATATAATTATAAAAATAAAAAAAAATAGTATGCCCTTTGTTTTAGGGGTGTGCATGAGTTGAGTCAATTCGAAAAACCAACTCAAACAAACTCAAAAAAATAAGTTTTAGGGAATGATGATCGGTCTTTAGTATGGAGTTTGGAAGCTCCTCATGTTGTAAAGAATTTTATATGGCGTATGATGTGAGATTATTTACCAACTTGAACAAATCGATAACAAAAAAAATATAATTTGCCCTCGCTTTAGGTGGGGGGAATATGGTGAAAATATTTGGCACATATTTGTTGCTTATCTAATTCTTGTAGAGACATGGAAAATTTTGGGACTTAATTGAACCATATATTTTTTTTAGGGATCCATATATTAATTTTTATTATGGTATTGTTGCAAAGAAAATGTCTCGAGTATTTTGTGTATGATTGTGTGGAGTCTTTGGAAAAGTCGTAACTTAAATTTTTTGGATGAGATAATGGAGTTCGGGTATGTTCCATTTAGGCTAAGCTCCATTTACTCCATTTAGGGTTTGGATGCAAGATATGTGGCAAAAAAATATCTAACGGTTGAGATTTTAAATTAAAAAAAAATATTTGTTTAATAAAAATACATAATAATAACAAACAAATCATGTTCTCTTCTTCTCTCATATCGCAACAACCTTTTATTGATTTTAATTTAAAATCTCAACCGTTACATTTTTTTTGCCACGTGTCTTGCATCCAAACCCTAAATGGAGTAAATGGAGATTAGCCTAAATGGAGCATACCCGAACTCGAGATAATGAGGTTGGTGTTGAACCAAGATGAGTTTTAGAACAATATTTCTAAGGCTTAGATGATAGCAATGTATAGAAGAATAATTAGATACTTTTAAAGTTTGTTCAAGTGTGTAGAACCATATAACTAAAATCTAAATAATTGGATACTCTAAAGTTTGTTCAAATGTGAAGAACCTTTATGCAGAAAACTCCTTAAATGGCAAAGGATTTTGAATCTTTAGAAATTTCTCAAGGAAGTTTAATGCATAAGCAATTCTTTGATCGAATCTTAGCACAAAAACACTTAGAATCTTTTTTACAAACTTCTATCTTAGAATTCTTTTAGAGTTTAGAAATATTCTTAAGATATAAAGTCTTTTATACTATGCTTAAATTAGTTTACCGTTCACTACCAAAAAAAAAAAAACACTACCAAAAATTAGTTTACCATTTTTTGAGTCTCAAGTGTAAACAATCGTTAAATTATAGTTATAGTAAACTCATAATCCTATTGGATTGAAGAAACTCCTCAAGGCGAGGCAGGAAATCTTAGACGTGTCTAAGTACTTTTGTAATCAAGATTGATGATCACGGAAAAATCGCTCAAGTATGAGACAATTAGACGTAATCGCTCAAGTGTGTGGAATGTATTTTTTAAATATGCTTAATTTGATCAAATTTGCTTATAATTTTCTTGAGTTAAAAAAATGCCACCGTGGAATTAATATAAAATTATACTAGTACATTTTGATTTATATAGACTCGAAGTCCATCGTGGGGTTTATTGGATCATGTGTTGCACACAATTTATTGCCGGTGGTTGCTCGCTTTTCAAGTCTCTCTAATTTTATAAATTCAAACTTTGAATTTTTCTTCTTTCAACTATAAAAAACAGTGATTGCCTAAGTTAAAGGCCAACTCAACTCTTGCTACAAAGTATGTGGTTCATGAATTTCCTCATGATATATATGTCCTACACCATTCATTTAACGTCGAAGGTCAAAATGTATATTATGGACATTAATAAAATAAAATTGTATGCATGTGAATCAAGGAGAAATTAAGACTAGTTGCAATTTTGGTTAATTGTTCCCTATCAGTTATTTCATGCATATGAGTTGGAATATTAATTCATAGGGTTATTATTAGTTGAGAGTGACCTGTTAATTGTGAAAGGCATAAATTAGCATGATATTGCTGACTTGTATTTGTCAAATTTTTCTTGTTATATTACTTTCAATCTTCAATATAACTAACTACTTTCGTGGACAACTAATTAGTGAGTCCATGAAATACTTGGAAAGTAGGTAATGTTTTTAAGGTTCAATGGTCGTCTATAAAACAAAGTTGAGATTTTGTCTAAATGAAGAACTCATCAAATCAAATCAAACTATAAAAGAAATATGGTTGGGTGGTTTAAAATGTGTGGTTTAAAATGTGCGGTCATTGTTGTGCATTCAAAAAAAAAATTAAAAAACCATATCTGAGACTATGAAAATTTGGCCTTTTTTAAAATAAAAAAAAAAAAAAGAATATGGAAATTTGGTAAATAATAGTGTAAATAAACAAGTTTATTTATGTAAAAAAATTGAACAAGTTTATTTAATTTTCTACCGTTTTATCTAAAGGAATTTTCTACATAAAATAGCAACTTCGGTTAATTTGAATAATAATATGGAAAATTGTTTCCTTAAAAAAAAAAATATGGAAAATTGTTATACCATGTAGGATGAGAGATGTGAAACTCGCTACTAAGAAATAAAATTAGTTACAAAAGTTAGTGGTGGATTTAGAGTGAGAATCCATCATTTTCCTCTTCAAATTTATCTCGCTAATTTATATTTTTTAAATAAAATATTGGAGAATCATCACATCGAGAAATGCATATGCTCATTGGATGGATTTCTTAAAAAAAACACATTCTTCCATATACATTTGTATCTTTGTTAGTTCATACTCCCTCCGTCTCTAAATTATGTAAGGTTTGTGCATAATTATTACGGAAATGATTGATTATGTTGATTTCAATGGTAAAATTAATATCATTTACTAAAATACTTTTATTAATTGTAGTTAGTGGAGTAGTTAGTAAGTTGGATGAAATTCAATAAATTAGGATATAATAATGGAAAAAGAAATAATAAATGCTACATGGTATTCTAAAGTGACAATTATTTTAAGAAAAAGAAAAAAATGTTAAAAAGACTATTATTGTGAGACGGAGGGAGTATATATTAGTGGGACGCTTCCTGATCGTCACATTGTTATGAAGATTTTTTTATGCATAGAGTGGATAATTAATCAAACTAAGCTCGGTCACCATCATGTTCGGTCACGAATGGAGCCTAAAACATGAGGATCATATAATTGGTCTAAGAGAAGTCATACAAACGATTTTAATATTACATCTGCATCTAACATCTTAAGGATTATGTATGAACTATCTCACTTATGTAAGAGTCAGATTATTAATAAATTTTGCTGATTAAAAAAATTATATGTACATTTAAAAAATTTCACACAAAACACCTTGTTAGGGAATTGATCCTCTTCGTCTTGTCAAACTTTCACATTGTTTTAAGGTGAAATGAAATTTTGTTTCTTAGTCTCTCTAAATGTTAAATGAGTGCAACTACAAAACAATGTATGAAATCGTCTATGAGGATCCACTCCAGGTCCCACTGTGCTATATTACATGCAATGCAAGTAAGATGAAGAGTAATAGTGATGACAAGAAAAATTTCACATATCTATTGCTTTTTGTAAGCTAAAAAGATTTCATTAATCAACATAAAAAAGAAAAATACAACTTAAGCATAAGATATGCTCAAGAGTAAAACCAAAAAAGTTATTACATCATATCTTAGGATCAGTAAAATGGAAAGCATCTGATCCTAAGCAAATAGATCAAATAACCCCAACTCAAACACTATATTTGTTACTATAATGTGTTTATCGATATATAGTGTGTTACTATAGTCTCAACTCTCAAAGACTGTATTTGTTTACAACTTTGAATTATTTAGTAGTAATATATAACAACCATATCCTATACACAACTACATATAATGAATATGCAAACAATATGCAACAATATTATAAAAAGTGCAAAAATATGAAGAGAATCATAAAATGGTTCGTGCCTCTTCGAACTTAACCAAAGGTCTTGGGTTAGAATTGAGCCCTGATCAGCAGTCCATTGTAGTCCTATCCGACTCGAGGGTTAGTCTTTGCAGTCTTACCCGACTCGAAGGATTAGTCTTCGCAGTTGCGTATAGAGGATACCCGATTTGCACCAAATATATGAAGAGAATCATTTAAGCATCCCTTGGAAAATCAAAAGGGCTCCAATTACCAATTAACAAGTCTGCATCATGAATTTGATCAGGACCAAGAAATGGTGGTGGAGGTTGAGTAACTTGAAATGGAAGGTTTATCATCATTTCAGAATTGGACCACAATACATGATCATGTGATGGTGAATCCTCTTCACCTGGTAAAGGTGGTAGCTCAAAATTCACATTCAAACCATCATCATGAATATTACTACAATGATCAATTCTATCTTTTTGAAGGGTTTGCATAGAATTGAACTCACTAAAATTTGTTACTGTTGTGGATGGTAATTGTTCTGGATTAAGATTCAAACACCCTTTGAAACCAAGTTCTAATTCAGACAAATTTAAACTACTCGTACCGCCTTCAACATTTGATAGCCTTGAATTTTCTAGACAAGGATCGAAATTTGTTTTTCGCATTTGATCAGGAATATGAGAATCAGGTTTTTGATTGAGGAAATTTGCATAAACCAATGCAAGATCAATATTGGGTCTATCATTCACCAATGAGGAACTAGAAGATGAAATATTAGTCCTCAAAATAGGATCATAAGAATGATTGTTATCTAAAGTAGTGAGAGAATTAGGTGAGTTTTTGAAAGTGAGAGAGTCAAAGGATCGATGTCTTACTAAGGTTTTGTTGTTACCTCTTCTGTTTTTTCTGCAGCCACCACCAACAGGAACATTTCTGAGGGATCCACCTTTTGTCCAATACCTTCTGCATCCTTTGCAAAAATATCTTGGTTGAGTTAAGCTGTAGTTATTGTAGTAGCAGAATTTTGTGTTTGAAGAACCACATCTTGGACAATTTGGTGATATCTGATTAGCTTTCCACTCACTCTCCATGTCTGCATCTGTGTGACATAAAAAAATACTACAGAGAGAGAGAGAGAGAGAGAGAGAGAGAGAGAGAGAGAGAGAGAGAGAGAGAGAGAGAGAGAGAGAGAGAGAGAGAGAGAGAGAGAGAAGGGAAATGTTAACAGAAAGTGACAATGCTACATAGTTGAGTTATATATGTGGTCCAAGAAGTGATATCAACACTCCCTCTCTTTTTAACACTATCTATGTAGCACATACTCTTTAGATCATAGTTGTGTCTCGTGTTCGACAGTGACACATGTGATTATATTCAATCACTTTTTTTTCAAATTACTATTCATGTTGATGTGTCAATGTCGTGTATGGTGTCCATGTTAGTGTGGCATTGCTCTCTACTATTGATTGAAACTTATGTGCACTATATAAATTTATAGAAGATACTTGAATTTTAGCTGGTAACAGAGAGTGTAGAAAATAGAGTGTCAAATAAAGTTTTGATGTCGCTACTCATATATATGATTTTTTTATATTGGCATAACTTCATTCTTAAAGAGGGACTTGTAAGGTGACGGATGTCACTCCTTATAAATTCTAGTACGCTTGCTATATGGTTAATTCGTTGGGTGGCCCAATTCGTTATGCTCCGTTACTATATTAGGTTTTTATAGTTGGGTCTAACTCTCTTTACAAAATCAGTTTGTAAGGTGAAGAGTTACTTTTATTTTTAACAAAAAATTATGTCACTCATTATAAACTCTAAGTGAAAAATATTTCATATTTACGTAAGACTTAGATTTTTCTCAATAACATTTTTTTCAAACAGCAAATCTTAGTACTGTTAGTTTTAACTAAAGGTAGATATCGAATCACTAAACCCCTTATCACTCCACCTTCTAACTCATCCAACCCAGCCACCAAGTCATCCTTGTATGAGCTAGATTTTTCTCAATAAGTTGTTGAGTTGTGAAAGAAAGTCTCACCGAGTTGGATCATCACATTGTGCTAAAATCAATTACACAGGTGAGTTGAACATCACATCTTCATTCAAAATCTTAACACATTGGATTTACGAGTTCTTTCACTAATATGTTGTTCAACCTCAACTCATTAATCCAATCAGATTTTAACTCACACCGGACATATCACAATATCTTTCCCTCAAGTCTAAACTCTCCTCGTCGTTGATCCAACACTATGAATCTATTCGCCACCTCATAAAATCAAACCAGTGCTTTAGGCCATGAGAGGGACACTCATGGTTAGATCATCACATAAGATTAAGAGTAGCCACACAAGTGAGTTGATGATCAATCTCAACTCTTTCACCAATATGAAATTACAACTTACAATTAACACATAACAACATAACTAATATGGTATTTGTGAAGTTTGAGTTCCCAAAGCACATTGAGTGTTGGGGTTAATTAGTAATTAGTGTAAAATATTGCACATGAGATGAGATCATGGATTATATAATCTTGGAAATGTATATGTATTCATGCACATGAGCATGCATGAGGTAAATAAGCCAGGTAGTGTGCCACCAAACCCTAGGGCTAATACAGGCTGTCGGTGTTTAGTACACATGGCATGATGATATTGGTAGGGATGAGGGTGATTGGGGAAGCAAAGCCATCGAAAGTACAATTTTCAGATTCCTTTCAACAGCAGACAGCGTTTAGATATCAACACATTCCTTCAAAAGGGTAGCATCCCAACCCCACATCACATTGCATATATTAATTCCTCAGTTACTATACTTGAGAAAGTAGAAACTCACTATTATTCTCACAAAGCCTTTGAAATTATTTTTTTCCTTTGAAGATTTTACTTTTAAGATTGCAACACTGACAAAGCTAACTTATATTAAAAGGAAAATGAAATTTTGGCACTGTACTGTACAAGTGCTTATTGTTTTCGTCCCTACTTATCATTGTTTAGGCTCCTTGACTAGCTTTAATTTATTATTATTGTTTACTCTTTCCGTCTCACAATACTTGTCGTTTTTGGAGAATAATTTTGTTTCATTTTACTTGTCACTTTCAAGTGTCAATGCGACATTAATTATTGGTTTGTCAATAATACTCTTACTTATTTATTCTAGTGAGTGAAATAATAGAATGAAATGATAAATGGTCAAAGGTATTATAGAAAAACACATAATATCATCAAAAATAACAATTTATGTATATAAATTCCTAAAAAGTGACAAGTTTTATGAAACGGTACGAGTATTAAACAATGGTAGCGTTAATGGTTGTGTTGTGATCATTAATATTGCGTTCAAATATAGTCGATATAGCCCTAATCGCAATCACATTGCAGTTTCAACATGTAAAAATCCGGCATATTACTACTGGTCAAAGATTGTCTCCAACTCAAAACCTGACAAGAAGTAAAATACTAACGTAACAATTAACTTACTAACATTTGTCATTTAAAAAAAAATATATTACTGCAAAGACTATGTTGATATAGAGATCAAAGAACTATACTCTCTTATAAAATCACACAATTTAATCATTAAAACTTTCTTGGTGAAAACTTAAGAATTCAAGTTGAGGCTAATTTAGTTGAGATGGTACAAGCTGGTCTCTTGGGCAAGAAAGAGGCACATGGGAGCTAAGTAAGCATTTTTATGAAGAAAGAATGTCTCTTTCATATGAATGATGATACGGAACTTTTCGTTGACTCTTATTTCTTGGATCATGGGCTTCTAGGATCATGTGACACTAAGATTTTCATTGATATTCGTAAAATACTCAATTTATAAATTAAATTAATGCAAAATCATTTAGTACTTGCTTTAACTAGTAATCCTAAAACTCCTCACCATTTCCCCGTAATACACAACCTGTAATACAAAAATATGCAAGCATGCATTTTGTTGATGGGAGAGTGTTCACGTTAATCAGTCTAGCGTCATAGACTAACTATAATCAGACATGATAATGGACAGATTTTACCTTCTTCGTCTTTAAATTTCATATATTTACATGTAACTCTATCTAATCTTTAATGGATATGAGAAAGTGAATCACATCTCTGTCTTCGACAAGTTCAAGTATCTCCACCAAGTGTTCCTCTAGCGGTGAAATCATTTTTTTTTATTAAAAAGAAGTTTTTTCAACCCAAAACCAAAAAATTTTAATTTCCATCATATTTCTATTAATCTAATCCATTTAGGGTAGGAAAACACCCAACACCATGTATAGTTGTCAATTGAAAACCAGCGGAAATGTTCTTAGTGATTAAAAGTTCAAAAATATGTCAAAAGTAGTGATGAAACTTAGAGGTGTACATGTTGCTTATCAATAATTTTCTATATTTAGGATGGATTTGGTGTAGGTACTTATACCTCCGTTATCCGCTCCGCACCCGTATTTTAAATTCGGAAAAAAATCATACTTATAGCAAAACACATTGTTCGGATGGGTACCTATGGGTATAGGTTTTCTTGTCATGCATAACTATAATAGCAAATTTAAAACCATACTTTAACTCAAACATATTTATTATAGCAGAACTCAAAAAACAATTCCTAACATAGCAAAACTCAAAAAACAATTCCTAACATAATGCCCTCTCAAAAAAAAAAAAAATCCTAACATCATGAAAACATGAATTTATCTTCCATTAACTTTCTTTTTATGGAATCTCTTCCTTTAACTTATACTTAACAAGCTTTAAAAAAAAAAAAAAAAACTTATTTTTTTTTGGTCTAGTAGCCTAGTGGCTGGAGCTCACACAATTAAATATGGAGAAGTGGGGTGTCCGAGGTTCGAACCCCTGCCCATGCATAAATTATGCAATATCCCTACCAACTGAGCTAAGCTCACGGGACCAAAAAACTTATTCTTAACAATGTGGAACTTCACTTACACTTTTTCAATGCATTTGTCACGTAAATATAATTTTATTTTATTTTTTTAAATGACTTGAATATAAAATTTTGAAATGTGTTAAATACTTTAGAACAAAATAGTCATGCAAAGATATTAGGGAAAAAATATTCATGCAAAAAGGTAATTGATTTGTCATTTGTTAAAAATAAGGTGAGGTATATATTACTCTTTAATTAATTGCGGATAATTCATCCCTAATGACAAGTAGCATTCGATTCTAGAATGAATAAGACAGAGATCACATGTTGAATTATGGAGATGAAAAAAGTTTGATCTTCTTAAAATGAAAATGGTAATTGATTGTAAGAAAAAACCCGCTCAGTGAGGTCTACATTACCTTGAAGAATTGGTGTAATTCACCCCAAATAACAAGTGATTTTATAGAAGCAAATTCAAGATTTAACACCGTTGATTATAAATGAAAATTCAATTAAACTGTCACATGTACGAATAATTTGTATCAAGTTTCTCAACAACTTAAAAAAAAAAAAAGTTTGTCAGCAACAATCGGGTTTCTTCAAAGATATTAGTATATTAAAAATCTAAAAATCCTTCAAAAGAATGACTTTGTTAAAATATAAGTAAAATAACTTTCAAAAAATACTTAGATGACATTGAATTTTAATGACATTGGTGACCATGTGAAATGACTTCTTGGAAAGAGGAAAAAAAAATAATCAAATACTTATAATAGCGCAGGTAAACCAAGAAAATCTAACCGGCCCCTGCATAAATTATGCAATGTCCCTATCAACTGAGCTAAGCTCACGGGACCAAAAAACTTATTCTTAACAATGTGGAACTTCACTTACACTTTCAATGCATTTGTCACGTAAATATAATTTATTTATTTATTTTGAAATGACTTGAATATAAAATTTTGAAATGTGTTAAATACTTTAGAACAAAATAGTCATGCAAAGATATTAGGGAAAAAATATTCATGCAAGAAGGTAATTGATTTGTCATTTGTTAAAAATAAGGTGAGGTATATATTACTCTTTAATTAATTGCGGGTAATTCATCCCTAATGTCAAGTAGCATTCGATTCTAGAATGAATAAGACAGAGATCACATGTTGAATTATGGAGATGAAAAAAGTTTGATCTTCTTAAAATGAAAATGGTAATTGATTGTAAGAAAAAACCCGCTCAGTGAGGTCTACATTACCTTAAAGAATTGGTGTAATTCACCCCAAATAACAAGTGATTTTATAGAAGCAAATGCAAGATTTAACACCGTTGATTATAAATGAAAATTCAATTAAACTGTCACATATACGAATAATTTGTATCAAGTTTCTCAACAACTTAAAACAAAAAAAAAAGTTTGTCAGCAACAATCGGGTTTCTTCAAAGATATTAGTATATTAAAAATCTAAAAATCCTTCAAAAGAATGACTTTGTTAAAATATAAGTAATAATAACTTTCAAAAAATACTTAGATGACATTGAGTTTTAATGGCATTGGTGACCATGTGAAATGACTTCTTGGAAAGAGGAAAAAAATAATCAAATACTTATAATAACGCAGGTAGACGAAGTAAATCTAACCGGCCCCTGCATAAATTATGCAATGTCCCTACCAACTGAGTTAAGCTCACGGGACCAAAAAACTTATTCTTAACAATGTGGAACTTCACTTACACTTTCAATGCATTTGTCACGTAAATATAATTTATTTATTTATTTTGAAATGACTTGAATATAAAATTTTGAAATGTGTTAAATACTTTAGAACAAAATAGTCATGCAAAGATATTAGGGAAAAAATATTCATGAAAGAAGGTAATTGATTTGTCATTTGTTAAAAATAAGGTGAGGTATATATTACTCTTTAATTAATTGCGGGTAATTCATCCCTAATGACAAGTAGCATTTGATTCTAGAATGAATAAGACAGAGATCGCATGTTGAATTATGGAGATGAAAAAAGTTTGATCTTCTTAAAATGAAAATGGTAATTGATTGTAAGAAAAAACCCGTTCAATGAGGCCTACATTACCTTGAAGAATTGGTGTAATTCACCCCAAATTAAATAACAAGTGATTTTATAGAAGCAAATGCAAGATTTAACACCGTTGATTATAAATAAAAATTCAATTAAACTGTCACATGTACGAATAATTTGTATCAAGTTTCTCAACAACTTAAAAAAAAAAAAAAGTTTGTCAGCAACAATCAAATTTCTTCAAAGATATTAGTATATTAAAAATCTAAAAATCCTTCAAAAGAATGACTTTGTTAAAATATAAGTAATAATAACTTTCAAAAAATACTTAGATGACATTGAATTTTAATGACATTGGTGACCATGTGAAATGACTTCTTGGAAAGAGGAAAAAAAAAATCAAATACTTATAATAGCGTTGGTAGACCAAGTAAATCTTAACAGTTAAAAATATATATCTATCATGGTACTATAAATTATCATAAGGCTGACATTTGGTCGACGAGAGGAGAACACGTAGATATGAGAAAATAAGAAGAAAAATAGAGCAAAGGATAGAAATTCAATTTTAGTGGTAAAGTATATTTTTCTTTATAATACAAATCTCTCCAAAATTAGGGAACTCAAAATTGTACCGAGAATTTTGGAAAGAATTGGAGAACTTGGATAAATTTTACAAATCCTGATTGATATAATATTCTCAAACCTATAAGCTTTAATCGTCTATTTTCCATTCATCCTCTCTCCAAAGCCCTTTCATCATCCACTCCAAACTCTCAAACAAGGCTTCGATTATTTTAAACAGTAAAATAAAATTACTATGTGCAAAGTCAGGTAAAACTATGTAAAGGAATGTTACAGTTTTAATTTTCCAAGAGCAATAGTTATTTACAATACTAAATACAACAAGCAGCATAACGATGGCAACAGTCATTCAACGTCGAGACCAGTTGGATCTAAACATCCATTTCTCCCTTCTTGGCTCACCAGACATCACTCTCCAGCCATACTCATCATCGTCCAAAATGGGAATCGGCATTCAAACAAATTAAACAATGTCAAAAAGTACATATTAACACAAAATTTTGGTGGCTGATGAACAAATATCACCAGCACTCATAGGTGGACAATAATGAAGGACATTTACAGGTATTGACTATGCAAAAAGCCATGCTTCTGAGGTTCTACTTGTTCATTATGCTGCTACAGCTGGCCTAACCTTTCCTGCACAAAAGCAAGAAATAACTTGAGTCCATGTATCAGAATAGCAGAATCAAAAGTATAAACCATCTTACTTTTGTAACAAGAATTTATATTAAATCAAAGAGTGCCAAATCATATTATTCATTAGGTAAAATACAAAACTGATGCAAAGTGAGAAAATAGAAATTGAAAATGAGAGGTCATTTTGTTTAAGAAGAAAATATATATTTTTAATTTCTGTTTACAGTTTTAATTACAAAACGATTGTGTACACTTGGTTTTATATTTTTGAATATAACATTTTCTCTGTAAACAGGAAATAAAATGAAAACCGTGCAAAACTTTATGTAAAAAACAACAGGCAAATACACACAACTACACTAATAAAAGACATCATCAAAGTAAAAAAAATTGGAAATTAATCAGTAAAATCCTCGGCCAACAGCCAAACATAAGATGCGTGAAATAAATATCAAGAAAAACAACCTGAAGCATCTGCATTAATTTTGGATGCTGCTCCAACAACTGGCAAAGTTTTTCCCGGTCACTCAACAAAGACTGCCATGTCAGAATAGTACAATGATAAGATTAAAAACATCATATTTGTCTATCTCTAACAAATCCCACCTTAACAAGTTCATGGCAAGTGGCAAATACCTGAATGGCTTCTGGAGACTTGAAATACTCGTTTAATGACATTCCAGCATCTGCATGCTCTTGTGATTGAGCATTCCCCATATGTTGAGCATGCTGAACTTGCTGCTGTTGCTGCTCATGTGAAAACTGTTGCTGCTGGGTTTGATAATATGTCTGCATTGAAGAAACCTGAGACTGTTGCAGCATCTGTAACTCATGCACTTGAACATTGCCCTGCATGGTCATCCCTTGCTCTAACTGTTGTATGGCTTGAACAGGTGGCCTAGGTACCTGAGGTGGTTGTGGAGGGCGTGGAAGCTGCTGGGGGGGCTGCAACGGCTGCAGCTGAGTAACTGTATGCATTGACGGAAAGGAGGCTTGGGGGACAGAGATACTATGCAAGAAGCTTGGCTGGTTCTCATTCTGTTGCTGATTTGAGGGGTTACTGAAGACAGTCATTGGCACAGATGTCGGCCTATTGTACCCCGGGGGCATGATCAAGGGATTTAGTGGATAGGCTGACAATCTTGCTCCTGAATGAGCAATGGATGCCTGAGAAAGTTCGGTATTCCCAATACCTGCCTGATTATATGGAGCAGGTTGGGAGACAGAAGTATTTGTAGATGATGGTAAATTATATGGACTAGATGCATAAGGGGGTGGTGTAGGCGGCAGTGGAGGAGCATGTCTACTAGGTCCACTGGGTGAAGATATAGAATGTCTAGAATATTTGGAATCTGGCATGGGAACAGAAGATGAAAATGAAGGTGCAATTGAACTATTGTTGAATGGAGATGAATAATCTGACTGTCCCTGCAAAGCAACATTACAAGAGGGGTCAATGCTAAAATTAGAAAGACAAAGCAGGATAGAAAAATGATTTCAAAGACTGAAGCGGGTAACCAGAAAGAAGGAAATAACTAAAGAGAAATAAGGTAAGTTACTCACTTGGAATGTAACTGGACGGCGTGCACCTGGAGAATTAACGAATGAGGTTAGCTGACCATGCACTGAATCGGAACCATGTGATATTGCAGGTGAGACTGTTGACGGGGGTCGCATGGGCGGTAAAGGAGGTTGGTTCTGAAAAAATCTCGGGTCATACATTCCTTGAGAAGCAGTCCTTGAATCAATACCACCATGTTGTGGACTGTTCTTTAAAAAGAAATTCTGAGAAGCAGTCCTTGAATCAACTGGTAACTGCGTAGATGTTGATGGATTGTTGTAGAGAGACACTGGAAATGAACTATTTGCTGTTGCAGAATCGTATCCACCAGCGATCTTAGCTTGAAGAACATTCTTTGTGTCATCAGCCTGCTCACCATACTTCCTATCCGAAGAAACACTTGATTCACGAGTTAATGCCATATCAGGTCGTGAACCAGAAACCTTTGAAGAAAATTCACTCTGGGCATTGTCATCAATGTTAGATCCTAATGGAGTACCCATACGAGAAACAGCATCACTTTCTGTCTCTTCAACAATTGAGTGGGGAGAACTTTGGTCAGCGATAACTGGAGCAGGCTGCTGTAAGTTATCATCCGGTTGAAGGAATGGCAACTTGTCATCAGAGTCAGACTCCTCTCCATCAAAAATTATATCAATTCCTTGAAGATCGTCATCGAGGTCCGTTTTCAATTGATTGGATTTATTTGACTTCTCTACATCTGTTGCTTTCACCGGAGAAGCATTTTTTAGATGTCCCACGGCTTCTCCCACTACTGTTGCTGAAGGGTTCTGGCGTTCCCTTTGTCTCGCCATAAATTCATCCACATGGATTGATGGGGGTCTCCCACCAGTAGATCCTGTTCTTGGCACTGCTATTACATTAGTAACCCCATCAACATTTCTCTCCCTCGCCACATAGTCATCCACATGCATAGATGGGGGTCTGCTGGTATTCGGCTTGCGCTGTCGGAAAGAATCCCTACGCGTAGGACCAGACGAAACAGTAGTCTGTGCTATGCCACGTGAAAAAGAAGAGACATCAGTTTGAAAGCTTTCTCCTCTACCTCGTCTCACTGATCCATCTATTGCTGATAATTTCTTTTTGGCAGCAAGACTTGTTTGTGTTAATCTATCAGGTACTGTTTCTGGGCATTCCCAAAGAAATTTATCACCAAGCCCTCCAATGTAAAGATGATCGTCAATCTTTTCAACACTGTTTTCAAGCATGTGAAGTGCCTTTGGAAAAACTAACACATCATTTTGAGGTAAAACTACGTCATCCAACTCCATGGAACCAACAGGCCTTTGCAATACTAAGGACAATGATTTCACTGACTCAGAAACCTTGTACCAGAAACGTCAGGAGAAGTTAAAAAATGATTCAAGGAAAAAATAATAAACAGGAACTTGTATTGAAATGGAGTTTTACCTGGTATAATGGGATTTGCAAGTGAGAGGTGACCAAACAGTCATCTACGGTAGCCTTTGAACTTAATATAGTACTCAAATCTAGTATGTAGTTTATATTTTCTTCAGGAAAGTCAAATGATCTTGTCACAACATCAGAAAGTCCAAAGAGGTACTTCAATGCGACAACTCTGTCAGAAATCAAACTAACCAAAAAAGAAACTGTAAATTAGTCCAGCTAGATGGTCCCAAACAATAATTTAAAGAGAAAGTGCAGAAAAAATTCATATAAATCACAGCCTTCTTTTCAACGCAAAGAAACTTGTGGTGTCGAGAGAAAAAAATCAAAACTTCAAAAATATATTTGTTAAAGCCTTAATTTCTAGCATACATGAGTAGAAGTATAAACACGTAGACACAAATATATACATACATAGAAAGAGTTTAAATTTCGAGTTGATATTTGTTACTTCATTATGAGAAGAAATAAAACAGTATATGAAACGTAATTTTAGCGAAGCTGAGGTGAAAGTTATATACTATACCAGTCGTATTTTAAATATCTTTGGTCCATTGTAAAATCATCAAGAAAGTTATATACAGCCTTACATGTGCATAGAACAAATAAGGTCTAATCTCTTCACATTTGTATTCTGTATTTCGGGAGTACTGAAATTGTTGTATGTCCTACAATTGTGAACTTAGATGGTATGTGTACAATAGTCCTTTTTTGTGCTTTGGAAAAGGAGTGATTGCTATTAATGTAGAATTAATACACAGCCTCTCGCTATGGATGGTAGGATTATACTCTGGGCTTGTAGGTTTCAGTTCTAAATCAAATTTGTAAATTGACTGAAAAACTACTTCTAGCTAATATCTTTTGTTACTGTAATCTGTTCCATAATTCTTCAAATTGAACATTATTTTCTTGCATACAGTTTTTTGTGAGATCTCTTCAAAAATATTTACAAATAACACTAATTGCAGGCTTTAACTTTAACATTAACATTAAAGACAAGCATAATCCAGAAGATTCGCCATAGAACTTCAGACGCCGATAACATTCAGTACTAATTATTCATATTTGGCGTTTCATCATCTATTTAAGGTAACATTTACATTTTAATAACAATAATAATAATCAGCTTTCAGTTTATAACTAAACTAATCTTCAATAGCAATTCAACAGTAGCAACTGACAGCTGTATTCTGTATATCATCACTGCGGTCAAGGAAGCAGAAAAAAATGAGGGAGAACAGTGTTTAAATAACTTCAGCTGTTCCATTCTAAGAGTACATGCAGTTCTTAGAACTCTATTTTTTACTCGGAACTCAATATTGGTGAACACGTAAATTGATAGAATGTTTTTTCAAAATTTTGCATTAGCACATACACAGAAGTTAATCAGAAACACCGATCAAGAAACTAAAATCTCACCTGTCCCCATTCATGCAAAACTGCAGAGAACCCATAGATAAAGCATAGACAGCTTCAATTGCATAAGGCGACAAACCCTCTGTTGTGTCAATTGATCTCAACAACTTCATCCAACAGCTAAGTAAAGGAGGGCATTTTCTCCATTCTGCTATACTAGGAACATTATTATTTACATCCATATCATCTTTCTGATCAAGTTCACGAGCATTATAGTGGATACCAGAAAGAATTGCATCAAATGCCATTTGACCTTCACTACATGAAGCTAATTCTTTCAAAGTTATAAGACAAGCCAGTAACTCTATGCCAACAGGTAGGACCTAGAAACATCAAAAAATTTGGTTAATATCAAGAGCAGTGAAAAGAAGAACTGCAATTTGAACTATACAATGAGTCTTAAGCCAAGAACTTTAGCAATCACTTTCCCCTGAATGATATCTAAATGAAGGGGGGCATCTCAGTAACAGCACAATATCTAAACAGATCTGGGAGTATGTATAGACAAAATCAGAGAGTTACCTGGCAACTCTTGAAAAGATAATGTAAAATGAGGGCATAATCTTTGTCACTCATGTTTTCAAAAAATTTACTGCCAAACAACCAGAAAATTCATCACTTAGTGTTCAAACTTGAATGAAACATAACTGATAACACTAACAAGGAAAGTTAGTTACTCACAAGTCATGTCTTCGGGAGTAATATTGAGAAGTTTCAGAATTAAAAAGAAGCATGATAAACTTGAATACCGGGAGACACCAACTAAAAAAATTAAAGTTGTACTTTGTAGAACTTCTACCATCAGGAGTTGGTTTTCCATCAACAATGATAAAAGATCTATCAAGTACTTTTGTTAGCGTCTCAAGAGTGCCCAGTTTCAACAATAGGCCCTGAAAAAGAGAATGTAGACCAGATTTACATTATGCAAAACTACTGTTATAACCAACAGCCAATCATAAAACTACACAATTCAGAATAGTTGTGATGAAAATAAGAAACAAGAACAAAGGAACAGAAAAAAAAAAAAAAAAAAAAAAAAAGAATTATATGCTTAGCGACCTTGCCAAGTGGATGCTCTGATAGGCTAACAAGAAAATCAAGAAGTCTCAAAACCTGAAAATAAAGGAGAAATTGTCAAACTAGATACTACAAGGCTTAAACAATGGGGATTGCAGGATCTTTACCTTGTATGCATCAGTATCTGATGGAGATGATTCTGAAACAAGACTAGCTATCGATGACAATATTGGTTGTAAAAGCATAGATGCATACTTAACATTTTGGCAAGCAATGCGAATTACAAAAACACGCAGCAGATCTTGAATGACTACTAATGCCTGCCAGAATATCAGAATAACACATTGACATGCAATCACATAAAACTCAGTAAATCATCAACAATGCCTACTCTATAATTGAAAATGTAAGTTCACCCAGACAGAAACTACATACAGAAATGGCATGGTGTTGTACAATCTCAGCAATTTTGTCAAGGTGTGGTGCCAACTGGCTAACCAGCTTCCCAAGGGGTCCAGATTCCAAATACCAGTTGACGTGCCTCTCCTTTTGAGGCCCTAACAAGGTTCCAACAGCCAACATTCTTCGCGTAGTTAGCAAAGGCATGCCACCAATCCAAAGCCATATATCTTCCTCAGGAAACAAGTCACTCTTGCAATAGAAAACAGGAATGAAAGAAAAAATCATTAAAATGAACAGTTAAATAACCTTATTATACGTGTCTTAAAAAATAACATGGTTTTGATGAAGGGAATGAGCACAAATTGATAATGAAGTATTTACAGAAATAACAGCATCGACAAAGTTTACAGAGTAAAAGTTCAAATGGAATAACCATACCAAAAGATAGAGTAAACTGCATGTTTCTTTTGGACCTAGAGTCAACAATGAAGTACCCTGAACACTGGCAAGAAGGGTGTGATAAAGACCGGGACTCCAGCCATGAACTGGCCAAAAAGCAAGGGAAGACGCAATCAAATGACAGACAGCTCCATAACCAATTGCATAATCAGGATATGGAGATGATAACTCAGCTGCACATGCAGCTAGCTTGGGGCTGCAATGACCAGGATTTAATCAACTTAGCGTGATTATCAAACCAGATGCGAAGAGAAAGGAAACTAAGAGATACCTTATTTCCCTGTGGACTCTTAAAAGAGCATTCATTAATTTTGTATTTCGGTGTTGTTCCTTTGCTTCCTGTAAATTGCAATCGAACAATCTATATCAAAAATGCATTACACAAAAATTTTCATTAACTGTAAAGGTCATATTTTATCCTCATCTATATGCTTATAAAAAGGATTATATGAAACATTAAGAGAAGGACCATTATCAAATAATACAATATCTCATTCCCTCATATCACCCAATACACATTGACATTGGTACAGAAAAACTCAAAGAGCTACTTTCGGGTTGGAGACATAATCACCTATCAACATGTGATAATCAACGCACAACCTTGCAAATTGTTTACATTTTTTACAATAACCTTTTGATGGGTATGATATATGACCACATTCTAAATATCAAAAAATTAGAGGTTTGAAACAAATGGCTACACAAGAAAACTATGAAGCTCTAGAGGAAATACCTGTAATTTCTGCAGAAGTGTAATCAGTAGCACAAGAGAAGGAACCAAAAGATCAACTATGCTCAGCTCACGATTGCGTTCCAATAGTAAGTCCGACGTAGCATTGCACTCTGTACCCTCGTCTACAAGGTGGTCTGTAAAAGAATATCGTTATTTGCCAAGCTATAGAAAGAACAAATAGCAATATGGAATTTCTACCAACAGGACAAAAAATTAGGTGTATTTAAACAAACAGAAGGGGGGGTACAAGTAATGGGGATGATGGTTCAAAAACATAACAAAAATTACACAAACAAGAAATGGGTAATCAATTTCCTCCACAAAAATTGATATGTATGACATGTACGCAAAATGGTTTTTCGACACAGAGAGTGACACTTTACACCCAACCCTGTATGTTAAAGATGTTCACGGTAAGCTGGGTCGTTAATGATGTGCTAATATGTGGTTAATGTATTTCATTATGTCGTTGATGGTTAATCAATTTTGGACATACTTTTTCTTTTTTCACAACCCACTAAAACGTACATGGTTAATGACATGCAAATTGTTGGTAAATTCAGTTTATTATGTGGTTGATGGGTTATTAAAAAAAGTACATGGTTTTCTTTTTCGCAACCTACTAAAAAAAATATTTTGTTGAAAATGTATAATAACTTGTTAACCACATAATGAACTGAAATAATCAAGTATTTACATGCCGTTAACCCCACACAGATACATGAATAGCCTCATACGGTGGCATGGTGTCACATCGCTGAGTTAAAATATCAAGACCGATAAGAAAAAGAGGGAAAAGAACTTAGAATGCTGCAGGGCTTCTGACTAGGAATAAAGGGAAATTGTTAGGATTGGAGTAAGAAAGTTCATTAGGAATTAGTTTAGTTGCAAAGTTTGTTAGCATTTCTGTTTTAATGTCTTAGTCTTTCTGTTTCTATTTCAGTTGGTCCTATGGAATATATATAGGACGGACCGGTCTGAGCAGATGGAGGAAATCATTTTATGAAATTGTAAACTAGAGAATGCTCTGGTGAAGGGTGAGTGCTGCTCCCTTGGGATAACCTTGAGTGCAAGATTATCATCTTATTCATTCCTATTATTTCCATTCAGTGATAATACTAGTCACCAGAGAGCTATTAAAGGAATTATTCATTTGATTTACCAATTCTGTCCAGTTTTGGGGAATACGTTTGGAATCCAAGTCTTGGGTTCCTAGCAACTTCTCAATCTCTCGGAAACGATTGTACGATTATGGTCGCGCTGGAATCACAAAAGGCAATTTTAGTTGTTGTTTTGTTTGAGACTTATGAGTTTGATTTAACATTTTAATTGCACAAGTATTTCAAGTGTAATGTTGTTATATGAATTTAAATTTACACAAGTATTTCAAGTGAAATTTAAGGTTTTTTTTTTGTCTTAAGCTATTTTATATGCATGTATATGAATTTATATGCATATATTGGAGATTAATGAATTTTGTATAATCTTACAATTAGTGTTACAATTTCATATGCATATATTGGAGATTTATGAATTTTGTATGATCTTACGATTAGTGTTACAATTTCACAATTTGCAATTTAATGGGACAGTAATTAAGTGTATATGCAATGGGAGTGGTGTACAGAGGATTAGTTCATAACAGGAGTTTATGCCCCCAATCACTCGCTAAAGTGAGATGTGGGAAGGCACATCATGTGACATAAGGATCAATATGTGATATAGGGATTGAATTATTACACATCTACTCTGGGATTGATAAATTACTAATTGAAGTTATATGGGAATAACACATTTGCGTCTCATGTTCAATCAAATTTCCATTAACCAAATTTCATCAAACCTTGCTCAAAACTTCTAGGAATATATGTTACTTACAGCTATGTTTACCATCAACCAAATTTCATCTAAGGCGGAGGAAACTACACCACATGAGATATGAACAGGGTAAAAGCCAAATTTATCAATTAAGCTAAAATTATAAAAACACGAAGAGTAATCAAATCTTTCAAAACAGAACAAAAATCTATGACATGCAGTTATTCTCTTTTTATTCCATTCATGTACCCTTGTCCATTATCTTTCATGAGATTCAGAATTTTCAAATGGACGATATATATTGGGAATTATCTTATATTGATAACTATAGTTAACAAATACCTTTAGCAAACAAAACTCACATTTAAATTCATAAATACAGGAAAACAAATACAAAAAATACAATATGTATTGTCTATCATGCAACTATCCTGTTGAAAGGGAAAGTAATGCATACCATTACCACATTTGAAGCGAAAGGGAAAGTCTCCCTATATTTGATGTGATAATCTAACCATATATGTGACATATAACAAGTAATAACAAGTATAATAATGACTTACCATAACTGTTTGAGGACCTCTCGAGCATAAATCTGCAGTTGACCAAAATGGCATAAATAACTGTAACAGCACCTTCATCGTAGAGAGACGCAGCAACAGCCTGCATAGACTAAAACTGTGTCATAAGAGAGAGGATTTACAATTATCAATCAACCAATTCAAAATTGACTATAACATACCGGGTCCTCAGAGATAAAAGACAAAATCCTTAATGATGTTGTCAACTGTGATAGAGAAGAATCACGAAGAGTAACACCATCAAAAGACTTGTCAGATATGAACTTTCCAAGATTCTCCATGACATTAATATCAGAGCCAGATTCTCCAACAACATTTTCAACATCAGTCAAATCTGAAACTAGAACACTTGTTGAAGTTAATTGGGCATCTCCTCCAGAAGCCAATAGAGCCGCATAACGTAGGAGACCGATACCGCCATGTTTGTGGTATACTACGCCAGCATCTATCCATTCCAACAGCCGTGAGGGAGCATCTTTTCTATTAGAACCTGGAGAGGAGAAATGCAGAGCCCTGTGAAGTTCTATAGCATGTCCAATCCAAGAGCCCAAAGATGCTGATGTGGAATCAGTAACAATGGCTTCAATGATCTCAGCAACTGAATGAAATATTGTAAGGTTTACTGGTGAAGACCCTGAAATTAGCAGAATAAGAACCAGGAGGTTAGATCACTGAAAAAGAAATTGTGCCACTGCTACGCATAAGAAGATAACAGAATGACTTGACTACCGCTGTTTTTCCCAGCAGATTCAGATTCCTTCGTAGAACTTAATGCTTCAATCAAGACAGAAACAGCCTACATAAAATGGAAGAGTCATAGTACCTTAAATATAAAAAGCAGTATATTCCTCAACTAAAAAAAAAAACAATATATTATATACTAAACAGTCTCAGTAAATATGTAAAACTCCTTTTAATTAACTTGATCTATAAAATAAAATTCACGCGCACACTCATACCGCAAACAAGGACAAAATAACCCTGTTGAGCATAACATAAATGAAATTGTGTGACCTATTTTATTCACGTAAATAGTGCGTTATTCCAGGTAAAATACAAAATTCAGATTTTTTTTTACAAAAATTGACCAAACATCACACCATTAATATATTAATTTTGCAAATTATTTCCATCAAGTGACCTAAAAAGCATGTAAAACTCCTTTTAATTAACTTGATCTATAAAATAAAATTCACGTGCATGCGCGCGCGCACATACCGCAAACAAGGACAAAATAACCCTGTTAAGCATAACATAAATGAAATTGTATGACCTATTTTATTCACGTAAATAGTGCGTTATTCCGGGTAAAATACAAAATTCAGATTTTTTTTTTACAAAAATTGACCAAACATCACACCATTAATATATTCATTTTGCAAATTCTTTCCATTAAGTGACCTAAAAAGCTATCCCACTGCAGTATTACGGTTTGTCAAAGTATATATTTGTGAATACCTCTGGAAAATTTCCGAAAGCAAACAATGCTTGGCGCCCACAGTCAGACCTATAAATCACCACCAGGTTTAATTCACAACTTAAACATTGTTCAAATATTTAAGCTTCAATTCTGTAAAGAAAAATAAAAAATAAGGCAGCATCCACCTTGAGAGAGCAGACAATTCCCACACAACCCATAAGAACTCTTCCGATTGTGGATTTGATGAAAGCAAACAATCAATCACATTAACCTAGACCAAGTATGAAAATAGTCACAATCATGTATAAACAAACATTAGATTCAAAAAAAAATTAAAAAATACAGCAACAGAAAGAGGAGGGAAAGAGAAAACCACTGCTTTGAGGACACTATTTTTAGGGGCATCACTAACCATTTTTAGATGCATCCCAATTATTGTTCCTATCTCCACTGGACTACAAAAGAAACCCTTTGTTATCAAAATGGAAGCATATCGAAGAGGAATACTATCTTCCTTGTTGCCGTGATGACCACCCCTTAAGGCACGGATTAAAGTACTAGAAAGTTCGGGATCTTGTAATAGGAATATCAAGCCTACAATGATTGGAGAAAAGTGATTCAAATAGTTACATTTCTTTTGCTATTTTCTGGTAAAAGATCAAACATTGTGTGTATGTTAATTGTAGCCAACCTGAACGACAAAAAAGAAATGATAGAATCACAGCCTCAATAGATGATATAACATCCATGAATATCTCCATGACATGACCCCTTTCCGCACGCAGTATAGATGATGACAAAAGCGCGGTTGATAATGAAAGAAATCCCCTATCCTGCATCCAAGATCATGTGATCATGAGTAAATATACACATTGGCCCAATAAACATTTATAATCATAGAAATCAGCCCCCCTGTACTCCCATTAAAACACTATCTTCTTTTACTGATATATACAGACGAGAAGGCACAAAAGACTGCATTTAAGAGGTACACACATGATGCTTATAAAACGTTCTCTCCCCACCTTGAGCGGATAAATTTTTTAGCAATAACATGTGACAGTAAAATGGTTAATCGTATACCTTTAACAGTCCCAATAAATGTGAATCAATATCCCAATCTGAAAAGCAACAATTTGAAGAGCTGATCAAGTTGGAAGTTGTTGTATATGACAACAATCCATCTGTTTGACCAGTAATCAGTGATCTACTTGCACAAGCCACTGGAGAAGGATCTTCAATTGGACCACGTGAATTTATCAATCTCTGCATTAGTACTTGTCAGCAAACATTAACAAAAAAACTGATAAAACTTAGCTCACGGCTCGTTTTTAAGTACTACAAAAGTTACAATCTATTGAAATAAAACTGACCAGGAGCTTTCTGAGCAGAACTTCTGCAGAACTGAGCATGTTCAAAGTAACGTCTGTTACCCTACCAAAAGTATTGGTGTTTCCCACCACAGACAGAACTGCAGACTGGCAAAAATTCAATTACCACATATAAAGATGAAGTCCTTAAAAGAAAATAAACATTCAACTCAAGAGCTTTCATTGAAAGCAATACCTCATATCTCGAAGCAACTTCATAAAATCGTAAGCGATGAAGCAAATAGGTTGCAAGAGAGGCAACATCATGCCGAGGTTTTGACAGTATCAACTTCAATAAATGGCTATAACCTTCACTGACACCAGAGGGGATGCTTTCATCTTCCCGAGGCCACCAACCTAAAAAGCCTTCACATCCAACAGCATACCTAGTAGCCCGCTCTACAACACCAAGAAGCAGAAGCGTAATAGTAGTAGAATTCTGGACATCCTTAGCAAAAAACATTTCAATCTGCTGCATTCCCCCACTATTAACAAACTGAAAACAGCTCTCCCTACCAGAACACAGTAAATAAGCCATGCTCAATCCTAATAGAGCATGCTCACTCTGCAGTAAGACATATGAAACATAAGCAGGCAAAAAAGACGAGTATAAGGAGAGGGGGGGGGGGGGATTAATTTGATTCTAACTTTCTCGACAAATAGGAAGATGCTGGTACAACGAGCACAAAGAAAACAATAGATTACCCGAGAAAGAAAGTGATCTCCTATAGATGAAGAGTGCCTTCTGAAATGATTAATCTGGTTAAACATATCCACCAGTGTTTTGGAATCTAATATTTCAGTCTCCAGATCAGAATAATCTGATGAACGTTCAGAGGATTCACTCCCAATCTTTTTACGAAAAACCCTGTAGACATCGGTGAGCTCTTTCCTTGCCCCGTTAACAACATTGTGCAACTCTTCAAACTTCTCAGTTCTCTTCCCTGTCTGATATCTCCCACTGATTGATTCACAGATGTCACCAGAAATATAGGAAGATATTGCCGATACTACAGTACTTACAACTTTATGTCCATCATCGCCAATATGTCCCTTACCCCCAGTCTCTGATAATTCTAAAATCTTTAACATCAACTGTAAAAAAAGTTTGACTTCAAGAGAAATATCTGCTACAGGAACTGGAATAGACAAGACATTCAAAGAACGTGAATCTTCAAAAGAAAAATTAGTAGAATGCAATGCAAGTGGCAAGTCTTCAAGCTTCCCCTCAGTAGAATCAACAAGATCAGTCAACGCATTGTCATCAAATTCAATGTTGAATTGACCCAAATCCTCAGCTGTGTTCCCATATACAAGCAAACTCAAACTGCGATAACTGCCCCTCACAACTACATGACTAGTGACAACGGCCTGAGAAAGAGAAGCAAGAATCGAAAAGTAAGTCACAACTACAGTAAATATTTTAAAAAGAAAAGTTATAACAGTTTAAGTTTGAGAGCAAGGGCAAATAACTATCAAGTCACAGGACAAGTCATCCACTGCGAATCTTTATCACATCAATCAATAATATTAATAAGTACATACATATATCATAAGCAAAAGAAGATATCATTGGGTACACGAAACTTTGATCATTTTTTCATTAATTTTAATCACCAAACTTATTAAATTTGTGTAATTCAGGTCAAAAAAATCATCAAAGCACCAATGTCTGCGTAGCAGAAATGTTAAGGACATACTAAGCAAGGATGCTAATGAAGAACATTGAGTAGTCGTCAAGATTTATCAAATGACAAAAATTTAAACTTAGAAATTTGTCATGCACATAAAATTTACTTTTGTGATATATATTTTTCACATCTGTGAAAAAAATCAAAAACTGAAAAACTGCATCATACATATAGCAGACCAAGTCCAACAGAAATAAAAACAAGATCAAAAATCCGCACAGTTAGAGGAACAAGGAACCAAAAATTGACAATAGCATGCACATTATTATTACAGCGCCATAAATGTCATATATACCTCCACTTCTAATACATTGGATGTAGATTGTGAATAGAGAAAAGGCTGACAAAGTCTTCTAAACCTCGTCTCTCCCTCACAATGAACAAACACCTCTATGGCAAAGGATGGAGGTGAAGTCGCCCTGAAAAGTTTGCCAACAACAAAATAATTGATTTCAAAATATTCAACAGGCACCAGACCAAATCATAAACACAGCAATCCCTTGGATGAAATAAAGTGTGAGAAACACCAAGCCAGTATATAAAGTGGTCTTATGCGTTACATGATATAATATGGTCATCTAAAACCAGCACAAGCTATTAACCACAAATTACACTAAACCAGTTTAATTAAATTACTCGATAAACAAACGTGGAAATAAAAAATCTTGTGATAACTATGAGATTTTTGAAAAATTGCTTCCTGTCAGTTGAAATTAGCTTCATTGCAAATTTTGCACATATTATGTCATTAACTTATGCTTAAAAAACAACCCACTTGGGTTGGCCTGGTGGTGTTGGCTAGGGACCTTGGAGTGGGCTTCTCTCAAGCTCTCAGGTTTGATTCTACCTGGTGCGAATTCGGTGGGCTAGTTTGGTTTCTTCAAAAAAACTTTTCATAAACACCGTTTCAAAAGAAAATTGCATAAACATGTATATATGCTTAAAAGACTTTTGTTTATATATTAAGGCCTTGTTTGGATGCACAGCTTAATTAAGTGCTTGTATCATAAGCACTAATCATATAAGTGTTTATGTATAAACTATTTCTATAACATACTAGCGTCAAAAGACAGGCATGTAAGTGCCTGTCTTTCCACTTTTCCATTGTGCTTAATTGTATATTTATTTTATCGCATATGGTTATAACTTTTTAGGAATATACCACAGTCAAATAAAGATTTACCTAATATTGTTCCTACTGTAGTTGAATAATTCATATTATAATGGACTTTAACTGATTTCTTTTAGTTGCAGACTTAAAATAATATTATAAAAATAAATAAAACTGTAATTACAATAGTTTAAATGATGAATATAACTGAAAGAATGAAAAAGGCAACCCAAAATCCCTTGACCCCTTTATATATTGTTATTTGTTATAGATAAAGTAAGTCTAATTCTTTTAATATAAACTACAAACTATTTTCATAAACTATCTACCCTAAAGAACTTGTTGAAATAAGTGAACTTGGTGGTGTCAGCTTGGGACCTAAGAGTGTGCTCCTCTCTAAGTCTCAGGTTTGAATTCTCCAGGTACCAACAATTCATGTGTTGGGCCAGTCCATATCAGGACTTGCTCGGCCTTCTAATGGCCCCCCGCTAGTGGCTAGTGAGATTGGTTCCTGATTAGTCAGTCCTTGGACCGGATAACGAGTTTCCGAAAAACTAATACTATCATATAAGTAGATAAGCTCATATAAGCAAGTCCTAACAGAGGCCCTAAAAACCTTAAAATTGTGAATTTAATTTAGTGGATAAGCTTTAGTAAGCTCTGTAGCAGCAGCGACACATCTGATTAAAGGCGGGTCGACATCTACTCAGTGTTGGTGTCGTGTAAGGTGTCAGTGCAATTTAATCCAAACTAACCTACATTACCAAACAATGCAACAACCAAGACAAAAAAAATTTAAAAAAAAATACCCAACAAGTGGTACTGCTTGTGCAACCGATGTTGTACTTTGTTCCAAAACCTCACAAGCGCTAACTACAACCGGTTCCGAGAAAACAACCTGCATAAAACAACATTGGAGAATTGATTTATTCAAATTTTTCAGAGACATTGAAAACGAGAGAATTGAATCGAAATCCGTGAGAATTGAATGAATACCTCGTCGACGTACTCATCGAGATGAGAATGAACGAAGGTGTGAGAGAAGAGAACACAAGGTTCTGGTCTACCCATTGAAGAAGATTGAAAATTAGGTTAGGTTTGAGAGAAGTAGAAGAGGAACGAACATTCGCAATTTGAATTTCTAGGGTTTAGAGTTGTGGAGCGATGTGTGTTTCTTTCTTTCTCCTTCGTGGATCGACGCCGACCTCTGTGAGAAAGACAAAGTAATTAAATTAAATTAAATTCGTAAATTCAATTATCCTTCACAGCTTCCGCTAAAGTTTGAAAAGTAATTTTGCTATTTTTGTTTTTTTGAGAAAAGTAATTTTGATCTTGATTAAAAGTATAAATATAAATAATTGTTGCTTTTAAATTATAATAAATTAAACTTTTTAAAAAAAATATATAACAAATCAAACTAACATTGTTTATCTATTTCAATGACATCAATAATATATCAAAAAGATATTATTTTTATTTTTATTTTTTAATTTCACCACAACAATCATTATTATAGTTTGTCAAGAAAAAAAAAATCGTTGTTGGGATATTGAAAAAGTCGGTCCAAAATCTTATATATATACTCGATCTAGTATAGTTACACTTTTTAAAGCATAAAGGAAAAAAAAAACCAACATATATTCATATTGTGTTTGTTACATTTTTTTTATTTTTGAATTCACTCTCATCAATTAACATTTTTAAAGAATAAAGGTTTAGGAAAAAAAATTTGATATATCATGGACGATAAAGATTGAATTTGTTATACTTTTTTAACATTTGAATAAACTCTTATCTATTTGTTATATGTGTTAATTGTGTTTAAAAGGGTTAATAGTGTTATACAAGATGTAATATAAGTCATTTTCAATTTACCCCTTGAAAAAAAATTGGTTTGGATTCCGTCCTCGTAAAAAAAAATTCCCAAATAACTCCTAACCCGCCTGACTATGCATATTCGCTGACATGGCACATGACTAATATATATTACCTCCGTCCCTAATTATAAGGCCATTTTGAAAAAATAACGGGAATTAAGATAGTGCATATTTGTATTAAATATGTTTGTAATTACTATTGTTTTTACAATTTTATCCTTTAAGAAAGAGGGTTGGCTTATGTTTTCAATATTCTATTTATTGCTGATTGAAGAAAAAGATGTATAATAAATAGGGGCATATATGTAAAGAAATAATTAATGTAGTTGAAAATAGAAAATGAGTCTTATAAAAAGGGACAAAAAAAATTCTCAAAATGGTCTTATAATTAGGGACGGATGTAGTAATTAAGTTTCTCATTTTTTTTAAGAGTTTAATAGTGGTAGGTTGACGGTCCAAAACAATTTTGCACATACAACCAATCAAAATATTCTAAATTGTCACATCAATTAATGATTTTAACTTATGTGGACCAACCATGGCAATTCAGAATGTTTTGATTGGTTGTGTGTGCAAAACTGTCTTGCACTGTCAACCCACCACAATTAAACTCTTTTTTTAATTATTTCACATGTGTAATTAGTTGACACCTAATTATATAATTAAAAAAAACATGAAAAATGATTTTCTATTAATTTAAATTAAAAAATTTGAAAATTAATATTTTTAAAGAATTTTAAAATTTTGAAAATTAAAAATAATTTTCCTCAATTTTTTAAAATAAAAAATTGAAAATAATTTTACAGAATTTATATAATATTTTTTGAAAATAAAAAAATCTGAATAATTGAAAAAATTTTAAAAAAATTTGATAATCTTTTTCCATAATTTTTTATATATAAAAATCTTCTTAATTTTGGGAGAAAAAAAAATCTAATTTTTAAGATTTTTGTATTTTTAAAAATTAATTTTCTGATTTTTTAAATAGTGTTTTATTTCTAAATTAATATAAATGAATTTATATTATTTTTTCTAAAAATCGGCACAAAAGCCACATGAACCCTTAAAAAAATGAAAAACAAAATTAATTATACATTTAACGCGTCACATAATTAGAAAAAGGTGACTTAGTAAGAAATGCTTGGTTTTCTTCCTTTGAAAAGCATATATGATGTTTTGTTCAAAATTGGTTTAATATAGATTTTGTTCTGAACATAACATGTTGTGTTTACCACTTTTATTCCTTCCCATTCATCTTGCTCTCTTCTAATCGATTCCCATATTATTCATCGTTATCATCATTCATACTATCTTTCATTACTAACTACACAACTCTTTATCTTCCTTTACATTATCATCAAAATTCGACTTCTATAATCTTTATTCATTTTTACACTTCATACGATCTTATCTAACGTTCATCTTGAGTTTTTTTTAACTACCTTGACTCGTTTACTCTTCAACTTAGTAATATTCCTAAACTCAGTATGGTTTAAGGAGTTTATGTTTAATTTCATCATTAATCCGGAAAGCACATACTTCATATCCCCTCTATCGTTGTCTTCGCTTCTTTACCTCTTTCATATTTTATACCCTCTTAATCGACTTACTACATTAGACCTTTAAAATATTGCAAGGGCTTACTCTCATCGTTACCACTCCGCCTGAACTACCCATCCATATTTCTTCTACTTCTCCTTCTACTACTTAAAATACTTTACCATTTTAAGCTCATCTCTAATTTGAGGGATCTATATTTACCTTAGTCGTCTATCTTAAATTTCTCCCTTGTTTCCCCTCCTATCATTTTATTTCACTCCCTACTAGCAGGTCATCTTTACAACATTAGGTGCTCGTAAGTTACTATCTTCGGTTCATACTTAGACTTGTTTTTATTTTGAGACAACCGATTCTATTTATGCTCAACCACACTCCCTCATCTATATATGTAGTTTAGGGATCCTTACATTTACTCTACACACTAATGACTTTCTTAAAATCACTATTACTTTTATAGATGTTCGTAAGTTACTATCTTCGGTTCATACTTAGACTTGTTTTTATTTTGAGACAACCGCTTCTATTTATGCTCAAACACACTCCCTCATCTATATATGTAGTTTAGGGATCCTTACATTTGTTCTACACACTAATGACTTTCTTAAAATCACTATTATCTTTATAGATGTTGAAGAGTTCACTAGAAGCATTGTACTGAAATTTCATTAACAACGCAACATGACCCATGTGTGATGTTTAAATAATAGCTCAAGTTCTAGAGGTGATAATGGATTCAAATTAATGGGAAATGAAAGCTAACACCCACATCTACAACTTTCATGAAGACATCCAGATCCAATTATGAACAAAAAGTGGTGGAGAAATTTATTTTCTTAAGGTTAGGAGAGATGCACAACTATGCTAACCCATGTGTGGTATTTTCATCATAATTCACGTTGTGGATGTCTAGTTGAGGTCAAACCAAAACCAATGGAAAGCTAACATTCATACCTACAATCTTTATGTTTACACCAATACCCAGTTCGAAATAGAAATGGGTGAAAACACTCATAAGTGGGTGTTAGGATCTAAGAACAGACACCTGAGGCGCCAAATCTCGGGTTGTGTGCGCTAGGAGCCCTTACTGCAGCGTAGCGTTGCGATGTTTTCAAGTTCTACATTTTTGAGCTACAAGAATACTTCTAAGTTGCCCAAAATTTCCACTTTCAGAGCCCTTATGATCCCAAATTGATATGAAACATTACGTAGGATTACTCTATCATTCCAAACACTACTTTCTCACACCATTTACCTAATTGCATCACTCTTCACATGATTAAAGGCTCTAAATCAATTATCCTAGCCTTTGTTTTTTGAATTTTAATCTTTCAACCACAAAAATAACCATCATCAGCATTTTCGGTAGCTCTCCTTCTGCATCATTTGTACAACCCCAAACAAAAAATCAAATCCTAAAGATGAAGAGATTCCCCCTTACCTCGAATCCGTCGAAATCTCTGGTTTGGCTTGTTGTTGTTACAACTAGGGTTTTCCTCTTCCTCTGCTTATTTCTTCTTTCTTTTCCACGTTCAACAATACTGGCTCTCTAACCTTTATATTTTTCTGTTTATATTCGGACTGGTCACTCGTTGTGATCATTTCTCTCCTTAGCCCACGATTCTTTTAATTCATCCCTCCCCCACTTATTTAAAACTTATATTCTACACCTCTGACTCTATTATTCTTATGTTGACTTCATCTCTTCATTTTATTTAATTCCTCATATTACTTCTCGGTCATCATCAATATTCTATTTTCTGAACAACAAAATAACACTAAAGCAAAAGTAATATCAATAATAATATTAACCAAAACTTCACTTATCCAACTTCATGAAATTAATTAAAAATAGAAATTGGGTGTTACATGGAGAGCATAAGATCCATGTAAGTGCATATTCACCACTTGGTGGACCAAGGAATGCATGGGGATCTACTGCTGTTGTCAATCAATCCATTATTCCAATCAATTGCCTTCAAACACAAAGCAACCCCAACACATGTAATCTGTGAAGTCCGGATACGAGATGCGATACGGATACGATACTACACTGATGCGGAAAAATTTTAAAAATCAAGATAAGATACGACTGGGATACGTTAATAAAAAAATTATATAATCTAATGTACAATATAATTATAACCATTTTTTTTAATATTTCTTTCAAAAAAAAAACATTTTTTTAATATGCAAATATATTAACAAACAAAAGAAACCAGTCATTGGCTCGTAGCACATCAACATAAATATAAATAATATTGACGATTAAGAGAGTGATGATTAGTCAATTACATACACAATATATCCCAAAAAGAGCACCATTTGTGCTATACTATATCCAAAACGAACATTGTTAGTGCTATACTATATCGATCCAAAAAAGAATCACTATATCAAAAAAAGAACACATCATTACTCAAGAGTTAAGTTATTTTAGTTAACATTAATTGGAAAATATCGGGGCAGGTATGGGTGATAATTATCGGATACTCTCCTGATGCGTATCGGGAAGTATCGGATAATTATTTTTTAAAAAAATAAAATTTAATCTTTGGATACTCTCTTGATATGTATTAGGAAGTATCAGACAGGTATCGGTGCAGTATATGTAACACCCTAGTCGTTATATTTAATTATTTTGATTTATGTGGAGTCTATATATATATATATATATATATATATATATATATATATATATATATTTATGATTTTTGGTGATTGATGTGGTGTGTTTATTTTATTATATAGTTTATTTTAATAATAATTAGAATAAGTGAGAAATATTAATTATTTTGGAGTTTGGGGAGTTATTTAATATTTATTAAAATTAATGGGGAGCTAATGGAAATAATAGGGAGTTAAGTAAGAGGGAAGTTAGGAAAATAGATGTCAGAAGCAATTTTTACGTGAAACCAACTTTTGGGAGAAGAAGGAGAGAAGAGCAAGTAGAACTCAAGAAATCACTTTTGCTGTGCATTTTTCTCTGCAATTTCTAAGGTAAGGGTGAGGTTTACTTCAATAGTGTAGTTACTAATTTCTGAATTTGAATTTAACAGAGTTTTAGTGAGAATTGGGATTTTGGGGTTTTATGATGAAATGTTGATTTTGGAGTTGTGAGTGGGAATTTGATGTCAGAAATAGGTTCTAAGTGCATACAGAAAGCTAATTTACATCTGTAAACTAATTTGGGGAGTGAATTGAAGAAAAATGGGATTTTGGGGAAAAACCTGTTTTCTGCCCGTACAGAAGTTCATCGCTCACCTCGCGAGTAGCTGTGCTCGCCATGGCGAGTGAGCAACTTCATAGCTCGCCTCGCGAGCAGACCAACTCGCCGTGGCGAGCAAGCCCGGACAAAACTTGATTTTTGAAATGTTGTTATAAGATGTTTTGGGGATGGTTTAAGGTACCTAGATGATTTTAATGATGACTGGAACAAGTTTTAGGTTAAAAAGATGAATAGGGAGCTTAGAATTGAGGTTTGAGTGAGAAAAATGTCATTTTCCCGAGAGCACCTAATTTTCATTCGCCTCGAGTTCACCTTGAACTCGCCATGGCGAGCATGTAGTTTTGTGAACTAGCCATAGCGAGCAGATGTGCTCGCGAGGCGAGCTGCACAGTTCCTGAGTGTTGAATTTCGTGCATGGGTGGTAGTGCTTGGTATTGTAATTTTGAGCATAGTTATATTTAATTGTGCATTATTCTGGATTGATTGGATCTCTAATTGATGTTGTTGCTGATGACTGAGATGTATGCTTTATTTATTAACCATACATGTTGTTTAAGTGGAGTCATATGGAGTTTGTATGCATGGTCAAGTTGTATGTAGATATACACAAGTAAGTCCATTGCATATGCATAAAACAGCGGAGAGGAATCATGTCCTGGAGCACTAGTTGCTCAACAGCGGTGAGGGCTTCGGTCCTGATGAATGCTTTAACCATTCAAAAGCGGTGAGGGCTTCGGTCCTGTTTGGTACCACATGCATATTTGCATCTATTGAGGAGTCTAAGGTGTTGTCTTAGCAGTGTTGTCATGTCATTGCATGAGTCTTGGTTGTTGGTTGTAGTTGTTACATTGTTGATAATGAGGTTGTTCATGAATATATATTTATATACATATTGTGATGGATGGATTTCGATGATGTTGTTGTGGCTTGTGAATTAATTATTTATAACTACAAGATGATGTATTTGATGTTAGAGTGTTAGATTCAATTGAAGATTTTATTATCTATATTTTATTGTTGTGAATCTCACCCCTTCTGCTTGAAAATGTTGTCCTTCCTATGGGTAACTTGCAGGTGATCCTGAGTAGTCGGTGGTGGTTCAAGAGTTGTGTTTAGGGCTCTGATACTTGGGATGAGAATTATTATTAGTCTTATTGTTGTTATTCCTTCCTATGTATCTTATTTTGGAACTTGTTGTTATGGCCCTATGTTGGTTGAAATTGTTGTTAGGTTTTATGCCAAGATATTATTTGGAGGTTTAAACCATTGCTGGTGTTGATGTTAGTTTTCCGCTGCATAATTTTTGAAGTTATGAATGATGTTGAATTAAATAGTTTTATCTTCTATTTAAGAAATTTTGAAATGTAGTGTAGCATGCCCGTTTGTTGAATTACTTTGATGAATATTTGTTATTTAATTACTTTTGGGTAACGGGGTGTTACAGTATACGCAGGGGATACGGTACGTCATCTATTTTGAAGTATCGGAGCTTCACATCATGTAATTAAAATTTAAGTTTAAATTTTTATCCCCAACCATCAAAGATTTTGGTAAACTAAAGTTTGATCGACAAGTAAATAAAACATACCTTTAATAAAATAAAAAAGTAAATACATATATTTAAAAATAATTAAAATTGTTTCAATAGTGCATTAGATGATAAATAAAAAAATCACACCAATGTTCAAAACATAATTTTTTTCTTTTATTTTTTTGAAAGATCGACACATTATTATTTAACATGTACAATAATATAAAAAGTTGATATCCAAAATAGTCGCATCTGTATATATAATTTAATTTAATAAGCTAATTTTGACTATAATTTTTTAAGGTTGGATTGAAATGGGGACTATCAAAGGGCTCAAGTGTGATTGTGAAAAACTTCAATGAAGAAAAAATGGAGGAAAATCTGGGATCATTTGATCTAAACTTGGGTGATGAAGATATCTTTGAGATTGAAAAATTAGAAGAAATGAAGATTATGAGAGGGGAATTTCATGTTAACGAACCCAAGTCCCTACAAAACAATTGACGAAGTTTGGGATGATGAAATTTGAAGCCATAATCATCGTTATAAATCATAAGTCTTTTCTATGACCAGGATTCTTCTATACCCAACTCTCAGAATCCGAAAGCTGATTGTTTAGACTTATTAGAGTGATAAAAAGCCCACTAAACCAACCTTTGTATTTTAATCATCAATATCAATAAATCAAAATATATATATATATATATATATATATATATATATATATATATTGACACCATGGTGCCAAACTAAATTTTGACACCAAATCTTAACCATCTATTGTAATTCAATCTAAGCCTAGAAATTATTTGGTTTATATGCTCTCTATTTCCTTTTTTGGAGAAGCAAAACAAGGTGGATTCTAGGGTGAGGGTTCTATTAAGTCCCTCACCGGTGTACCATTTAAATTGGCCGTTAGATGAAAAAAAATGTACATGATATCTTTAATCACAAACCACACAGGATTATGCTTTACAACCGCTCACTCTTTCTTCTCTTTTTTCTTTCGCTGGACACAGTCTGCATTTTTTTCTAATGGTCTTTTATGCCTCTTTCACCCTATTCCTCTCATAGTGAAAATGTTAGAAACAAATACTAAAAGTTGGCAGGGATTTTGATTGTCTTAGCACCATCAACATAATTTATTGTATCCATGGTCACAAAACTTCACATCAAAATCATTTTTAGATTGAAAATTTCACAAAATTTATTGTACCGATAACAAAATTTTAAACGAAATTTATTGAATCCAGTCTTCAATCATCATTTTTTAAGATTTCTAAAAGTCAATATCAGAACTGAGAATCATAAAACAACAATTTCAAGGGACATAAAATGAAAGAGAAGAAAGGATTAAATTTATGTGATATGGGAGAAGATGATGATTTGGAATCGGTGGTGGTTGTTTGGAGCATTAGAGAGAAGAAAAAACATATTCCTGTATGATTTGTGACTAAATATATCATGTACATTTTTTTCATCTAACGGTCAATTTAAATGGTACACCGGTGAGGGACTTAATAGAACCCTCACCCTAGAATCCACCGCAAAACAAAATCTTTTTTATTTATTACCAGATCACACATTTACATTACTATCTCTTTCTCTCAACTTGCCTTGCATCAATGTCTCAATGATGATGAAGAACAACAACTAGGTATTTGGATGGTTGCTAAATGTTTAAAACGTATCCCTGGAACACAGTCTTATGAATTGTAATCACTTTAAGGAGTTCCCTAAAAAAAATGACTTTAAGAAGTTGAAACAAGACCAAAATTAAATTAAATTGCTATCATTGGAATTTCAAATTAAATGTGATGTACTTGGCCCACAAAATTCCTGAGTATTTTGAAGGTGAAAAACACAAGAAGGGGGGGGGGGGGTTGAATTGTGTTTTCTTTTTCTCTTAAAAAAAATACTTCTTCTGATAAAACTTCAGAAGCAGTTTGATTGCTTCTGATGAAATGATCAGAGTCAGATTGCAGCGGAAAAGAACAGAGCAGAGAAAAGAAAGACAAAGACACAAGCAGTTATCCTGGTTCCTTCCACAACACGGAAGTAGTCCAGTCCCCCTTGCACTTCCAAGGAGATTTCACTATAATCACAAAGATTACAATTGCTCAATACTTTCAAAGTATGAGACTTCACAAAACAATGCTCAAGCACACAAGCAAGAGTCTTCCAATGCTCAAGCACTAAGCAAGAGGCTTCTAATGCTCAAGCACGCAGGCAAGAGACTTCTAATCAAACAAAAATACAGAGAATTGAGTTTGAATTGAACACTTGATATACAATCAGTGGTGTTCACAATACAATATAGAAAAGACTCTAGACTTTGAATTTCTAAGATGTATCAAATCAGTGCAGAAATTCAGTGTGCTTTGTAGAATCAATTTGACAGAGTTTTGGCGCTTTTGAACTTGTGTATCTCTGTCTTAAATCTTCAAGTCTTCACTCCTTTATATAGAGGTGTGAAAGAGACGTTGAGATAATCAGCACGTCTAAAGAGTCGTTTGAAATCCTTTGATTATCCACCAGTGATCCTTTGCCTGATTTGGGTGTAGTCCTTTGAAGAATAAACTTCAAATTCATTCCCATCTTGAGTGTACAAATTCTGCAGGCATGGCTGTTGTTTTGTCTTGTAGCGTAGACAGAAAACAGAGTAGTGGAGGTAGTGGTTGTACACTTGTACTTTGTCAACTCTATTAACGAGAGACAAGAGCTCAGTGCTATCCATATATCCGTTGATACCTCCCTTTCAATTCTTCGTTCTTCTTTGATAAGACTGAATTGAGAATCAGCAACTTTGAATCTTCAGTTTGATTAAAGGATCAAAAGTAGCTTCTGGTGAAGATATTGCTTCTGATGAAAACTTTTGCTTCTGATGACTTTCTACTTCTGATGACGTCATCTCTTCAGGAGCAGTTTAGCTTCAGGAGCAGTTTTCTTCAGATGCTCAGAATTTCTTTTTCTTTCCATTGTTCTTCCAAGACCTATTGAAATAACTTGAGTAGCCTTTGGTCCTGTACACTTGAACAATTATTAGTAATAACCAATTGACAATTTTTAATACCTTGTTATCATCAAAACTTAATAAGGTTCATTGTGAAACACATTTTGTTCCAACAATCTCCCCCTTTTTGATGATGACAAACAATAGTATTTAAAATGTTCAATTGTTGTTGATCTAATTAATAAGTTGACTACTGGGACAGAGGTTTGTAAGCTCCCCCTGAGTCTAATAGATCTTTAAGGTGAGGTTTGTAAGCTCCCCCTAAGTTCTATTCTTATTAATTAAATTTCAATAAAATACTTATAAAATCAAATCAGAAGTATTTAAAAGAAATTTAGAAGTGGTTATAGTAGGGCTCAGTGCCTTAACAAATACTATACATTTACTCCCCCTTTTGTCATCAACAAAAAGAATAGAAACAAAAGAAAGAGTATCAGAGCCAAAACAAAACAAAAGAATAAACATATAATCTTTCAGAGCAAGCAGCATTGAAAACAGTAAATATCATCAGAGTTAAAGCTTGTAAAACATATTGAAGGTGAAAAAGCACAAGATCCAGAAACAATGATAATATATATAAAGAAAGATTAAGATACAAAGACACAGCTACTAAGAACAAAAGTAAAAAACAAGCTAGAGTTGGGTGTGCAACTAAGGTTGGGCTTGCTTATACAACTGTTCCAAGAGATACTTGATCTGATCATCCTTCTTCTGAAGTAGCTCATCCTTTTCCCTCATTCTTCGTTTAAATCCAGCCTGAATTCTAGCAGCCCTAGTGATGTACTCTTCTTCTGGATAAAAAGGAGTGATGTCCAGCAGAGGCACAAAATTCAGCTCTTTCTCCTTAGCTGCTTCATGCATATCATCCAAAAGCTTTTTCAGCATAGCAGAGTGAGATGACACACATTTAGTTCTAAGCTGATCCAGCAGCTCATCAAAGCTCTTCTGTAGATCCATCCACTGATCATAATAGTGAATAGGAGGTGCAGGAACTGTTCTGCGAAGAATCAGTGTCTGAATCTCATCACTAAGTCTAATCAGCTGTTCCTCTATATACTCAGACTCCAGGATATGGTCAGGGATGGGTGAAGGTTCAGTTTGAGTTGTATGTGATGTGGAAGGTTTGTCAGAGGTTAAGTCTATTATAGTGGGTGAGTCTGGTTGTTGTTGTTGTTCTGTTGTTTGGTCAGAAGTTGTTTGGTCAGGAGCAACTTGTTCAGAAGCAGTTTGCTCCTGAACAGTTTGCTCAGGGATGGTTTGGGTTTCTGTTTGGGTTTCCAAAACAGTCTTTTCAGAAACTGTCTTAGAGGCCTTAGTGGGTGTTGGTTGCATTTCACCACCTAGATGTTTTTCTAAGTTGTGAAGGGTTGAGGATTCTTGGTGTTGGGGGGTTTCTGAAGTAGTTGCATCTGAAACTACTTCAGAGGCTTTTTGTGGAGTTTGGTTAGGTTCTTGGTTGGGTTCAGGTTGTTGTATACTAACAGGCTCTGGAATATCTGGATATAGTGGATGAGTAGTAGGCAAATTGAATTTCTCACAAAGTTTTATCCTATTTTTTGAAAATTCTATTTGAGTACTCTCATAGTCAAGTGTTCCAAATTCTGTTAGTTTGGTAGGTTTGGTTTTTAGAAGCTTGTCTATATGTTGGCTAAGGGGTTGGTCATCTGATTCTGTGGATGATGAAGAGGGTGAAGAGGGTAGAGATAGAGACTGAGTATTAGTTGGAGCTTTAGATGGATTACCTGAGGACTGAGCTTCTGGATGAATTGCTTCTGGAGCTGTTGAAACTGGATCTGATGAAGTTGCTCCTGAAGCTTGCTTATTCTTCAAGGCTTGAGAAAGCAGAGTTGCTCCATACTGAACTGTTTCTTGCTCTAACTCAGAAGCTAAAGCAGCAATGTCAGGAGTAGGCACATACCCTGCAGCCTTGAGACGCTCATCCCTTTCTTTCTCAAACACTTCCTTCAACCTTTTCTTTTCTGCTATCTTGGATGCAGAAACCTCTCTAGCGTACTGCCTCATTTCTTCAGTCATTTCAAAACTGGGCATGACTATGGGCTCAGAAGTTGCAGTCCTTTTTGCCTTCTTGAGGCTTGAGTCTTTATCCCAGTTCTCTTCCAGTTCTTTCAACATTTCTTCCCTTCTTCCTTCAGCTGTCTTCAGATTTCTTGTAAAATTAGACCTCTTCCTTTTGATGGTCTGAAGAGCAGCTTCTCTTTTATTTTTGGGACTTGAAGGCTTTTCAGAAGCAGCTTGATCAGAAGCAGCTTGTTCAGAACCAGCTTGTTCAGAAGCAGGCTGTTCTGCTGTTTCTTGAGTACTTCTTGTCCTTTTTCTGATAAGAGGGACATCATCCAAATCCTCCACTTCCTCAAGAATGGTGGACATAGCAGATTTTTCCTTCTTAGCTTTCTTATGCTTCTGAGCACCCACCTCAGTAGCATCTTCAGCAAGGTATTCTTCCTTGGTGATCTGCTTCTTTTTAGATTTTCTGCCTTTGGCCACAGGCAGATCACCACCATACATTTCTTCTGGGATATCTTTCAGGCTGATTTTCTTGTTGTAGCTCTTGTAGTAGTCCAAGATGTAGGCCCTCTGCACATCCAGGGGATCTTTCTTGCAGATAGGGATGTGATGAGTGACTAGATCAGATATGACATCAGATTCATGCATATCTGTATCTAGTTTCTTGCAAGTTGAAATCAGCCTCATCTTGACTAGAGTTGCCCCATTGATTATTTTTCCTGTGACTGCTCCCAGCTTCTGATTATCATAAATACCCACGTCTTTCAGGGCACTTAGGAGTCCTCCTTCTTGAAAGATTATGGAGAGCAGCCTTCCATAGGGAACAAACTTCCTGTTCTCCATCTGGCTCTTCTTGAGTTCCTTGATCATGTATTTAAACATATACTTGGGAACATTCATTGTTGTTTCCTGAGAGATGGTGTGATGCAGAAAGACTTTGTGACCAAGTGAAGGTTGATCATTTCCTCCACCTTTGGGAAAAATGTTTTCATTTTGGATCTTCAGCAGCATTTTCTTTTCCATGCTTAAGGTGCTGTAAGGCTTAGCATCCTTTGATCCGTAGATAGTGTTGTTTACTATCTCCTTCCATGGGCTTGTTCTGGGGTTAGGAATCTCTTCTCCATCGTATGTCCCAGAAGCATCCCTTCTCATGGCTTGAGCAATCACATGCTCATTGATTGTTACAGGAATCCCCATGACGTTTGATCTAATCTCAGTCCCAGTGAAGGCGAGTAGACCCATTTCTTCTCTGGTTTTTCCCTCCAAAGTAGGATCAACCAGAATCATCTGAGCTTCTTCCTGTTTAGCAGCAACTTTGTCAAACACTGAAGCTCTTACCCAGAATTGTCTGACAAGCACTTCATAAGTAGGACCGTTGAGAAGACTGAAGTAACTCATCAGCTTCTGCTTCTTGTAGAATCTTACCAAGTCGCATCCATGATGAGTTAGAGAAGTGAAATCCACTGGATTTTCCGCTTGAATGATTAGATCCCATTCCTCAATTGACATAGTTCTTCCTTTGATTTCATAAGCAGGAGTATCTATATCCATATTCGATGAAGAACCACCGGCAGAACTTGAAGATGCCATTGATATGAAGTGGTTTTAGGGTTCTAAAGAGTTTTTGAGAGGATGAGAGAATGCGTTTACTTTCGCAGAGGGTTAAGACGAAAAATAGAAAGTGTTTGTTGTGAAGTGAGTAGTGTGTGAAATGACTTAGTGTTTTTATTAAAACGTTTGTAATTCAGAAGGGACAAACAAACACAGCATTAATGACAAATTGGGGGCGCGTGTAAGTATGTTAAAAAGCGAATAAAAACATCATTGCCCTTTTTGTTATACTCCAATACAAATAGACCACGTCAGAGACTCTTCAGAAAACTACTTTTTGGGTAATGGGACAGCTGTTACATAAAGTAACTGCCAACGTTCCCACTAACCAAACTATTCAGAAGCAAAGAATAACACTTCTGAAGTTTTAGTGCTGACGTCATCTTCAGAAGCACATTTTCCTCAGAACCTAAGTTAAGAGCTTCTGATGAACCAAAATGCTCCTGAATAAACTTCAGAACCAAACTTCTTATTCAGAGGCAAGCAATTTTTCAATCAGACACAAAATGCATGTTCAAATTTTTCTTAATAAAATCAAATCTTTCAACAGACAAAGGTTTTGTAAATATATCAGCCCATTGATGTTCAGTATCAATGAATTGTATATCTAAAATTCCTTTTTGAACATAGTCTCTGATAAAATGGTGTTTGATTTCAATATGCTTGGCTCTTGAATGTAGAATTGGATTCTTTGACAAACAAATAGCAGCAGTATTATCACAATAAATGGGAATACTGTTAGCATTGATCTGATAGTCTTCCAACTGATGTTTCATCCAAAGTAGTTGTGTGCAACAACTTGCAGCTGAAATGTACTCTGCTTCTGCTGTAGACATAGCAATAGTTGCTTGTCTTTTGCTTGCCCAGGATATCAGATTCTCTCCCAGGAATTGACAATTTCCACTGGTTGATTTTCTTTCAATCCTATCACCAGCATAATCAGCATCACAGAATCCAATCAACTTATAATCTAGGGATTTCCTATACAGGAGTCCAAGATTAGTTGTTCCTTTCAGATACCTGAAGATTCTCTTAACTGCAGTTAAATGAGATTCTCTAGGATCTGATTGAAATCTTGCACACAAGCATACACTGAATAAAATATCAGGTCTAGATGCAGTGTGGTATAACAGAGAACCAATCATACCTCTGTATAGCTTCTGGTCTACTACTGTTCCAGTATCTTCTTTGCTTAAGGTGCAGGTTGGATGCATTGGAGTGTTCATCACTTTACAATCTTCTAGCTTGAACTTCTTCAGAAGCTCTTTTGTATATTTTGTTTGATGAACATATACTCCTTCTTTACTTTGGTTGATTTGAATTCCCAGAAAGAATTTCAATTCTCCCATCATACTCATTTCAAATTCATCCTGCATTAACTTAGAAAATTCTTTGCAAAGAGATGCATTAGTAGAACCAAATATTATATCATCAACATATATTTGCACAATCAAAATATCTTTCTTAAGAATCCTTCTGAAGAGTGTTGTGTCAACTTGTCCTCTTTCAAAATCATTTTTAATTAAGAAATTACTTAGTCTATCATACCAAGCTCTGGGAGCTTGTTTCAAGCCATATAGTGATTTCTTAAGTTTATAAACATGGTCAGGATGCTTAAGATCCTCAAACCCAGGAGGTTGTTTAACATACACTTCTTCTTCAATGACACCATTAAGAAAAGCACTTTTGACATCCATTTGATATAATATTATGCCATGATTAATTGCGTAGGATAGAAGTAACCTGATTGCTTCCAATCTTGCAACTGGAGCAAATGTTTCAGTGTAATCAATGCCTTCTTGTTGACTGTAGCCTTGAGCAACAAGTCTGGCTTTGTTTCTGGTTACTTCTCCTTGTTCATTCAGCTTGTTTCTGAATACCCATTTTGTTCCAATAATGTTCTTCTGAGAAGGTTTGGGTACCAGATCCCACACATCATTCCTTTGGAATTGATTTAGCTCTTCTTGCATAGCTAATATCCATCCATCATCTGAGAGAGCTTCTTCAACAGTTTTAGGCTCAATTATTGAAAGCAGTCCTATTAAAGACTCTTCTTGTCTAAAATGTGATCTTGTTCTTCTAGGACTATCTTTGCTTCCAATGATTAACTCCTCAGGATGTGAAGATTTGTGCTTGAATTTAGGTTGAATAACCTGCTGAGTGTTATCTTGAAAGTCCTCAGAAGCACTTTCATTCTGTACTTTTGGGCTAGGTTCTGCTTCTGAATTAGACTCAGCTTCTGGAGTGATTTCAGCTTCTGGACAAGATTCAACTTCTGTATACTTTTCAGAATCAGAAGGTTGATCAGATTCTGATGCATCTTCAGAATCAGTTGTACCTGCATTACTTTCACTTTGCTCTGAAGTTTTACTTCCAGGCTCTCTATCATCAAATTTTACATGCATAGATTCTTCAACACATTGTGTTTCTGAATTATACACTCTGTATGCCTTTGACCTTTCAGAGTAACCTAAAAAGATTCCTCTTTGAGCCTTGGCATCAAATTTCTTCAGATAGTCTTTAGTGTTTAAGATGTAACAAATACATCCAAACTGATGAAAGTAAGAGATATTGGGTCTTCTTCCTTTAAAGAGTTCATATGCTGTTTTCTCCAACATAGGTCTGATATAGATCCTATTTTGAATATAACATGAAGTATTGACTGCTTCTGCCCAAAAATGTTTAGCTAAGTTGTTTTCATGGATCATGGTTCTGGCCATTTCTTGTAAGGTTCTGTTCTTTCTCTCTACAACCCCATTTTGTTGTGGAGTTCTAGGAGAAGAAAACTCATGGAGAATCCCATGTTTTTCACAAAAAAGTTCGAATGGCTCATTTTCAAATTCTCCACCATGATCACTTCTGACTTTCAAAATTTTCAATTCTTTTTCAGATTGTATTTGAGTGCAGAAGCTGCTAAACACTTCACATGCATAGTCTTTACTTTTAATGAATTTTACCCAAGTCCATCTGCTGTAATCATCAACAATGACTAATCCATATTTACTTCCATATAAGGATGCAGTATTAACTGGACCAAAAAGATCAATATGGAGTAATTCTAAGGGTCTGGAGGTTGATACAATGTCTTTAGATTTGAACGAACTTTTCACAATTTTCCCTTTCTGACATGCACCACAAAGTGCATCTGAATGATAATCAATGTTAGGCAATCCTTTGACCAGTTGTAACTTGCTAATTTTAGAAATTAATCTCCAATTAGCATGTCCCAACCTTTTATGCCATACCCATTTTTTATCATTCATTGACAGAAGGCAAACTACCTTCTGATCAGCCAGATCAGAGAAATTTATTTTATAGACATTCTCAACTCTCTTTCCCTTGAATGTAATGGATTTGTCATCCTTGTTGACTAGTGTGCAGTTGGTCTTACTGAACGTTACATCATACCCATTGTCACAAAATTGACTAATGCTCAATAGGTTATGCTTCAGACCATCTACTAGCCACACATTATTAATTGAGATGGAGGAATTACCAATAGTACCTGTACCAATGATCTTTCCAGTTTGGTTGCCACCAAACTTCACTTCTCCTCCATCTTTCATTGTAAGGGTAAGGAACAAAGCTTTTTCTCCAGTCATGTGCCTTGAACATCCGCTGTCTAGGTACCATGACCTTTGTTTCTCTCTTGCCCTTAAGCACACCTGCATTTTTGGCCAATTCAGATTTAGGTACCCATATCTTCATGGGTCCTTTTGGGTTAGTTTTGGAGGTTTTACTTTTCCTCCCTTGTACCTTAGGGTGAATGCTGAGTGGCTTCTGATCATTCAATACTTTAGGTTTGACACCTTTTGGTATTGTTTTCTCAGAAGCAGTAGCTGCTTTGTTCTTCTGATCCTTTTGTTTTGGAATTTTAGATTCTGGTTTAATCAGATTCTGATGAACAGGTTCTGATCTTTTCAGAATTTTAATCTTTTGACTCTTAGGATCAGATTTTGTCATTACCTTGATCTTAAGATTCTCTGGCTTTGATGTGATCTTAGCCTGTGAACCTGAAGCTTCAGGTTTTGACTGAACAGCAGTTATAGCATTTGTACCTTCAGGCACAAAGGTGGATTTCAATCCATCCTTGATACAATCACAGTAGCTCTTGAGACTGTATTCTTTGGATTTCTCCTCAGAATATCCAATCCCTTTGCCTTTGTTCTTGTATGTGCTGTAGATCATAGAAGCAACTTTGCTTCTGTCTATTCCAGCCATAATAAAATCATCCAAGGCAATCTCATGTTTATTGCCTGAACCTTTATCACATTTTTCTTGTAGCTTCTGACAAAGACTCTTGAGTCTATCTTCATATGTTGTTGATATGAGGTTAAACCCTTTGAGTTCTTCTTCAGAAGCTTTCAGTTCCAATAGAGTTGACTTTTGTTGTTTCATCAAATCAACATATTTTTCTTTTAAATCTGTCAACTCATTGGTTCTGTGTTCAAACAGTGATAAAAGTTCTTTTAGAGAATCAACAAGTTCTTGTCTAGGGATTTTGGAATATACCTCATTTTCATCTTCTGAATCTGATTCAGCTTCTGATACTGCTTCTGATGATACTGTTGCCACTAACCCAACGGCTGCCTTAGCATCATCATCAGCTTCTTCTTTATCAGAACCAGATTCACTATCCAAATCTTCTCAGGTCGCCATCAAGCTCTTTTTGATTTGCTTTCTGAATTTACTGGAGTTGAAGCTTGATTTCTTGGATTTGCCTTTAAACTTCTCCTTCTGAAGATCAGGGCAATCAGCAATGAAATGACCAGGCTTCTTACAATTGAAGCATCCCTTCTGATCTTCTTTCTTGAAGTTCTTGTAGCTACCTCTCTTGCTCAAAAATTTCTTCTGCTTCCTTGCCAGATACTCAAGTTTGTTGGACAGCATAGCCATCTTTACAGATTGATCTTCATCAGAATCTCCATCAGGTGATTCTTCTTCAGATTCACTGGCTTTGTAGGCTTTGGAAGACTTTGAGGTCTTTCCTTTAGATGGTAAAGCAATGGATTTACTCTTCTTAGAGGTTTCATGCTCATTTAAACTCATTTCATGCACTTTGAGTGAGCTAACAAGATCTTCAACACTTAAAGTATTTAGATCCTTAGCTTCCTCAATAGCAGTTACTTTGGGTCTCCATCTTGAAGGTAAGCTTCTCAAAATCTTACTAACATGATCAGAGGCAACATAGCTTTTCTTCAGTATTTGCAATCCAGAAACTAAAGTTTGAAATCTTGAGTACATTTCTTCTATACTCTCATCATCCTTCATTCTGAAAAGTTCATACTGATGAACTAGCATCAAAGCTTTAGCCTCTTTTACTTTCTTGCTGCCTTCAAAGTTTGCACATAGAGAAGCAAACATAGCCTTCGCAGTAGATTTGTCACTCATTTTCATGTATTCGGTGCGAGGTATAGAAGCCACAATGATTCCTCTTATCTTGTGATGTTTCTTATAAAGCTTCTTTTGAGCAGGAGTATGTATTCTTCTGTCTATAGCAGCTCCTTCTTCATCCAAATCCAGATCATCAACTCCATCTTCCAGTATATCCCATAGCTCTTCATCCAATCCCATGATAAAGCTGTACATATTAGTTTTCCACCATGAAAACTCTTCTGGATCTCCATTAAACTTTGGAGCTTTTCCAGAGTCTGTTTTCTTGTCAGCAGTATCATAGTCATGCTTGACACTTGTGTATTTTGGAGTAACTGATTCCTCATCTCCAGACATGTTTTTCTAAAAGATCTTGAACTGTAACACGGTTAAGTGCTGTGATAACAGAGCAAGCTCTGATACCAATTGAAGGTGAAAAACACAAGAAGGGGGGGGGGGGGGGTTGAATTGTGTTTTCTTTTTCTCTTAAAAAAAATACTTCTTCTGATAAAACTTCAGAAGCAGTTTGATTGCTTCTGATGAAATGATCAGAGTCAGATTGCAGCGGAAAAGAACAGAGCAGAGAAAAGAAAGACAAAGACACAAGCAGTTATCCTGGTTCCTTCCACAACACGGAAGTAGTCCAGTCCCCCTTGCACTTCCAAGGAGATTTCACTATAATCACAAAGATTACAATTGCTCAATACTTTCAAAGTATGAGACTTCACAAAACAATGCTCAAGCACACAAGCAAGAGTCTTCCAATGCTCAAGCACTAAGCAAGAGGCTTCTAATGCTCAAGCACGCAGGCAAGAGACTTCTAATCAAACAAAAATACAGAGAATTGAGTTTGAATTGAACACTTGATATACAATCAGTGGTGTTCACAATACAATATAGAAAAGACTCTAGACTTTGAATTTCTAAGATGTATCAAATCAGTGCAGAAATTCAGTGTGCTTTGTAGAATCAATTTGACAGAGTTTTGGCGCTTTTGAACTTGTGTATCTCTGTCTTAAATCTTCAAGTCTTCACTCCTTTATATAGAGGTGTGAAAGAGACGTTGAGATAATCAGCACGTCTAAAGAGTCGTTTGAAATCCTTTGATTATCCACCAGTGATCCTTTGCCTGATTTGGGTGTAGTCCTTTGAAGAATAAACTTCAAATTCATTCCCATCTTGAGTGTACAAATTCTGCAGGCATGGCTGTTGTTTTGTCTTGTAGCGTAGACAGAAAACAGAGTAGTGGAGGTAGTGGTTGTACACTTGTACTTTGTCAACTCTATTAACGAGAGACAAGAGCTCAGTGCTATCCATATATCCGTTGATACCTCCCTTTCAATTCTTCGTTCTTCTTTGATAAGACTGAATTGAGAATCAGCAACTTTGAATCTTCAGTTTGATTAAAGGATCAAAAGTAGCTTCTGGTGAAGATATTGCTTCTGATGAAAACTTTTGCTTCTGATGACTTTCTGCTTCTGATGACGTCATCTCTTCAGGAGCAGTTTAGCTTCAGGAGCAGTTTTCTTCAGATGCTCAGAATTTCTTTTTCTTTCCATTGTTCTTCCAAGACCTATTGAAATAACTTGAGTAGCCTTTGGTCCTGTACACTTGAACAATTATTAGTAATAACCAATTGACAATTTTTAATACCTTGTTATCATCAAAACTTAATAAGGTTCATTGTGAAACACATTTTGTTCCAACATATTTTAATCGGACCATTTTCTAAATGAATTGAGTGGATGGAAATCCTATTTTCTTAAGTGATGCTAAGTGGTTAAAACTTTATTAATTTTTCATCATCGTAAAACAATAGAAAGCAATATATTCAAAAGAAAGAAGAAAGAAATAAATGATCTCGTAATGAATGAAAAAGATTTGTTTTGCTTCTCAAAAAAAGGAAATAGAGAGCATATTGACCAAGTAATTTCTAACCTTAGATTTAATTAAAATAGATGGTTAAGATTTGGTGTCAAATTTAGTTTGACACGGTGATGTCATTTGATCCTATCCCTATATATATATGAGTCAGAATCCGTTGACACCAGGTGTCAACGGATTCGTTGACACCAAATATTAATCGTTGATTTCGTTTGATCTAATGGTTTACATTTGTTCAATTAAAAGTATCATGTGACCATATCTTTTGGAGATTTTCATCCCATAAATATTCATAATTTCTTTTTGGAATAATAAATATTTCTAATTCGTTCTAACGGTTTCTCTCTTTCTCCTCTTGGTCATCTTGTTATGAAAATGGCTGCAAACAACAACTAGCGATGTTATTTTCCACCAAACACTCATCCATGAATTCCACGATCAGTTCTTTCTTTCTTTTTTTTTTTTGATAAAAAGAAGTATACATAATTTGTTGTTGCAAAGAAATCATGGTTCGGTGGTAGTATAGTGGTTTTCGTTAATCAACATTTCGTGGGAATAAGTATTATCCTTTGGATTAACATAACATAGATCAAATATAGCCACTTGTTTTTAATTAAAAGATATGTTTTTGTTTATTGCTTTGTTAATTTTTTACTACTCATGATTGTCTCGTACTGTAAAAAGAAGAAGATGAACACCATGAAAATAGTTTTGAAAGTTAGAGCATGGAAAATGACTAATGGGAGAAGATAGGGAAACTGATAAAATTAATTAGGAATATGTATTATTTTCGAAAAAATATTATGAATATTTATGGCATGGAAATCTCAAAAGATATGGTCATATGATACTTTTATTTGAACAAATGTCAACATTTAGATCAAACGAAATCAACGGTTAATATTATTTGGAGTCAACGGATCCTATCTCTCTCTCTCTCTCTCTCTCTCTATATATATATATATATATGGGGGCTGCTAACTTACACCTACCTAAAAACACTAAGGTACAAGTTAGCAAGCTACACGCATTAGTTATTTACCAAAAGACCAATCCTATCCATTAAAAGTTTGTTTTAAACAAAGGATCAATTGGCAAATTTCATTCTTAGACAAAACATGAGAAACATGTTTCCTTAAATTTTTCTAAACAACATTGAATGTTAAATATTTTTTTCCCTAATGAGACTACTAAAGTTTTTTTTGTTTGAAATTGTACACTAGTATTGTCGCAAAATAAATACAATAACCAGTAAAAAAAAAGAGCAATGCTATATATCAAGAAAGATTTTATCAAAAAAATTTCAAGAATGACATGGCAGAATAATCACCCTTAGATTTTATCAAGAAATAGTCTTGAAATTAATGTTAGCCAATAAAATCTCAGCCTGGCCGGAAATCATGGGGTGGTGGGTGTTATGTATTTTTTTTTATGAAAGATTAATAAATGAGACTGAAATCTAAAGGTGATTATTGTACCATATCATTCTTGGATCTTTCTTATAAAATCATTCTTGATATCTAGCATTTTCCAAAAAAAAATAAGCAGTTCAGATTTTTCTTCTTTTGTTTAGGAATTGAAGGTTTTTTTTACGTAAAAAGTTGGCTCAGGAAAAATTAGTTATTCACTGAAGAAATTGAAAAAACCAAAATAAAAAATTCACATTTAATACGGTGGCTTTGCTTTATTATCATTATCAAGAAAAAAGAAAGAAAGAAAAACGCAAGCTTTGCGGCGGAGAATTAGCAAACAGTTATGCGTGCATACATATTCTTTTAGGAAAATAAAGTAAACTTTACCAAACTATCCTCCAATATTTAGTGACACACAACAATAACATTTGGTTTTTTTGTCAAAATCAAGTGGGTGCAACTTGCTAACTTGCACCTTAGTGTTTTTAGGTAGGTGTAAGTTAGCAACCACATATATATAAGGCTAATGTACAATCTATATGAAACAAAAGAACCATCAATCAAATGTAGTATATTGTGTGTATTCTTGTAGACAGGGCAAAAAAAAAACCAGCCACTTACTTGATGTCTAGCTTGCCAACTGGTAGACGGTTCCTCTTAGACTCTAAACTCATACCAGGGCGGGCAGGGAAAGCATTACTGAAGGCTTGACCGTGGGTATTAATGTTTCAAGCTTAAAGCGTTACAGACGGCTTAGGTAATGTTACTGACGGCTAAGCCGTGGATAATATATGACCAATAATTTGTTGTTGAAACCACAATTACCCACAAATTATCCATGGTGTGGCCGACGGTAAGTACAGAGGGCTTTTATGGCCGTGGGTAACGTTACCGACAAGCCATTTTCCCACGGCCTTGTGACCCTCGGTAAGTCGTAGGTAACTAAGATTACCCACGGCTTTTTGCACCTACAGACGGATTTTGTCCGTTGGTAATGACATATTTTCTTGTTGTGGAGAGTGCTCCAATGATCGGTAACGGCTTCCGGTGCGGCGGCGAAGCGTCTGTTGCGGTGAAACGAAAGGTGGCTGCAGGCACATTAGCACTTCGACGATCAAGTCAATAATGGAACTGATAGAAAAGTATTATAAGTGTTGTGAAAAGTGTTGTGTACCTTGAGGGTGAAGCAAGTTCACCCTTATATAGGCCCGCTCTTGGCATAACCGTCTCTGAGTTATGCGGTGTATGATTAGGAGTTAGAGCGGACACGTGTAGCGTAATCATGGCAGGGAGGCGTACTCCAGTGTGGCACGACACAGGCGAGTTAGCGTGTTCCTTTGAGTGTGAAGCCTTAAGGTCGTACACGTGTAACTGTGTGAGTGGTCCAGAACACATATGCTTATAGTAAATTGGTCTCAAAGATATCCTTCAAATTCTGATTACAGTTACATCCATGTGATATTTTCCTATCAATTCTATTATTTATTTTTACTTAGAGTTAGTAAATAGATAGATTTGAAATGCTTTTGGCTGGACATGTAATTATTTATTGCCAGTATGCAACACATGTTATTATGTTATATTTCATATTCTTTATTGAAGTTATGTTTCAATTAAGTTGTTTGCAGAAATATATGTTTCTAGTTTTCATAATTAATAGTTTAATACATCATATATAGAAGAGTCGTGTTACAAATGCATCCCTTTCTATCAACTTTGGTTTCTTCTTTCAAAAAAAAATAAAATCAATTGTCAACATCAAAGTATATAATATGCAAAAATATATATTTTTTTTAAAGAAAATATGCTTATAGCATTTCATTAGTAATAACAGAGTCAATACAATCGGGTGCATTGAAATGAATTACAGGTATAGCTGAGAATATGGCCTCGCCCACAAGAATATGAGTTGTCACATTCGCTTGTCGCCGACTAAACTCTACCTTTGAGTTTGCAAAAATATATATTTATTCTTATATTTAAATGTTGTTTAATAAAAAAAACTTATATCTAAATTTCTACATGCAACTTGATTAATCAATTAATTCCCCCTCCCTCTTTTTTCCAGATCTTCCATCTTAGTTAATTTTTTCTTTTTCTAGTTCAATTTGTTCAAACAATTGAAGGTATTGAGCACAGGTTGAAAATTACATATATAATGACACATTCTTTAACATAACCGTTACGACTCTCTTTTATTTATTTTTGTTAAAGTCAGCAATGTAATACGATACAAAGATATTTTTTGATACACACAATACAATAGGAAGCTATCCATTTCATATTTTGTTAAATGCAAAATTAAAACTAATGTCATATATATATTCCAACAAGGTGACCATGATACTACCCAATTCGAGTAGGAATTAAACTCCAGAATTTAGAGAGAAATCAAAAAAGAAACTTGATTATTTTTCATTTTTTTTCTAATCATGAGTGGTACAATGCGAATATAAGCTGATGCATACTCATAACTATAACAACTGCAAAATAACAATGATAGTTAATGTTATAGTAGAATTCCTAAATAACTTGTTACTAAAAGGTAAAGCAGAATTAATATAATATCCTGAACTTATATCATTTTAATTTATTCTAAAACTAACAATCCCTAATAATTTATCCAGAACTGACATCAATTCTGGGGACAATGATTGGTAATTGTTGTTGTCCTTGTGACTCATCTGACGCCATTGCTCTTTGCTCTTTTGATTTTCCCCAAACAACCAGGTATAGTCCTATAACCACGACCAGTCCTCCAACAATGCTAATGTACATAAAACAAATCAAAGTGAAAAATATGAGTTTGACATTCTTAACAAAAAATGTTTGATTTTAATGAATGAAACTTTAGAAAAGAAACAAGTTGTGAAAAGCATAATATACTCTAGCTAGGTTGCTATAATATACCTTCCTAGGTGGAGTTTCTCTTTGAGAAAAATACAAGCCAAAGCTGTGACTGCAATCATCCGCAAAGGAGTAAAAGCAGTCACAAAAACAGGCCCCGTAGCTTTAATGACGTAGCCTTGCACATAATATTGAATTGACGATGTTACTATTCCCTATGTAAAACATTAGAAGAAAAAATGTCACAAACAAAACTTGAATACTTGCTTAATGTTGTAACTTGGACCTAACTTCTTAAAAATAAAAAATAAAAATTGAGTTGGGTCTGTTAGTTCAGATGGGCTCATTGGCCCATTATTGATAAGTCATTGCTTTTTAGACACATAACAATTGTTCCTAACGAGCAATGTCCTTATTGAAAATCTTACTTACTTAAAATCAAAGAAAGTCTGATTTCCCTAAATCCCTAACCCTAATGCAGCCCTAACACCCTAAAATGACAAATTTAACCTTGAATATGAAGTAATTTCCCTCCTAAATCATCACATTAATGAGCAACTAACTACTACTTAACATTGTCTTCACCAATTTAATTATGCACGTTTTTTGCTACTTAAAGCCATGCCAATAATAAATGCAAACATGAAAAAACGTGCAAGACGCGGGGCTCTAGAAGTGTTTAGTTGCTCAAAGTGTTTAGTTGCACACCTTTGGAACCTACAACTAGGAGACATCATTTAATTCTTGGTTTTTTTGTGTTTCTGAATGTTATGTTCACGCCAACTAAGAACCTCATGTCATTCCTATAAATTGGTGATACCATTTGGTTTGTTTGGCCATTGTCTCAAGTTAGCTCACCGGCATACAAAAGCTTAGTAGAAAACATTTGATATCTTGAGCTCTTTTTAAGTGCATCCATGGCAACCAAAGGTATGTATTTGCCTCAACCAATTTTTTGACATGGGTAGCTATATGTTGCATTGTCAAGAGTTACATTAAGGAAAAACTTTAAGATATTGATTATTGATGATGAAGTGGAAGATAGCTATGTCACATCATCTAATGTAGTTTACAAAAAAAAAAAAATTCAAAATGTACTTTGATTTTTTGTTTAACTGTTTGACTTTCTTATAAAAAAAATTCATGTATGTCACATTGATCAATGATACATGATATCCTAAAATGACTTAATTTTCAGTTTGCTTGAGTTGATTGTAATCAAAATATATTGCTTAATAGTCTATAACAGACTCGCGCGACATCGCGGGGTCAAGAGTCTAGTTGTTACTAACCGCATATACTGGAGCAAAGAGTCTAGAGTCCAGGCCCAAAGACCAAGTTTCAGGGTGTTTGCGCTCCATTACAATAGTTACAACAGTGCTTTGAAGTGCACCAACAAAGCAAACCCATGTGGCTAATGACATATTTGCTGGATACTTTCTCAATGATGTGGCCTGCAATTGATAAGAGATTGTTTATTCAGGGTCGAAACTGTATTTGAAAATTGTTCGAAACTTTAACAACAATAGACATCATTTGTTAAAAGTAGAAGTTAGGGATTATCCTCGTCTTCTTACCTGAGACATGATTTTATTGGTGTCAACTTAACAAAAATAAGAAAATACAAACGTGTATGTCTCAAAAATCAACACATTATTTATCCTTGTTTTTGTCAAATCGACATCAATTATGTCACTAACTTAGTATATTGATTTTCGGTCTAGAGTACAATTTATTTTAAAAGTGAAATATTGTAGTTTATTTTCTGAATATGCCTAATATCTAAAATTAAAGTATGAGGTTCAACTACTTAAGTTTGATCATCTTCGCCTGGTTTTATGGTATTGTCAAACCGTAGAATATTAGATTTAGAGAATGAGTATTATTTATCTTTATTAATCTAACGGTCTAAAACCAGCTCCACTATAAAGTCGACAATAGAGGATTTGGGTTCAAGTATGTATATGTGACTTACTTGTAAAATGTAGAAGGCAGAGATTCCAACACAACCAATTACGAGAAACAATGCTCCAAGGAGCCAGTGTGCACCAGTGGGATCGTTCACATTTTCAGGTTGATGCATCTGAGTAGCTGCTGATGACCCAAGAACAGGACCTTTGTATAGTACCATTAGTAGAGCACCACCAAGACTCACCATTGTGCCAATCACTTTGCCTTGACATGCTATCTCCTTAATTTTCATACCTTCCAATCTGCTCAAACATGATAAAAAATATTTCTTATATTTATGAAAATAGGGACCAATTTGCCAAATTTAAAATTACAGTGACCAATTTGCAATTTTTTTTTTTAAAATACACATGGACCAATTTGAAAATTTTGGAAAAATTATAAGTGCCAATTTGAGATTTACATTGTATAGTGTGACAAAGAATTTTCAAATTCTTAATACTTAGGTGGTATTTGAAATTTCTTATATATAGCTTTGACAAATACTTCATGAAATCTCTTCATATTGAAAATTCTCTAAATTTTTCATGAAAACAATAAAATGTATATAAAAGAATTTAAATCACTTATTAAAATCTCAATTATCTAAAGACACTTTTAGTCGGATCCTCCTCACAATTTCTCATAAGAAAATGATATATATACGTGCTTGTTTCTATTATTATTACGACCTACTAAGTTCGTCAGCAATATGCATAACTAGTTATTATTTAATTAAATAATATGATATGAATTGAATTAGAATAACTGTCTTACTGAAAAATTAATGCAAGTAGAAAGGTGATGGAAGGTACGGAATTCATCACAGCAGATGCAAAAGATGCTGATGTTAGCTTCATCCCCAAGAAAGAGAAGCATTGACCAAGTGTTACCCTATAAATAAATAAATTACAAAAGTTTAAATGAGTGAAATTACAATATGATGATCTACAACTCTACAAAAAATCAAAATTAAATAAACATTAATTTACTCAATATGTGAATAAAATGATATTACGTACTCGACAAATGCTAGTGCCATGATTTCTGAAAATACCCGAACTGTCATCTTGGGCCTAATGTTCCTGAACAAAGATGAAGAAATTATTACACAAATTTGGTTAATGAAAAGAGTCCACAAGTAACCTTATTGATTTGTTAGCACTCAATCTAACAAGATTTCATGAAGAAGAGAATATGGAATGGTACCTTTCTAGGAAATAGGCTAAGGGAGCGAGAGCAATTGTGGCAATGGTATTACGATATACCACAAAAACGTAATGACTCATGCCCTTGTTAAAGGCAGTCATGGTGATGACAAACATGCCAGCAGAACCAAGTTGGATTCCGAACATAAGGAAGTATGATTTATAAAATTTGCAGCACGCATTAACTTTCTGGCAAAATGTTAACTCAGCCATCTTATCTTAATAGGAAGAGAAACTTTGTATACTTGATTATGTTTGCGTAGGATGAGTGCAAGAGTAAGGTTATACATCTCTATATTTTTATAGCCAAAGTTTAGCATAATTCCAAATGATTTTAATTATTATAATAATATAATATATATGAATTGATATTACTTATTAGAAAATCCACTAATGACACAAGATGCGCATTGCATGTAGCAAAAAAAGGGAGGTTTGGGGGGCTAGCTGCGCTGCCTGCTTAATCTTTAATCTTAACAAGGCAGTAAAAAATTGTCACTTTAGGTTAAAGTTTTAGTGTGTTCATTTTTGTCCATTAGTCAGAGGATAAAATTGAATGAAAAAAAATAAGAATTCTAAGTTGAAAAGTAAAAATAATATTCATTTTAAAATATAGGTCAAATGCATCTAAAGGACTTTTAAGTTTTTCGTTTTTTTTAAAGTGGTCCTTTAAGTTTCAAAAGTTTCAAACAAATCCTTTAAGTTTCAAAAGTCCCAAACAAATCCTTTTAGTTTTTGAGTCATTTCAAACAAGTTCTTTTAGAGGATGATGGTGATGATTCAGATGATAGCAACAAAAAATATTATCCACCATTTGTCATGCCTAAAAAGATGACTAATTTTAAGTGGGTGTTAGGAACCAGATTTGGTACCAAAGGTGAGTTCAAGGAAGCAATTACCAACTATGTGATATACAATCGGACTTGTTTAAAACGATTCAAAAACTAAAAGGACTTGTTTTGGACTTTTGAAACTTAAATGACCACTTTAAGAAAAACGAAAAACTTAAAGGACACCTAAAATATATTATTATTTGCTAAAGATTAAAGGGGGGAATATAAACTAGAGTTACCCTGCCTAGATTTATGTAATATGTAAAAAAATAAAAAAATAAATTGTGTAATATTGTAATGTAATGAGAAGTATGAAAGAAGCCATGTGATAACAACACTTAACATTCCTATTAAGGGATCGGACCTGTTGAGAAAATATTCATAAATCCCTATTTTAGTTTTAAAGATGAAAAAATATATTTCAATTTTATTTTATAAATGGATTCTGATATTATTGTATTTAACATCTTTGTATGAGTATTTTTTAGCTGCAGGAACTCAAGCTCAAAAAGGTTGATATAACTAGTTCCCTAAAATTATTTGAGTATCTCATACAATAGACAAAGCAAGAAATTAATGGATAAAAATACAATGGACAAAATTGGATATACTTGCTCAAAAATTGAGCAACACGTTGGCACACATACTGCAAGTGATTTTATGCTGCTAGTCTCTTTTATTGTCTCCAATACCACTACACTTCCAATCAAATGGTAAAAGCAAGTACAAACAAATATCTTCTTTTGGCTATAAGAGGAACAAGGAACAAAATGGATGCAAGCTGTAAGTTTCCATATATGTACCTTCCTCATCAAAATGCTTACACGTGGGACACAAAGAAAGCAAGATCAAATAAGTGGCTTTGATTTCAAAAGGGATTAAATGGATAAAATTTGAGCATACACGTGGATATACAAGAAAAGCAATATGTGTTTTGGTTGGTTCATTTGCAACATGTGGGACCATGGCCTTGAAGAACAAGTTATCTCCACACATGTGAGATTGCATGACTCATACGCTCCTCACGTGGGAGAAGAGAAGGAGCAATTGGTTTGAGAAATTTTGTGCCTATAAATATCAAGCCATCAGCTGAAGGAAAGACACCGAATTTTTTGAGAAAGCAAGCAATATACTCACAAGCAAAAATTCACAAAGCTCTCTCTTTTTATTTCAAGTGAACTAAATTGCTCTTTTGTTCTTTGAGCTCTTTTTAGTTTCTTTACTACAAATATTGTATTTTGGTCCAAATAAGATTTTATTTCTTATTGGATTGTAAAAGCTTGTAGGTAACAAGTGTGTAAAAAAAGGGTAAAATTACTCGGTTGCAGAAAAGATCAGGAAGATCTAGCAAGGGGTAATTGTTACTCGTCTTTTTTGGTTGTAAAAACAAAGGTGGATTTACTCATTGCAGGAAAGATCAGTCGGATCTAGCAAGAGTAAAGGTTACTCATTTGTGAAAAAGGAAAAGAGGAGTTGTGGTTAACGTTACTTAACACAACTACCTAGTGGATAATCTCACACTTGCGTGGGGAGTGGAAGTAGCCGGCGTTTGGCGAACCACGATAACTTTTGTGTGTCATTTCTCTCTCCCTACTTACTTTTAATTTATTGTTCAAAATCACACACCTCACGATTATTATTGTCATTATTTACTAACAAACTAATTGTGATTGTTAATTTAAAAGAAAATTTTTATTAGACAAATTTTAAACAGGTCACAATTCAAACCCCCCCTTTCTTGTGAAAATATTTTACTTCAGGACCTACATGAAGTATTAGATGAATTATTAGAGGAATCCTACCATTTTAACAATACATAGAATTAGTTTTTCTAAAAAAAACAAAACAATATATAGAATAGTGGGACTCTAAAGAATTGTGGTAGGCCTTTTATTCTTATTATCATTTAATGTTGTGTAAATGATATTGCAAAAAAATAAAAAAATAAATAAATTGTGTAACATTGTAATGTAACTAGATCCCCCACCCGTGCTGACGCACGGGCATTTACAATGTGGATTTAAACATAGTAGAATATAACACATAATATATGTACATGTTGATAAATGTTGAAGAAAAAAAGCCAACTTTTCAGTTAGACCAAACAATAATAAAACATATTCCAAAAATATTGGAAATATAATCCAAATACTATCTATAACCTTTCCATTCCATTTCTAAACACAAACAATAGTATCCTTACTATCTATAACCTTTCCATTCCATTTCTAAACACAAACAATAGTATCCTTGCTACAAAGGTTAGATGATCGTAGGAAGAGTGTTGTCTTTAAATAATCCTAGCAACTATAACAATATGATTTTTAGGTACTTTAACATCACTTGATATCAAATTTACAAAACTTAGAAAGATATACTTTTTAAACAGTGGGAATAAAACTAATTATTGAGAGGAACTGTCTTATTTTGCCATTAAAGTGTCTAACAACAATAAATTACTCCTGCTTTCTAAGGACTATCTCCGAGTTTGTTAAACTATACTATTTTGTGTGAAATATAATCACATGTAACTTGAAATCTGTTGAAAGATCTGGTTCAAAGTTGTCAAATTTCAATACAGTTACATGCTACATGTGTTAGAGAATTTAATGGCAAAAATAATTTTACTACTATGTTATGTATCCCTCCTCTGCCAGTTTCTTTTCCTCTACTGCTGCTAGAAATGAACCAAAAGAAGAATAAACTGGAACGTGAATTTCTGCTGCAAAAGAAGAACATCCTTGTAACTAATAATCACTCTATGACAGTTTCTGCTGCAATCAACAACAAGAACTTGATGAAGAAGATCATCAAGATCAAATCATTCTTCTCACCAGAAAACTTCAGAGAATGATTCAAAGAAGAGATCAAAACAAAAGAAATTTCCCAGCCAGAAAAGAAAACGCAAAGACTGAGCTTGACAAAAGTCAAGTTACGTGCTACGGGTGCTACAAACTGGGACACTACAAAAATGAATGTCCTCTAAACAAAAGAAAATCAAGCAACCTTCAAACAAATCAAAAATCTTTCATGACTACGTGGGATGAACCAGAAGAACAAACAAATGAAGATGAACAAGCAGATCTTTGCTTAATGGCTAAATCAGATAATGAAGAGGTAAATCTTGATCCTTGCTCATCATGCGAAAAAACTGAACATTTGTTTGATAATCTTTTTTACAGTTCTCAAATGTTGGAACAAGAATGTGAAAGATTAAGAAATGAAAATCTTGAACTAAGAAAGGAAAAGGAAATCTTGGAAAAAGAAAACAAAGATCTGATTAAAAATATTCAACATTCTGAATCAAAAGAAGTCTCTGAAAACAAAAATAACTCTCAAAAGGAAAACATCATTTTAAAAGAAAATGTTTTAAAATTAAAAAATGATATCTCAAACTTTGTTAAATCTACTGAAACATTTCAAAAAATTATGGGATCACAAGTAAGTGTTTTTGATAAAGCATGTATAGGTTTCAAAACTAATCAAAAACAAAAACTTTATGAGAACTTCTTCATTCCAAAAAAAAATAAAAACACATGTGAAAGATACAAATGTACATATTATGAAAAATATGGACACCTTGAACCTTTTTGTTTCAGAAAAAGAAAGAGATTAGCGTCACAAAAATTTAAAAATAATTACACTAATTTTCATAAAAAGGAAACTCTTAATAACACTAACCACCAAGGACCCAAAAAAATATGGGTACCCAAAGCATTACTAACTTCTACTGCAGGAACGTCTCATAACAGTCAAGAAAAAGCCCTGGTACTTGGACAGTGGATGCTCAAGACATATGACTGGAGATAAACAAAGCTTTCTTTCCTTCACCAAAAAGGAAGGAGGATTGGTAACCTTCGGAAATAATGAAAAATCTCGGATTAAAGGTATAGGTGTTATTGGTAAGATAAATTCTGCTAAAATTGAAAATGTTCAATATGTAGAAGGATTAAAACATAACCTAATTAGCATCAGTCAATTGTGTGATAGTGGTTTTGAAGTAATATTCAAACCTCACACATGCGAAGTCAGACAAATATCTTCAGGAAAAATCCTATTTACCGGATCAAGAAATAAAAATGTCTACACTCTATACTTAGATGAACTCCCTGTCGAATCATGCTTTATATCCCTTGAAAAGGATAAATGGATTTGGCATAAAAGGGCAGGCCATATAAGTATGGAAACAATTTCCAGAATATCAAAACTTGATTTAGTAAGAGGACTTCCTAAGATTAACTATGAGAAGGATAAAATATGTGAAGCATGCGTCAGAGGAAAACAAGTCAAAAGTAGTTTTCCTCCAAAAGAATTCATTTCAACAAAAAGACCTCTTGAATTACTTCACATAGATTTATTTGGACCTATCTCAATAGAAAGTCTTGGTGGCAAAAAATATGGCTTTGTAATCGTTGATGATTTTTCCAGATTCACTTGGGTTTTATTTTTGAAACATAAAAATGATTCTTTTGAAGCTTTTCAAACCTTTTGCAAAAAAGTTCAAAATGAGAAAGAAATGAACATTATCGCAGTAAGAAGTGATCATGGAGGAGAATTTGAAAATGCCTCTTTTGAACAATTCTTTAGTGATAATGGAATATCTCATAATTTTTCCTGTCCTAGAACTCCTCAACAAAATGGAGTTGTTGAAAGAAAAAATAGGACTTTGCAAGAAATGGCAAGAACTATTTTAAATGAATCAAATGTTGAGAAATATTTTTGGGCAGAAGGCATAAATACATCTTGCTACATTTTAAACAGAGTTTCAATAAGAAAAGTTTTAAACAAAACCCCGTATGAACTCTGGAAAGAAAGAAAGCCAGACATTTCTTATTTTCATATTTTTGGATGTTATTGTTATATTTTAAACAACAAAGATAACCTAGGAAAATTTGATTCAAAATCAGACAAAGCTATATTTCTTGGTTACTCTGCTACTTCAAAAGCTTATAGGGTGTATAACTTGAGAACAAAAGTTCTAGAAGAAAGTATGCACATAAAATTTGATGAATTTGAGGAACTTGAGGCTCAAGAAAGAATTTTGGAAGAAGATGAGGAAGCAAGTCAGATCAACCCCGACATCGAAAAAATTCAACAACAATCATTAAATGAAGAAGTTTCTCTAAGTCCTCCAAAATCATGGAGAATCGTAGATCATCACCCTCAAGAACAAATTATTGGTGAAACCACAGATGGAGTAAGAACAAGAAGATCCTTTCAAACAAATGACTTCGCAATGATCTCACAAATTGAACCAAAATCAATAAAGGAAGCAATTATTGATGAATCATGGGTCGAAGCAATGAAAGAAGAACTATATCAATTTGAAAAAAATCAAGTTTGGACTCTTGTACCTAATCCTCAAACTCAATCTATCATTGGTACAAGATGGGTATTTAGAAACAAATTAGATGAAGAAGGAAATGTAACACGCAACAAGGCCAGATTGGTAGCTCAAGGTTACAATCAACAAGAAGGCATTGACTACGATGAAACCTATGCTCCTGTGGCTAGACTTGAAGCCATAAGAATTCTTCTTGCATATGCATCTCATAAGTGCATCAAACTTTTTCAAATGGACGTAAAAAGTGCTTTCTTAAATGGTTTTTTAAATGAAGAGGTTTATGTTCATCAACCTCCTGGTTTTGAAAATTTAGAAAAACCAAATCACGTGTTCAAACTAACCAAAGCTCTATATGGACTAAAACAAGCTCCAAGAGCCTGGTATGAAAGATTGAGCATTTTTTTGATTAAAAATGGGTTTTCACGAGGAAAAATTGACACCACACTTTTTAGAAAAATTGACAAAAATGATTTATTAATCGTACAAGTGTACGTCGATGATATCATTTTTGGAGCTACAAATGAAAAAATGTGTGATGATTTTTCAAAACTCATGGAAAGTGAATTTGAAATGAGTATGATGGGGGAACTTAAATTCTTTTTGGGATTACAAGTCAAACAACACAAAGATGGTATTTTCATTTGTCAAGAAAAATATATCAAAGATCTTCTTAAAAAATATAAAATGAATGAAGCCAAAATTATGACTACTCCTATGCACCCTTCATCAAATCTTGACAAAGATGAAAATGGAAAAGATTTTTCTGAAAAAGAATATAGAGGAATGATAGGTTCTCTTTTATATTTAACTGCCAGTAGACCTGACATTGTTTTTGCAGTTGGTCTATGTGCTAGATTTCAAACTGCTCCAAAAGAGTCACACTACACCGCAGTTAAAAGAATTTTCAGATACCTTGTAGGCACTCCAAGTGTCGGTCTATGGTATAAAAAGGGAACACATTTTGATCTTATGGCATATTGTGATGCTGACTACGCCGGAGATAAAATAGAAAGAAAAAGTACAAGTGGCGCATGTCAACTACTTGGAGAAGCTTTAGTCAGCTGGTGTTGTCGAAAACAAAGCACTATAGCACTATCCACCACAGAAGCTGAATATATTTCCGCTGCAAACTGCTGCTCTCAGGTATTATGGATTAGAAATCAATTAGAAGATTTTTCTCTAAGGTACGCAAATATTCAAATATTATGCGATAATACTAGTGCTATAAATTTATCAAAAAATCCTATTCAACATTCCAGATCAAAACACATCGAAATTAAGCATCACTTTATTCGTGACCATGTGAGTAAAAAGGAAGTTGAACTTGTTTTTATTAATACAAACGATCAATTAGCTGATATTTTTACAAAACCATTAGTAGAGGATCGTTTTCTTCTCTTAAAAGATAAACTAAAAATAATTAACAATCCTTTTAAATATTAATTTTTTTTCGGCTGACACAAGAAAAGAAATACATTTTTATTAGTATCATTATTTCTTTCTCTCTTGTTAATTGATTTTCAAATTAACCGTTCCACTTCTCCACAAAATATTCCAATTAATTGATTTTCTTCCTTGTTTCTCTCAACTCACACGCCTTTCCTTTCTGCTTTGTAACACTAATCAAAAAAGATCCTTTTCTCATAAGCTAATCACGGCCGTTCATCTCCTTGATCTCAACTTGATAAAAAGGCTAACCTAAAAATTTCATCATTTTCTTTTCTGATTACGTAGACATAACTATGCTATTAACATCAACTCAAAGCCATCACTCTTGTCCACTCCAATATTTTCTTCCTCACCATAAAACTTCATTCTTCCATAGTCATTCATTCTATCCTCAAATCAAAAATGGAAAAATCAAAACAAACCTTCTCTGAACTCCTCTCCTTTGTCGATCAACAAAACCTTCCCTCAGCAAGCCATTCACCCCCACAAACTCCTCCTGCTGCATTTACATGTTCTCCACAAAACATCACCACTACCTCAAGTCTAAATCCTCTCTCAAAAATCGAACCTTACTCTTGCTCCCCTCCTAATAGCTCATTTACCTCTCATTGTTGGTGTCAAAGTGCTTCATTGGTGATTCTTCCTTCCACATATCATTTATGATGGTACTGATAGCAAGCATAGGGAAAACAAATCTTCCTTCCACATAGTTAATAATGAACATGTTGAAGACAAAAAAGTTATATTTGAGGGTGAGATTTGGGCTACTCCAATACACTTGAACCTGTCAAAATCACAACCAATGAAGCTCCTATGCTATGCTTTAGCCTTATTTCAACCAATATAAATTTAAAAATTTGAGAGAAAAAAATATGATTTATGCCAACAGAGACAAAAGGATCACATATAGTTTCAATCACACAACTTACAAACAATTAAACCCAATAGAAACCATGCAATTTTGCCAAGCATCACTTCAAAAAATATTAAACCATGTAAATCACCGACTTGTCAAAATTTAAGAAAGAGATTAGAATACACGCATATGACAGAAACTCACATATGTATAACTTGAAATTTGAAACCTATAGAAGGAGACACCCACACTATCAAAGACTTTACTCATTTTAAAAGAAAATTAGTAGTACCCATTAAAATCTAACTCTATGACATTAAATCTCGTTATAGTACAGTCTTGTGCATTCATGTTCAATTTCCAAGATGATAATTTTAGTAAAGAAAATGGAACCAAGACTAAAAATAAATCAATTACTTTTCAGAATAGAACCAAAACTAAAAATGAACAGAAAAAAAAAGGAGAATTAGTGAAGAAAATCATGTTGAAAGTATAATCTAGCATCACGTAGAATCTGACAGAACCTTTGCTCTAAACACTTCAAAAATTATCTAAAATCTGCTTGAAACATAAAAAGAGACAGATAACCAAAACTCACAAAACCTAATTGATGATTCCAAGATTATGATTAGGGTTAAACTAAAGCTTAACCTAATAAGCTTAACCAAAGAGTTAATTAAGATTGTGTTAAGAGCTAAAAACAAACCACCAACAACATCTATTTGCAGAAACAAAGCATGAATCCAACAACATACATTTTGTCTAAAAAAATTAAAAACAATTGATGAACAATTTAATACTAATTTGATCAAACAAATATTTGGTATCTGCAAATAAATTCTCAATGGCTCGGATTAAAATATTTAAGACAAAACTGGAGCGTTGAATATAAGAATAATACCTCGCAGCAGATTCCTAAACTTCTTGAGCGGATTTAAAAAGGGACATTTTCCGTTGATCAATTTTCCGTTGATCAAAACTCAGCGAAAGGGTCAAGGAGAAACCTTAGAAAAATAGGGTGGAAGGATGAGGGAAGATGCGATAGAGTGAGAGGAAAAAGAGAAAATAATGTGGAGACTGAACATATTACGATGGAGCGTTGAATTAAAATTGAATAGAGAGGAAAAGAATAGCAAGCTCTATAAATTCTTGGTAACATGAGTTAACATTGGAAACTGATAAAATTAAGCCTGACAGTCAAAATACACGTTGGTATCAGCACATAGGAAATTGGAATTACAAAGTGGAATGTTTGGTGGATTACCAGTTACCACTTAGAAGAATTGAATGCTTTCAAAGTGAAGGGAAAAATTAGGGTTAGTAATAGCTTGACCAAACAAGCTTTGGTAAGTAAGATTAGATAAGTATGATATATGAATGCAAGGATTGACCGATGATCATCTTTTAATGGTAAATTAAATGGGGGCACTGATGAGTGGTTCTATTTTCCCTATATATATATGTAACACTCTAAAGTGAAAAGGCACACATTTTTGCCTATTTCTTCATCCGTTGTTTGCTATCAAGGTGTGTGTTTAGCTTCTGTCGACTCCTTTATTTATCAATATGTTTCTTTTGTACATTTAGTGTTTTTGTTGTCATAAGTACGTTTAATTATATATTCGGTATTTTGTTTACGGAAATGGTAATTCTTACAATGTAAGAATAACATTTTCTTGGTTTTCCTTGAAAAATAAAAGAGAACTTTTTTCCTCTTAAAATGATAATAAGCCATCACACGGCTTATTATACATAGAAGACAAATCATGTAAAGTAATCATACTTTCAAATAGACAGGGATAATATTTATTTATTTTATCATTGGACGGACCCCTATAAAAAGATTGATTTTTGTATCTTAATATTTTTATTTTCTAGATCAATTACTAGCATTGAAATGGAGGGTGAAACGACAAAATATGCCGCTGACATATCCTCAGTAAAAGAAGCATACGATAGGATTAAATCATTGGTCCATAGAACTCCAGTTCTCTCCTCCACCTCTCTAGATGACATATCTGGAAGAAAACTATATTTTAAGTGTGAAAATTTCCAAAAAAGGTGAGTGATAATAACTTTTTGATGAACATAAATAAATACTATATCTAACTCGTACACTTTTAAGAAAAGAATAAAGAAGAAAATAATATATAATATTTCCTTTTGTATTCTATGACCATTAGCGGAGCTTTTAAATTTAGGGGTGCATGCAACGCTGTTCTCTCTCTGACCGATGAAGAGGCTTCTAAAGGAGTAACTACACACAGCAGGTGTGTTTATGCCGTAATTATATTTGAACAACCATTTGGTGAAGTATATTTATTTGATGAAGTATATTTATTTCTGTTTTCTACAATCAGTGGGAACCATGCTGCTGCATTATCTTTGGCAGCAAAGATAAGGGGGATCCCTGCATTTATTGTGGTTCCGAAAAGTGCACCATCTTGTAAAGTTGAAAATATTAAGAGGTACGATGGAAACGTTAATTTGGCTGAGGATAATATGCAGTCAAGAGAAGAAGTTATGAACAAAGTGAGGCAAGAAACAAGTGCTATCTATATACCTTCTTCAAATGATGGCCGCATAATGAGGTAGAATATCGTGTTTTAACATTTTTGTGCTAATAGCTTGTCAACAACGCCGATTATCACAAGGTGGACTTATTCTTTACATAATAGTTCACCATGTAGGACTTATTTAGATAAACAACTTAACTTAGTGTTTGTAACATAAACACTTATTATACAACTTATTTATATACTTCTCTTTTGCTCTTTGACATGTTTGCTGGTTGATCTTATAGTGGCCAAGGTACCATATCCTTGGAGTTTCTTGAACAAATCCCTCAAATCGATACACTTGTAGTACCAATAAGTGGTTTGTTCTCTCTTTTTTACGTCAATCCATCATCAAAATGTTTCACAATTTGCATATAATTTAGTATCCTCTTATCGATTTTGTTACAAAATGATACTTGCAGGCGGCGGTATGATAGCAGGAATAGCAATAGCTGCCAAGGCGATTAATCCGGCTATTCGTATTTTGGCTGCTGAGCCTAAAGGAGCTGATGATGCAGCTCAATCCAAAGCAGCCGGAAGGATAATAAAATTGCAAGAGATAAATACTATCGCAGACGGTCTTCGAGCATTTCTCGGAGACCACACATGGTAAAAACCAATCCTTAGCAATCATATAAGGGAATTGGCCTTAGCAATCACATGGTCTTCGAGCATTTCTTTCGATTAATTTGTCGAGTTTTCTGTGGCACAGGCCAGTTGTACGAGATCTTGTTGACGATATAATCACAGTGGAAGACTTTGAAATCATCAAAGCAATGAAACTATGTTTTAAAATTCTGAAGATTGTTATCGAACCAAGTGGAGCTATTGGCCTTGCTGCTGTGCTATCTGAAACTTTTCAAAAGAATCCTGCTTGGAAGGATTGCAAACATATAGGAATCGTAGTTTCAGGGGGAAATGTTGATATGGATGTGTTTTGGGAGTCTTTGAACAAATGAATATGAGGGAATTGGGCAGATTTCGCAACTGTTCCGCAAAATAACAAGAGGGCGCACAAAGTAACAAAAAAAAGATTCACCTCATTCTTATAAATTAAGTTGTTGAATATTTGAAATAAATCCCGAAATTCCAAACTACCCGTTATCCAATAAAAACCTAAAATTCCTAGTAATAAACCAAAATCCCCCACACGATTAGTTACAAACGCTTTTTGACAAGCATTTGCCACAATCAATTGCACATGAATATTATTATTCAATTAATAATGTAACATTTTGTGTGAATTATCTCAATAATAACTAGTAGACTTTTGGATTGAAGCTGTTATATTAGTTATTTAATCAACATTTTCATAGCCTCAAATGATAGAGCATTTGTTTTGCATGTGTGAGGCACGTGGTTTGATCTCTTACATCTCCATTTATTTTATATAATTTTATGTTGTTTTTATAAACATGTTTAAACACACAATTTTACGAGAAAAAAATTACGGTAAAAATTTAATAGTAATCAAAATTGCAATCAAAATTTAAAAAGTTAATGATCATGAAAAAGTATTGATATTAAAGTTAATTACAAAGATTAATATAAGGAAAATGATTAAATGCACGACACAACTGTCGTGTGAGTCCCGCGACTGACCTGGCATCTTGATGGGGCCACTCTCTTAAATTCTATTTCATACAAATGTCCAATTTGACCTTAGATCTTTTTGGCTGCAACTATGTGAATCGGTGCAAAGGCAAGGAGAGTAAATCAATCATGTAACTGCTTGTTTACTTTTTTTTATATAAAAATCAAGTGTGATTTGATGATTTCAATCTTATAATGAAATGAAACTTGCTGCAAAGTTCATATATGAATGAGGTTATGGAGTAGTGGTTGCATGACGTCTCTCTGTTCGTTAGATTTGAAGACAAACAACTGCGGCAATGAAAACAAGGAATAAAGCAAGATCGGTGGAAGTAACAGCAGAGATGAGTTGCAAGATGTCGATTAGAATCTACAAAGTTCATACAAAATATGTGATCATGACAGCAAATGTGTTATTTTCTCTTCTGCACTGATATTTCACTTTTTTTATTGTTTATTTTAAATAACTGAATTTAATAAAAAATAATTAAATGACCAATAGAAATTGAGAGTGCACGTGAGGGAGGTGACGTCGTGCGTTTCGTCGCTGCTATATGTCGCACCATATAGCAGTTCTCTTAATATAACATTTGAGAGGTGAGAATAGAAAGAGTTTAAATAAAAGTATGAAGGATTTTGATAATTATAAATAAAGTTTATTATTTTAAAAGTATTCCTCATATGGTCTCGGTCACAAAATATGAACTTCCATTCCATTTCACCCCACATTAATATTAATCACTATGTCTTGTGATATCAGTGTCCTTTGCGATATTAATAATAACAACTTGAATGATATAAACGATATTTTCTATATCATACATTTTCCTCATAATATAAATATCTTAAACTAACCAACAATCATTAATCATTTGATTCAGGCTCTTTGTAAGTCTATAACTTATTAACAACTTCCATTCCTATCCCAAGATCAACTCACAACATGGGTTAAATACTCTTAAACACCTTAATTGAACTCATATTACTTCTAGTTTTGAGCCTTAGAATTATCCCATAAGTTTTGGATTAACTTGGAAACGGTTTTGCTGAATTTTCATAAAATTTCACTAAGACCTCCTTGGAGTATTTTCATCATATCTCAAAAACTAAAAATCATTTTCAAGTCAAACCAAAGCCATTGGAAAGCTAACAAAATTATCTACAACTTTCATGTTTACAACAAAACCTAGTTCAAAACGAAAACGGGTGAAAAATGTGAATGTTTCCAGATTTGCCTGACAGAAAAATGTGAATGTATGATATAGAAAATATCGTTGTTTAAATTGATCATTTTACCCCTATTTAGATTTTATAATCTGAAATATTTTTTATGGTTTTTAGATTATCAAATCCATATTAAATATGTTTTTTGTCTATATAAATATTTAAACTTTTTGTTTTAGTCCCCTAAAAGTTTTCAGTTCACATAATTTTTTTTAGAAAGAGATTCTAATAATATATTAAATACTTTTGCAAAAACTTATTCAAAATTTAGAATGATACACATGAGTTGACTGAAAAGAGGGACCAAAAGTGATTATGGAAAATTTTTGGAGGATTAAATGTCTAAGCAAAATTTTAGGGGCACTAAAACGAAAAGTTGAAATAGTTATAAGGATCAAAAAATTATTTAACCCTTATTAAAAAGATATAATTTAAAACTGACAACAAAATTTAATAATTTATCACATTTTATTGATTGAACATGATTCCATAATGCATTTACATTAACATAACACTAAGTAGTATAAAATATTGGTAGCCAAAATCACACCTCTAGCACAAAAATATGGAGGTGGAAGAAAGGAGAAGGCATGTCACTATGCCCTCATAAGAATTTGGGAGCACAAGATGATGGAACAAAAAAAGGTGAGAATTGAATCGAAAATTCCCAATTCCAGAAAAATACATACAAGTTGATGTTGGACGTCAAACCTTGACCATTCACAACATCCCCAAAACTATATCTACGAAGATTTATGTTTAACATTTTGTATGAAAGGCCAACAGTGAAACCATGACATCCTATCCTTGCCCTCTAATACAAAAGAAAGAAAGAAAAAAGGAGATAATTTGAGGTTGAATGGGATATTGGGAAGAATGAGTAGACATTTATAGGCAAAAGGCAAACATAAACCGTAACAAAAGTCAATGAAAGTTTGAACATGTTGTCGAACCATGGAGTAAACTAAAAAAAAACACATGAAAAATTAATGGAACCATCCAATCTTTGTGAGTAAGCTACCATCCAAATTTTGGACCGTTTAAGATTATATAATCCAAAAACTGCTCAGTATTGGTTAATATTATATTATCTGGAACAATCTAAAATGTGTAATAACTTGTGGTTTAGAGAGCTCGATACATTTTAAATTATGTATTTCGAACTAGTCAAATACATGATTTTTCCATGGTCCATATTGCACCGATAGTTTTTGTGGTCCATAACGCACAATCTTCTATAAATTGGCATGTTTGGTTCATTTGCAAACCATATATACCATAGAAAAATGAACACTTATCTAGTAGAGATAAACACCAAACTAGTTGTAGTTTACCACAACAAGGGAAACTTAATCTGTTTTGAGTTCACATTGATGTCATGTTGTTTGGACTGAAGTAACCTCAACCGCAGAGACATAAAGGTGGACAATGATGAGTAGCGTCATGTTCACCCAAATGACGCTCTAAAACAACGACGATGTTGGAACTAAATTCTCTATATTTGATCAGCGCAATTCGAAAGGGAATGCTCGAGTTAGGTTTTTCCTTGGCAACCAGTTTTATAACTGGATCGAGGGATAAATATGGTTTTTTATTTGAAATCCACTCCAAAGAAATTGTTAACAAATGGATATGGATGGATTTTTTTTAAGGAATGCTAACCGGTGCCCCTAAGATATTAGTTAAGAAATTAAATATAGTAGATATTATGTTGAAAAATGTGTAGTTTATAAGTACCCATATTATTATTAGAGGTGTGATATTTGTACACCCTAAAATAGTCGTCAATACCACACTGTATTCAATCAAGGTGAATTTCAGTGCACATGCAAATCAAGGTGAACAAATAAAAAAATTAAAAAAATTGAAAAAGTAAGTTAGTTGTCCTCACTGCTGTTGTTTACTGCTTCAATGCTATATGGTATTCAAGAAACCAAAAGAGATTCTTAAACATAAATATTCTTCTAAATTCAGCTCTTAACCTCACTCTAACTGGCATGACGTTAGCCGGAAACAACTCTAATCTTCATTGATGGTGCTTGCAAAGGCAATCATGGTCCTTCTAGTCGTGGAGGCATCTTTAGAAATTCTGAAGCTAACTTTTTGGGAGCTTTTACGTGCAACCTAGGGATATCCAACTCTTTAATTGCTGAATTAAATGGTGCTATGCTTGCAATTGAAATTGCTTCTAAAAAAGGTTGGAACCAACTTTGGTTAGAAACTGATTCGGTTTTGGTGACTCAAGATTGTTCCTTGGCCCTTAAGAAACAGGTGGCTTAATTGCTTACACATTTGCTCCTCAATGTCGTTTTTTGTTACTCATGTTTTTAGGGAAGGAAACCATTGTGCTGACAAGCTTGCAGACATTGGTTTTTCCTTACAATCTCAATGTTTGGTGGGATAGTATTCCTAGGAAATCTGTTGGGATTTTGCTAGAAATAGAACTGGTTTACCCTTCTTTAGATTTTGCTAACTTATGAGGGTCAGGTTGATGCCCCCCCTCTTTTTTGTTGTATCTCTTTTCTCTTTTATATATTATATGGGGCTTGCCTTCCAGCAAGTTTCCTTTTCTTAAAAAAAAAAAAAGAAGCTACCGAGCTATTCTATTATAGAAGTTTGCTGACAATAGTCAATTAGTCATTAGACAGTACTACTTTGATATCAAATACAAGAAAGAAAAAAAAATTAAACAAAGTTGATGTATTTGGTTAAAAAATTAAACCATATATATCTACGATGTTTGACTTTTTTTAGGTTATATTCAACTGGAGCGAGTAGTTGATAACATGTACTAAAAAGTAAAGAGAGAATAACTACAAAATAACCATGGAAAAGACAAAAAAAATTAGACAAATAATAAATACATAATTAATTAATTAATCCAGTTAAAATGTTGATAATGATGGATTTTTTCCTTTTGGTGTCATATAATGAATTAATGATGGATTTTATAATTACAAGTTTTACAAGGGAATGCTGATTTTTTTTTTCTTCCAAGTCATGAATGAGAGAGCAACTAGTTTCCTTTCCCTTTTGATTTGAAAGTAATTTATTCTCCAGCATCATCCACTTCCAACTGAATCTAGAAACCATCAAAGGATTATGTGAGAAGTATAGCATAAACTCCATTGATAGAGGAAGAAAACTTTATTCTCATTGATGAAAAGGGTCCTATGATTGAAATAATGATATTACTTGAATACCTAAACCAATGTTAACCATTTATCCTTTTAGTCAACTACATGCAAAGTGCACCAAATACTTTAGAGAAGACTAAAAACAGAAGTAAAACTTAATGGCTGCTAATTTCATACCTGTCAGAAATGGAATCATCATAAAATCTATTTTGCAGCCACAGGTGTAAGATTTTCATGCAACCCAAATGAAGTACCTTGCTCGATGCACTGAAAGAAATTACATCGAAAATCATTCGGAAGAATAGGAACATTGGAGTAATTCATGCTGTCAATGATATGCTTCCAGAAGCATGTCAAAAAGTACCAACCTGTAACTGTAACTGATGCAACTACTTTTAAGGGAATGACGAATTTTGGAAAGTAAAAAAATAATGCTACGCATTTTCAGTAGGACAAGATGAGTTAAATTCAGGCCAGGTTTTGTTCCTTATAGACTACCATTATCATATTAGAATGTCTAAGATTTCATTCTTCCAAAACGTACCCTCCATTTCTAAATGATTGTCGTTTAAGTTTTGTGCTCAGGAATCAAGAAAAACAATAAATAAATAAATTGGTTGACTGAAATAACTTTGACCTAATTTATTAGATTAGGGAAGATTAATACCAAAGATGACATATATAATCAATTTTTTGCAATTAATACCTGAAGAATATAACCATGAAGCCAATCCAATGTCTGAGGAAATGTTTTTGCTGACACAATTACCACGGCCAACCCCTGTAGCATCATATGGTAAAAGTTGTTGAAGTATATGATAAGAAGTGCAGACGAATAAAATTAAAATCACAAATTTATAAGGGCTTAATGTAATACTATAATCAGAAATAAGAATTCATACTAAATGTTTCTCATTTGTTAATAAATAAATAAAAGCAATCTAGCAAATAGATAAAAATGTCTAAATAAAAGGTAGATATGGAACAATTTGAATTGTGACAACATGCGGGAGTTGTCTTGGTAGTTATCAAAAAAATGATATCCAAAAATTCTAGCAATCAATGTAATGTTATATTTTTGTGACACACCTGCGATGTGAACGAGCACAGATAATCCTGTATGGTTTTCAAGTTGGCTATGAGCTTATCAAGATCCTGCAAATTGATTAACAACATTCAGAAAACAGATGAACTGAACAAAATTCCAACATTTATTAGTTTATTCATGTGGCCTTTTTACAGTTCCTGATCTGGTTCAGTGTTCGAATTAGATTGTTAGAATATAAGAAAATATCTAATAATAGTTGCGAGTGGAGGAGACCTTATTCAGATTTACGAAAGAAAAAATGAATCCGAGTTCAGAAATAGGAAGACTGAGGCTTGTTTGGTTTGACATTTTTAGTTGCATGATAAATTGGAGCAGATTGTTTGAATGTTTTTAAAATTAATAACTAAAATTGGTTTATTCATAAGCACTGTTCTTATTGATGTTTTACAAGATTATTTCTTTGGCATCATTCTGATTCTGTAGTTTCTATCATTTAAAAATTAAAAGGATTTTCAAAGAACAAATCACCAATTGAGTTCTTTTGCGTGCCTCTCAACATACTAAAATGAAATACTCGTCAGTGTTTAAATACAGGAATAATAAAAGTTTATAATTTATTGTACCTTATCTGGGCACTTCTCGATAAATGTATGAGAGGAGATCCACTCTTCAAGTAATGCCTACAAATATGGTTAGAGAAGTAACACTAGATTATTTGACTTTTAAAAGCTACAAGTAAACGGTGCTATTGATTGTGCCTGTAAATAAAAACAAAAACCATTTATGCGTGTAATCGTTACTTCCATGGAAATAATGGACAATGAGACAACCTTATGATCGAATTCAGCCATCTTCAAAACAATAGGCACGATTATTGGTTTGGGGCCTGACTTCTCCTTACTAACAATTATTTTGTCCAACGCCAGTTCCGCAAGAGAAACATCTTCATGACAAACTAATTTGACATCAAAACATTAAATTGAAACCAGTGTTATAATAGTAGAACGCTAAATATCCACGATGTGAAATTGCAAATAGAGTTGCGAAAAAATAGCGGAAGCCACATTAGCACTTGAGTTAATTATATATGTAAAGAGGCACGCTGCATAAATCAAGTGCACGGACGCAGAGCATAGCTTATATAGGAGTAATACTCGGACTTTTCAGTTTTTCTATTTTAAAAATAACTCATGTTCGGCACACATGCAGGTTATGAAGTTTTATTATTTTTAAAAACCCTGAATTTCTTTTTACCGCTATTGTCGCTACATCAGTGTCCAGAAACTGGAATAGCGAAAAGAGGATTCAACAAATTCCATTATGGTATACTGGTACCACCGCTACTTGACAACATTGATTGAAAAAAGTGTCATATCATGGTTTATTTCTTAGTATGGAACTAAACAACATTAGAATATGAATAATAATAGATAACCTTTATGTTCAGTAATGTTTCCATTTAGGCTCAAGGATGGCATGGAACTTGATACTGCATCCACCGTTTCATCATTTACTCCCTCATTGGAGCTCAAAATCTTGGATTCACTCTTCGTCTCATCACCACTACCCACATTAATATTTTGTGTGTTTATTGCAGTATTACCATCCAATTGCGCAGACACCGGATCTATTTCTTTGTTTCGTGCATATGCACTGGAAGGCGTTTTGTTTTCATCATCCACTAAATATATGCTAGGATCCAGATGTATTCCCTGTCATTATGAAGAGGAAAAGAAAGAAATACATAAAGCGTTACAAAAATTGCAAGCAAATGTTTTTCTATCAATAAGTTTATGAAGAATTTGCGGGTGTGGTCATCAACCTACTCATAGTTGGTATTATAAGAAATAAACAAATCGAAATACAGATTTACAAGACTAAAAACTGAAAGGAAATACATGTCCATACACATACCTCGATTATAATTGGTTTTCCATCTTTCATTGCCTTTTTCAAATCACCACCCAAACCTACAAACCAAATGTAAAATTAACAGATGAAACCAAGCAACTATAAAGAAAATAAACTAATCATAGCACTCTGGCAAAAAAAATGATGGCTGTGATGATTAGCCAAATACACTTTATAAAATGATAAAAGATCTCAAGCTAGAAAGAACTGTGAAAACCTTTACGAACAACCCTACATTCTCTGCAAAATTCAGTTATTAACTCTTCTGATGAATTGAAGTCTCGGGCCCATACTGGAGTTGAAGCCAATGGTACACTATACAAGACACAAGAAGATAATCAGTCATTCGTCAAAAAATAAAAAATAAAAGATAATCACTCAGATTTTGTGTGTAAATGTATGAGTAATACTACTAAGTACTCTAGTGATCAAAGAGCTGAAAATCATCAGGCCTAAAATTTAAACGCCAACAGAAAGTTTAATTTTGTCAAAGGTTTTCACATGTATGGTTATGCAGTATGTTCATACATACTAACAAATGCAATGCGCAATGTCAAAGTAAAAACCCTAAAACATAAACATACTTAATATTGAGTTATATAATTAACCAGTCTTGTCAATCAAAGATCACGGAAAACAGTGGTTTGTTCAAATTCTGCTATGCTACAGTGCTTTAGCACTGCTATGACCATTATTTGACAACACTTTGAACTAAATACCATATCGCGGAATAATAGTAATTTGTTCAAATTCTGCAATGGTATAGTGTTATAGTGCCTCTGTAGTCTCTATTTGACGATGTTGAAATTAACACGTAAATAACAATATATATCAAAAGAAGTACACAATTTTAATACATAGTGGAAGCGACAGAACCACTACCAACATTGGCTTACTATACGAATCCAATATCAATATTGAATTAACAAACATGGTATTTCCTATGCAATAACATATAACATATATAGACAAACAGACAGGCAGACAATCCGGTACATGCCGATGGATATAATTTCAGGCCAAAAGTATCCTAATCATGGTTTGTTATGATTTTCTTGAATAAATACACCCTCTGGTCGCTATTGCAAGAAAAAGTCCACTTTTTAGATTCATTCAATAAATGATGTATGCAGTCTATTATGTAGACCACATACATCATATATTGAATGAAGTTAAAAAAGTGGGTTTTTGCTTATAATAGCGACCGGAGGGTGTACTTATTTTGTCAAATAGATTCTTTCAATCAACGCGAAAATATAAGTCAACTTGAGAATGAAATAAAGAAGTTCAGGACATACTCTGTTGATGTGCGTAACAATTCGTAAACCATATCTGTCTGTCAGAATCAAAAAACCAAAATGTTAGAATCATTTCCATATAGAACATCAAAATAAAGTATAGAGATAACTCCTATTAGGTGCATGTTAATTAACTAGAAGAAAGAAGAAAAAGCAAAAACATTTCGGTCTGGTTAGATAGATCGAAGTTTTTGTTACCTAATTTAACTAGTATTTACTTTATATGATAGGGGAAGATGCAGATATAATAGAAACATTCAATGCCTACCTGTAACACATTTGGCAAATTTAGCCTTTGTGCAAGCTGGGTTGCAACAGTAGACTTCCCAACACAAGCAGTTCCACAGACAAGGATTACTAATGGAACTCTTTGATGGTGAAACCTATGCAGGAAAAGGGAAATGAAGCATAATCATACACACACAGAACATTTACATACGAAACGTCTATTCATACATGCATTGTATAGATTGAATAAAGAGATTACAAATGTATGAAACCTTGTCATCATCTTATAGCGATTTACGTACTCTTCTCCATATCCTCGCCGCTCCATAAGCTTAAATAGGTTGGCTTCCAAGTCGGACTGAGAGCTGCAGCATAAAAGCACAATGAAAGATAATATTTAACTAATTTTACTTAAAACCAGCATCGCAAAAAGATGATAGGAATAGCATACACATCTAGAAGGCTGTTGTCTATGAGAAGCTTCTTCAATTCGAGAGCAATTTTGATAGCTACATGATTTGGAATCTGAAAAAACAAGCTATGATTTGTTATGCACTTTATTGCACCTACAGACACTTGTGATTCCATGAATTTTGAATTATGTTATTTTCTCAAAATTTTATCCATGTTGACGTGTCCGTGCTTGATAGAAAAGGAGCATTACCTTGGTTACAGTTAACATTCTACATAGCAAAAATCGGGATAGAACGTAGTAATGATCTGCATTATCAACCAACCACACTTTGACCTAGACGAAATCGTATTTGGAAGAAGCGTTACGACAAGAGAATCTGACGGAGGGGAATTGCTGTTTATCATCACTTTCTTCACTGCAGACGGGGCTTGCCACACTGATTGATTTCCCTTTCTCCTTCTTCATTCTATGGATATGAATATGATCAAATCAATCCCTTTTTCTCTTCTATTTCTTATTGATTTCTCTTATGTTTTTGTTTTGTTCTTACATGTTTTTCTTAATTGTAAATGGAATGAGAAAAAGTTGAAAATGATAATTGAATTGGAAAGAAAGAGGTATTAAATGGTACCTTAGGAGAGAGATAGAGAACGATGAAGCAAAGGAGAGGGCAAAGTGCAGAATGAGAATGATAAAGTGTGACTGAGGATTGGTGGCAATACCTTACCTGCTACTATACACTGTTTAATACAATAAATAAATATTACAAGGAATAAAAGGAAAATGATCATCATAAAATTAATACTAATAATCAGAAATAAACCATAACAATATTGAGGGTCCAAACTTTTGTCCAAAAAAAATAAGAGAAATGATATTTGAATAACCACTTTTTGACAACTTTTGTGACAACTTTCTCTCTCATACTCATATTATCATTTTACTTTATCTCGTTTGCTTTGATTTTTGTGTCACTGTCTAAATTTCTTTATATAATTTAGTTATCTAAAAGGTTGTCAGATTGTTCATATAACATTGCTCAAAAAATAATATTGCGTTTGAGTTGAAGCTTAAAGGACACAGCAAAACCCTAAAATTCAATCTCTACTTTTAACTAACCTCAATCAACATTCGTTTAACCGATGGAAGAAACCACCGCCACCACAAGGCAGCCGAGACCAACCACCTCCACCGCAACCCTAACACTTCCAGTCAAGAGGCAGCAGCCACCGGTAACTGAACTCCCCTTTGATCTCATGGTCGAAATCCTCTGCAGACTCCCCGTCAAATCTCTCCTCCGATTCCGCTCTGTCTGCAAATCCTGGAATTCTCTCATCTCAAACAATCCCAAATTCACCTACAAGCACCTTCACATCTCAACCACCAAACCCAAACTCGTCATCTTCACACACACCGAAACCAGACCCAGAAAAATCATTGATGTAACATCTATTGAACTCGACTTTATTTTCACCTCGACTCCCACGCAAATCGAATTTTCTTTTATCAATCAATTAATTGCTTCTTGTGACGGTCTCATTTGTTTTCAGGTTAATAAAAGTCGTGCACTTCTTTGGAACCCTTCAACTACAAAATCCAAATTATTACCCTTGTTAGATATTCCATTACAAGCAAATGATGGTAGAACTATATTTACTTTTGGCTATGATCCTTTTATTCATAATTACAAAGTTTTTTCTGTTTTTTGCTATGATTTTAAATATGATGGCTTTCACACAATTAATGGTTGCAAAACTGAAGTTAAAGTTCACACTTTGGGCACTCATTCATGGAGAAGGATTCAAGATTTCCCTTCTATGGTTCATGATGATGAACCAGGAACCATAGTAAATGGAAAGGTTTATTGGTTTGCATATTCTTATGTGTCTGGTTGTTACACACGTCACATTGTTTCTCTTGATTTGGGGAAAGAGTCTTACAAAGAGATTTCACTGCCTGACATGATGCTTGTTCCATTGACAATGGGTTGCTTAAGGGATTCCTTGAGCTTAGTTTTTCATTCCAACACATTTAATGATGTTTGGCTTTTCAAGGAATGCGGAAATGAAGACTCTTGGATTAAACTCATACGTCTTCCTAGATTTGGTAGAGATGAAGATCGCTTTTTTAGCTATTCCAATGTAATTTATATCTCTGAAGACAACAACCATGTGCTTCTCAACTTCAAAGATGATGATAAATTGAAATGGGCTGTTTATGATTCCAAAAATGATACTTCAAGGAATATCAAGACTCAAGACTGGAGTTTGGTAGATTCAAAAGTTTATGTTGAGAGTTTGGTATCACTTTAATTTTAATACTAGGGTTTAGATTTTGTGCTATGTGATTTCTGTATGAGACTCAATCCCAACTATTATGTTAATTTTTTTTTTGTTTTTCTTGATGCTCATTTTGATTGCCAATGACTTCATGGTTCGTTTTTAAATTGGGTGATGGAATTCATACCTTGAGAAATTGTTGTTTCATTTTCATCTCTCTGTTAGTTGGAGTTGTTTGATCTTCACAATGCATGAAATTTTACACTGTTCACAATCACATATTGCATTAGATGGTTTAGGGTTTGATTGTCTAAGATTGGAGACAGGATTTAGAAGTTATGCCAAGTCACTTGTATGTTTCTTGATACATATGCTAACCGCTAACTATTTAGGACTTATATGTTTGTTTAGTTCTTTATTTTGTTTAGTTCTTTATTTTGCTGAGAATGGATATAAATTAATATGTCAATACCGACTTCAATTGTTGTAATGTTTCCCACTTTATCACTTATTACTCCACATCTGAACATAACAAGATATTCTTTTAATAGTCAGCAAGCTGCAACATATTTTAATTAACTAATATGCAAGACTTCTTACTTCTGATTTAGCTTTCTCGCATGTTCTTTTTAAACTGTTCTTGTTTTGGCAGCTAAACTTGAAGTCATTGTCGTAGAGATGCCCTGTAACTGAAATCAGTATACAGCCCTCCGATTTTTATTTGCCTATTTTATTGCTTGTGTTTTTTTCTCTCTTTCTGCATCAATGGATTTTCATTGACGTTACTGTCTCTTCTATTTTCACTTGTCACTCCTTTTCTTAATTAGAGTGTTATTGTTTGAGTTATGACTGTTGGTTGGATTTTGTATTAGAATCCCTCACCTGACACGCTTTTTGATGATGAAGATGATAGTAGTGAAACGAGTACGTCTACAAATTCTACTTTTAATCCTTAAGAATTTAATAATCGCCACAATTCTAATTAATTTACGGAGAATTTAATAATGGCTATAATAGTAATATATGATCCATGGTTTTATTCCGTAGTTCGATAGAGGAAAATTGTTAATAAAAATTTAAAAACATAATGTCCAAGCAAATAAATATGTTCTCTTATTTACTATTTCCAAATTGTTGGCTTGTAGTGTACTGAATGTTTATCACTTGTTAGCAAGCCTCAGATGGTGTGGCGGTTAGATGTGACATTGCATTGGTTTCAGCTAGAGGATTGGAGTACTTGCATAATGGATGTTAAAGCTAGTAACATATTGCTGGATAAGGAATGGAAGCCAAGGATATTACTTGCCAAGATTGTGCAGGGAGGATTGGACCTGTTAGCATAAACCTGTAATTAAATCCAGTGATTAATTTTTGTATTTTGAAGAGAGATTAAAAAATGCATAGTAATAATTTGCCTTTTATCTTTGTCAGTGGGTGTTCACAATCTTGCTGAAACCTAATGAAGCCTATTTAGTGTAACCTATGAGATGTGAGACCTGAACTTGTGATTTCTTCTGTTTCTATTCATCTTGTTATTTAGTGCTCCTTGATGTTGTCGTGAGGGTGCAATGTTCTTATTCTTTCATTAGTGTCTGTTAAATTGGAGAAAATACGAGCAATGTTTCCGTGCTATGTTGTGCTGTCCATCTTCTCTTACATATTCTAGTTTCCCCCTTCTGGTTGCTATTTAATTGTTTATGGAATACATTATGGGAAGAGTTTCCTGACAAATAACTTGCAGAGCAGCAGAAGCAAGTTGTATCATATCTTTAGTGTTGTTGACATACATTATGGGAATCCGTGCTTAATGAAAAGTTTCCTGTCAATGTTCAGTAAATAGGAAATTTGGTAGAGACAAATAACTTGAAGAGCAGTAGAAGCAAGTTGTATACGATATGATTTCACATCTTTAATGGTGTTGACATACCAAGTAAATTAGCTACTTTTACTCTGTAAAACAGGTTTGTGACTTGTCATTTGCTCACTCTCTAGTTTCTTCTCTTCCTTCATCAATCAGAAGCCAATTGAGCACGAAGCAAGGAAATCAAGTCAAACTGGTATGCTTGTAGAATCCTCCAATGCTTGTAAGCTTGTAGAAGAGGAGGACTACTTTTGTGACTATTTTTCTGTTTTAATTTCTCCGTTTTTATCCCATTGTCTTGGAAGTTTCCTTTTGACCCTTAAAAACCTTCTTTCATAGTCATAGGAAATAGCTATCTGCAGCAACAGCTAGAGATTTACCTTAGTGGGATTAGGATGAGATCCCTCAAGATTTTGCACTTTCCATTCAATTGCTTTCGTCTTTGTTTCTCAGTTGCAAAATGTTCGGTAGCTTTTCCTCCTCTTCCTTTGCCAACAGAAGCAGTGACCCTGTTGAATTCCAGCACTCTCGTTCCTTGAGTTTTTTGGCATGCCATCTGCTCGAGGAATTGATTGAAACGGTTCCCTAAGAGCTGGAGGTTGTGGACGAAAGTTCAAGGAAATAGAGGATCATACAAAAACGATGATCCGCTTGTGTTGTATGAAGCTCCTATTGGTGATTGACACATGGTCCATATCCTGAACACTAGGATCCTAACTGAGCACCTCTTGAACCAAATGGTTATACAGGTTGCTGTTGTAGGAGCACCAATTTGTTCTTGGAGATTTTGTTGTTGTTCAATGTCTAGCGGAGACATCTTCAAGGTGTTGTGGATTGTAATTAGAGAGTTCCGCCACAAAAGGTTTAAAATTCTCTTAAAGGCTATTATGGTTGTTTGTGTTTGGATCAACGCGACTTGTTTATTGAATGCATAATTTGCTTGTCACCTAAACCTGATAACAAGGAAACAAAACATACAATGTGGATGCATATATAATTATCATAAAGGAAAACACTAAAAGAAAGCAAACAAAAAATTAAATAAAAGACAGAATAAACTATAAAAGTTCAACGTAACGAAAAGACAATTTTTGTTTCCTAATAAAAAAGACATCTTTTGTGACACATTCATTGAATAATTATATTTAAGATTTGAGTTTTGTTTTTTTAACGACAAATGTTAGTAGTTAGTTTATTAGATTAATTTTTGACTCTTTTGTTCGGGTTTGAATTTAAGACCTTAAACTCATTATCCCTTACCTCACATTAGTCGAGCTACCTAACCCTCAAGATTTCATAAAATTAGAATCTTGTTTTAGTGAAAGATGTTGTTCAGCAAATTAAAAAAAATTGAAACCTTAAAGAAGAAAGTAATTACTTGTATTGTTTGTAGTTGTGAGTTACCTATATTTAAGTAAAAAAGAACACTAGAAAACGGTTTTAATTGGAGAATGTGAGACTGGGGGATTTGTTCTTCTCACCCTTTTCTCTCTTAAAAAGAGTTTTAGGAGACTAATCTCTTGAGTCTTGTGGGACTCAAATGGACGGTAAACTCTCCCTAAGAGTTTTAACAGTGCTGCATGCCTAAGGCTGGATTCGAACCAAGGACTTTAGTTAATCTATAAGAAATCCGTGTCATCTCATCTAAGCGTTTTTATGTTCAATTAAATATACCCAGTTCAATTTTTATTTATACTATTATTTTCCCAGGGTAGTGTACTATTAGGGCATGTATTGAAATTAATTTCTAAGGGTAAGGAGGGTATTAGGGTTGATGTAAAGTTACAATTGCAAGAGTGAAAATAAATAGGCTCCAATGAATTGATTTCTCATAAACCATTATTATGGCATACATGCTCGTCTCCGTAAAGATTGTGAAGTTTTTACGTAACGACTGCAAATGTGATTAGAATTACCCTACTTGATTTCAAGACATTTGAGCAACATAGCTAGGCCAATAATTAGGTTGCTAGAATTATTTTTCAGTTACCAGCCCTAATATCTTAGGTGAGCATGTAACCTTTGAAGGTCTAAAATACATAGCACCAAACTATTGTCACTTTGCCGCAATAAAATATTTCTACCCTACCACAAATTGAACAATTATAACAAAGTCAAATCCCACAATTAGGTGTAATTGACAGTGAGATTGAATCATTTTATGAACATTCGTAAACGCACAAAAAACATTAACAACAAGTTATAATTGAATAAAACTAAATAGAATAATTGCATTCAAATGTATGTATTCAACATATTACATGGTTCAAATTGTTTACAAAGAGGGTCATCTACATGGTTCAACTTATTTATATACTTCTCTTTTGCTCTTTGACATGTTTGCTGGTTGATCTTATAGTGGCCAAGGTACCATATCCTTGGAGTTTCTTGAACAAATCCCTCAAATCGATACACTTGTAGTACCAATAAGTGGTTTGTTCTCTCTTTTTTACGTCAATCCATCATCAAAATGTTTCACAATTTGCATATAATTTAGTATCCTCTTATCGATTTTGTTACAAAATGATACTTGCAGGTGGCGGTATGATAGCAGGAATAGCAATAGCTGCCAAGGCGATTAATCCGGCTATTCGTATTTTGGCTGCTGAGCCTAAAGGAGCTGATGATGCAGCTCAATCCAAAGCAGCCGGAAGGATAATAAAATTGCATGAGATAAATACTATCGCAGACGGTCTTCAAGCATTTCTCGGAGACCACACATGGTAAAAACCAATCCTTAGCAATCATATATATTATGAACTAAAATAAAGTTTTTTTTGGTCTCTTTAATTCGATTAATTTGTCGAGTTTTCTGTGGCACAGGCCAGTTGTACGAGATCTTGTTGACGATAAAATCACAGTGGAAGACTTTGAAATCATCAAAGCAATGAAACTATGTTTTAAAATTCTGAAGATTGTTATCGAACCAAGTGGAGCTATTGGCCTTGCTGCTGTGTTATCTGAAACTTTTCAAAAGAATCCTACTTGGAAGGATTGCAAACATATAGGAATCGTAGTTTCAGGGGGAAATGTTGATATGGATGTGTTTTGGGAGTCTTTGAACAAATGAATATGAGGGAATTGGGCAGATTTCGCAACTGTTCCGCAAAATAACAAGAGGGCGCACAAAGTAACAAAAAAAAGATTCACCTCATTCTTATAAATTAAGTTGTTGAATATTTGAAATAAATCCCGAAATTCCAAACTACCCGTTATCCAATAAAAACCTAAAATTCCTAATAATAAACCAAAATCCCCCACACGATTAGTTACAAACGCTTTTTGACAAGCATTTGCCGCAATCAATTGCACATGAATATTATTATTCAATTAATAATGTAACATTTTGTGTGAATTATCTCAATAATAACTAGTAGACTTTTGGATTGAAGCTGTTATATTAGTTATTTAATCAACATTTTCATAGCCTCAAATGATAGAGCATTTGCTTTGCATGTGTGAGGCACGTGGTTTGATCTCTTACATCTCCATTTATTTTATATAATTTTATGTTGTTTTTATAAACATGTTTAAACACACAATTTTATGAGAAAAAAATTACGGTAAAAATTTAACAGTAATCAAAATTGCAATCAAAATTTAAAAAGTTAATGATCATGAAAAAAGTTATTGATATTAAGTTAATTACAAAGATTAATATAAGGAAAATGATTAAATGCACGACACAAATGTTGTGTGAATCCCGCGACTGACCTGGCATCTTGATGGGGCCACTCTCTTAAATTCTATTTCATGCAAATGTCCAATTTGACCTTAGATCTTTTTGGCTGCAACTATGTGAATCGGTGCAAAGGCAAGGGGAGTAAATCAATCCTGTAACTGCTTGTTTACTTTTTTTTATATAAAAATCAAGTGTGATTTGATGATTTCAATCTTATAATGAAATGAAACTTGCTGCAAAGTTCATATATGAATGAGGTTATGGAGTAGTGGTTGTATGACGTCTCTCTGTTCGTTAGATTTGAAGACAAACAACTGCGGCAATGAAAACAAGGAATAAAGCAAGATCGGTGGAAGTAACGGCGGAAATGATTTGCAAGATGTCGATTAGAATCTACAAAGTTCATACAAAATATGTGATCATGACAGCAAATGTGTTATTTTCTCTTCTGCACTGATATTTCACTTTTTTATTGTTTATTTTAAATAACTGAATTTAATAAAAAATAAATAAATGACCAATAGAAATTGAGAGTGCACGTGAGGGAGGTGACGTCGTGCGTTTCGTCGCTGCTATATGTCGCACCATATAGCAGTTCTCTTAATATAACATTTGAGAGGTGAGAATAGAAAGAGTTTAAATAAAAGTATGAAAAATAAGGGTTTTTTTCTTCTTCACGAAACCCCACCGAAACTGCTTCAAGACTAGAATGTAACTTGCAACAGTACCTCATCAGTAAACTATTTTAGATGCTCCCTGGACCTTTGTAACCCTTGTACAATAACTTGTCCTTAATGATATCTGTTGTTTCAAAAAAGAAGTTGTTATATAGTATTATTCTTTATGATAGCAATGTTATACTGCAATCTGTTGTTTCAAAAAAGTTGTTATGATAGCAATGTTATAGTGCAAGTTGGAATTAATTTTGTAATAACATCATAAGTAATAATGTTTCCAAATACTTAAAGAAAAAAACAATGCTTCTAAATAAAATAAAATAAATTAGATTGAGTTAAATAAAATAAAAAAAAGAGTATTACATAGGAACACAAATTTTATTTTGAAAAGTCAAAGACATTTGTACCAAAACAAAAGTAAAAAAATCACAAGATTTTTTTTTCATTCTTTACAAGGCAACAAAATGATCGGTTGACAGCAAGAGAGAGAAAAGGGATGTGTGTATGTGATGAAATGTCTTTAAGAGCCATATGCATTCAATCAGAGAAATGGTTTTTTTGTCTTTTACAACTAGGTGTGGTATACTAATGAACACCTTCTCATATATATATATATATATATAGGGATTTGCTACAATAGACCCACTTCATTTTATGAAGGTCTATTTTAGAAAGCAACACTTTTTCACTTGGACACAAAAACCCCTATTTTTGTTTTTTGGGCAAATTAAATCTAAAGGACACAATAAATGTCAGGGTGTGCCACTAAAATTAACCATTGAAAAATTGTTTAAAGTCTCGCAAATTTGACCTATAATTGAATTATTTAAATTTTTCGCTTGAGCCACTACACCAATTTGCGGGAATTTGGATCAACCCAAAACGTAAAACCGACATAAAATTGTATAAAATCTCGCAAAATAGACCTATAATTGAATTATTTAAATTTTCGGGTGGACCACTACACCACTTTGCAGGAATTTGGATCAACCAAAACATAAAACCGACACAAAATTGCATAAAATCTCGCAAAACAGACTTATAGTCGTTGATTTTTTTATTTTTCTGGGTGGGTCGTGGCCCACTCCAGCCCATGAAGGGCTCCACCACTGGCTATGACGCTGAATTCAAAAGTAAAAACTCCAAGATTTCAGTCTCATAGTTATGCCTATTTAGTCCCATTAAGTGCAAAAAGAGTAGCGATAACAACACTTAACATTCCTATTAAGGGGTGGGACCTACATGAAGTATTAGATGATGTATTATAAGAGTAGTAACTTGTATATGCTTGTAATAGATATAGTGGATAACAGTTGGCACTTGACAGCTATGAACAACTGTCAAGTGACTGCCACCTGCCTGTAGTATATCAGGTTAACCTGCTATATCAGGTAACCCTCAGTCTCCTATATAAGACTGATTGTAACAGTTTTCACAATTAATGAAAAATCAGAAATTCAGATTGAAAAGTTAGTTAGAGAATGAGTTTAGTTTCTCTGAGATTTTACATGGTATCAGATTATCCTCTAGATCCATGGTGTCTCAACCACCGTCTCCGCCACCGGAGACACCTATTCCGACGGCGATTCCGATCAATTCTATACCGCTCGACTCGTTTCTTGAAGATAATGACTCGGATCGTTCCAAATTTGCCTTCGCACTCAAGATCTTTGAGAAATTGACGGAAAAGAATTTTCTGCTATGGCGTCAACAGGTTGAACCGTACATCAACGCTCACAACCTTGACGGTTTCATCGTTGCGCCGATTATTCCTCCTCGTTTTCTCAATGCGCAAGATCGCGCTACTGGTACGCTCAATCCTGCTTTTCGCAAATGGCGTTTAACTGATCAGATGCTCTTATCGTGGCTTCAATCCACTCTTTCCAGTGCAATTTTGGCTCGGTTCATTGGTTGCTCTCATGCGTATGAACTTTGGGATAAACTTGTGGCATATTTTCACAAACAGATGCGTGCGAAGGCGCGTCAACTTCGTGTTGAACGGCGTTCTACTTCTCTTGCAAATCTTACGGTACAGGATTATCTTCTTCGTATTCATGATCTTGTTGATAATCTAGCCTATGTAGGAGATCAAGTTCCTGTTAATCAACATTTGGATGTGATTTTAGAAGGTTTACCACAAGATTTTAGTCCTATTATATTTGTAGTGGAAAGCAAATTTGATGTTATTGACGTTGACGAAGTTGAGTCTCTTCTTCTTACTCATGAAACACGTCTTGATAAATTCAAGAAAAAGGTTCTTGAAGATGTGGCTTCAATCAACCTTACTTCATCTTTTGCATCTCAGACTTCATCTGCCTCTGAATCCTCTCAGTCACAAGCCTCTGTTAATGTTACTACTGGTTCAGATCACTCCACCTTCAACCCTAATTTTACTCCCAATTTTGGTTCAAATCGTGGTAGAGGAGGTAGATCTGGCAGAGGTCGTGGTAGAGGAGGCAGACTTTCCAATTTCCAGTGCCAAGTCTGTTTTAGGTTTGGACATCCAGCTTCTACATGCTGGCACAGGTTTAACCAACAGTTTCAGCCACAAATTCCACCTAATTTCCAAGGTTTTCAGAGATTCAATAATGCTCCTATTGATCCTTATCATCTTGCATCTCCTAGTATGATGCCTTATGGTGCTCCTTATGGTGGATACAATCAGCACTCTCTGGGATATGGCTCTTTCAACAACTGGCCTCGTCCTTCTGCTCAACAAAGGCCTCCCTCTGTGAAGTTCTCTCAACCAAGTGCCATGATGATTAATGCTCCATCTACAAGTGGATCTTCCACTTGGTTTCCTGACTCTGCTGCCTCTTTTCATGTGACTGGTGATGCTAGAAACATTCAGGAGTAGTCCTTTTTTGAAGGTCCTGACCAGCTCTTCGTAGGAAATGGTCAAGGTGTGCCAATACATTCTTATGGTTCCAGTGTTTTTCCCTCACCCCTTAAACCACGTAAAACCTTAAGCCTTAATAAATTACTTCGTGTACCAGACATTACCAAAAACCTTCTCAGTGTCAGTCAGTTTGCTAAAGATAACACTGTATTTTTTGAATTTCATGCTGACTATTGTGTTGTTAAATCTCAGGACACTAAAGAAGTTCTCCTTCGTGGCAGTGTTGGTCCTGATGGCCTTTACACCTTTCCCTGTCTCTCCATGGACACTGCTAAGTGCTCATCCCCTTCTATTTTCTTTACTTCTCCTGATTCCACTATTAATACCATATTTCCTTCTTGTAATAATCAGATGCCATCTAAATCTCACAATTTGTGGCATCAAAGACTAGGACACCCTAATAATCATACTCTTAAACTTGTTTTACAACATTGTAATATTTCCACAATCAATAAAGAAAAAGATATTTCCACTTTTTGCAATGCTTGTTGTATAGGTAAAGCTCACAGGTTACATTCACCCACTTCACACACTATATACACTCACCCTCTTCAACTTGTGTTTAGTGATTTATGGGGTCCTTCACCAACTGTTTCCTCTCTTGGTTACCACTATTATATAACCTTTGTTGATGCTTTTTCTAGATTCACCTGGATTTATTTGCTTAAAAACAAGTTTGATGCTCTTACTGTTTTCAAGCAATTTAAATCTATGGTTGAACTTCAGCTAGGTCATTCCATTAAATCTATTCAAACTGATTGAAGGGGGTGAATTCAGATCTTTTACTCAATATCTTACTAGTTTAGGAATCACTCACAGACTCATTTGTCCTCACACTCACCATCAAAATGGTGTCATAGAAAGAAAACATAGACATATTGTGGATTTGGGTCTAACTCTTCTTAGCCATGCTTCCCTTCCTTTGACTTATTGGGATCATGCTTTTCTAGCTGCTGTTTACCTTATAAACAGACTACCTACTGCCTCTTTACAGTTTCAAATTCCTTTTCAAACTCTATTGAAAACAAAGATGTGTGGAGCAAGAGATAGTGGTAATAAATGAGCAAAATGGTTTCCAAGCAACAACAACAACAAAAAACAGCCCTAGACTTATGTAGAGCAAAACCACACAAAGAGATAACAAAGCAAACAAGATAAGCAAGAAAAGGAAGAACAAAACACCAAGAAGATTGTTGACCCAGTTCAGCCAATATGGCCTAATCTGGGGGGGAGAGCAGCTCTCCAATCCAATATGAGAAAGTGTTACAAAGGGTTACAAGAAACAATAGCCTTCAAGCATTACACAAGAACAAATCCTAGATTCTACCCTTTGGTGTTTCCCAACTCTCACAATATGAACCCTAAAAGAGAAGACACTAGAGGAAGCTTTAGATCCTTCCAACTAATGAACTCCTCACTGCCCAAGGTGATTATAATGTTTTTCCCAACCCAAGAGACACTCTCAACAAAGACACTCAACCCTTTGGTTCCCTCCTTTGTTATCCAAGTTCTCTCTCTAAGCTCTTCCAAGCTCTCCTTCAAAAAAGCACAAGAACACAATATATACTAGTCTTCCTCTGAAGCAATCGTGCCACGATTTCCAGATCGTGTCACGATTTGCGTCTGACCCAAGGTTTGACCAGTCCTTATCAAGGATACTTAACGAGCAAGTTTCTGAATCGTGTCACGATTTCCCAAGATCGTGCCACGATTTGGCGTCCTGCAAACTAGCTCACGGCACCTCGAAATCGTGTCACGATTTCTCTGTTCTTCCAGACCACAAATTTGAAGCCAATATCAACACAACGTTTTCCTACTCAAGGCATCCGCAACAACATTAGCTTTACCTAGATGATAATTCAAACCAAAGTCATAATCTTTCAACAATTCTAGCCACCTTCGTTGTCTCATGTTCAATTCGTTCTGATCGAACAGATACTTCAAACTCTTGTGATCACTAAACACCTCAAACCTCGAACCATACAAGTAATGTCTCCATATCTTCAATACAAAGACTACGGCCACCAACTCTAAATCATGCGTCGGGTAATTCTTCTCATGAATTCTCAACTGTCTTGAGGCATAAGCTACCACTTTATCATCTTGCATAAGTACACCACCTAAACTCAACTTGGACGCATCACAATACACCACAAAAGGCTCATCGGACTTTGGCAAAATCAAAAACCGGAGCAGTCGTCAAACGCTTCTTCAATTCACTGAAACTGTTCTCACATTGAACATCTCACACAAAAGCTTTACCTTTACAAGTCAACTGCATTAGCGGGAGTGCTAACTTGGAAAATCCTTCGATAAATCTTCTGTAGTAACCAGCTAAATCCAAGAAACTTCTAATCTCAGTAACTGAGTTAGGAGTCTCCCACTGCGATACCGCTTCAACTTTAGACGAATCTACTGCAATACCATCACCAGAAATAACATGGCCAAGAAAACTTACTTCTTTCAACCAGAACTCACACTTAGATAATTTAGCATAAAGTTTCTTTTCTTTCAACACTTGCAAGACAATCTTCAGATGCTCAACATGTTCTTCTTCAGTCTTGGAGTAAATCAAAATATCATCAATAAAAACAACCACGAACCGATCCAAAAATGCATGGAAGATGCGATTCATATACTCCATAAACACTCCAGGTGCATTGGTCACACCAAAAGGCATACCTTTATATTCATAGTGACCATACCGCGTTCTGAAAGCTGTCTTCTGCATATCTTCATCTTTCACTTTAATCTGGTGATAACCTGACCTCAAATCAATCTTGCTGAAAACACGTGCACCCACTAACTGATCCATCAAATCATCAATTCTCGGAAGTGGATACCTATTCTTGATAGTTACTTTGTTCAACTGACGATAGTCAATACACAATCTCATGCTACCATCTTTCTTCTTCACTAGCAAAACTAGCACTCCCCAAGGTGAAACACTTGGTCTAACGAATTTCTTCTCAAGCAAATCTTCTAACTGTTTCTTCAACTCAGCTAACTCGGAGGCAGACATACGATAAGGTGCCATTGACACCGGCTTCGTTCCAGGAACGAGATCAATAGAAAACTCAACTTCCCTCTTTGGAGGCACATCAGGAATTTCATCTGGAAAAACTTCAGGAAAATCGCATACCACTTGTAGCTTATCAATCACTGCCTGATTCTCAATAGATAAAGAAGCCATCAAAGAATACATCAAAATACCATCGCGTTCCAGTTGCTTCAGCTGCTTAGTAGATAAGAACTCTGCACCACTTTCCTCTTCGACGGAAGAGAAATACACTGATTTGCTAAAACAATTGATATGAACATGGTTGTACTCTAACCAATTCATACCCATAATTACATCCATACCGCTCAAAGGTAGACAAACCAGATCCATTTCAAAATCACGACCAAACATAGACAAAGGACATTTCAAACATACGAGAGAAGTAGTCACCGAACCCTTAGCTGGAATTTCAACGACCATCTCTCCATTCATATCAGATAAAACAAGACCCAAAGCAGAAGCACAATCGAAAGCAATAAAACAATGTGTAGCACTAGTATCAATAATAGCAACTAAAGGAGTATTATTAATATAGCAAGTACCTCTGATCAAACGATCCTCATTCTCTGTCTGAGTACCAGTCAAAGCAAAAACCCTACCAGTAGTCGGCGCCTTCTTAGGCTGCTTGCACTGAGAACCAATGTGACCCTCTTCATTGCAATTGAAACACACAATATCATTACGCTTGCAGTCAGCTACCGTATGACCCTTCTTGCCACACCGGGCACATTTCTTTATCTCCTCTGGACAAACATTGCTCTTGTGGCCTTTCTCACCATAATTGAAACAGACAATCTCCGCAGGAGCATCCTTCTTCTTAGGCCGCCTATCATCGACCATTCTCTGTTTGCCCTTATCAGCAGAGGCACTATAGGGCTTAGGGAGACTCTGTTGGCCCTTAGTCTTCCGCTCATTCACAACCTTGTAATGAGCCTTGTTATCCTCCTCATAGATTCTACAGCTGTTCACCAAATCAGGAAAACTCGGATCTGTTGGTATCCGATCACCCTCTTAATATCAGGTCGTAAACCATTCTCAAACTTGATGCATTTTGAGAACTCAGCAGTCTCAGCAGTATAATGGGGATAAAACTTTGCCAACTCAACAAACTTGGCAGCATACTCACTCACAGACATGTTTCCTTGTTTCAGCTCAAGGAACTCGATCTCTTTCTTCCCACGAACATCTTTCGGAAAGTATCTTCTCAGGAACTCTCTCCTGAACACAGCCCAACAGCAGCTCCATCTTGCTCAAGGTTAGGTTGGAGGCTAACCCACTAGTCATCAGCTTCCTCAGCTAGCTGATGTGTACCGAATCGCACCTTCTGAACCTCAGTGCACTGCATCACACGGAAGATCCTCTCAATCTCCTTAAGCCACGCCTGGGCTCCATCTGGGTCATATCTTCCTTTGAAGGTTGGAGGATGATTCCTCATGAAATTCTCCAACATTCTTGTCTCAGTATTCACACCAGCATTTGCGTTAGGTTGTTGTCCCACAGCTTCGGCAACAGCTTGTAGAGCAGCAGCTAACCCAGCATCATTCCTTCCAGCCATTCTGATATTCTACAACAAGTAGCAACAACAACATGAGATAGTAATACAAATATTACTCAGACTCGACAAGACTCTCTAATTGACTGGACGGACCGACCTGTTCTGATACCAATTGTAACACCCTGTTTTCCCAATATGAAAATTTCTAAACAATTATCAGAGTAAACATCATAAACGGGATATCACATTCAAACATAATCCAAAAATCAGTTAAATAACAATTTAACTTGCAACAAATATCTCAAACTTTGCAGCGGAAATTAATTCGAAAACAATAAATCGTTTTGGCACGTAGGCCCCATCAAAATATCTCAAAAGAGTTAATCAATATCAGAAAATAACATAATTGTTCACGTAAGAGAATGAAGCATGCATATAAAAAAAAACTCATCCCGTTACGTATCAGAGCGACCTAGACGACACAGTGAGGCAAGGCCACTCACGACAGCAATCTGCACACTAAGCTCGATCACCTGCAAGTTACTCATACGAAGAGCAACATTTCCAAGCAGAAGGGGTGAGATTTCACAAAACAATAATATTAATCAATATAATTCAAAAATCATAATTAACAACATAAACGATCGTAAGAATCATTGCATCATTGATAGACATATATCAGATAATCACTTATTCAAACATCTTAAACAACATAACATTCTTCATCAGTTGACTCGACCATGAGACAATGCAACTTAGACCTCTTATATGCATGTGGTACCAATACATCATCATCATAGTATTAATATACTATTAAGCATCGTGGGGAGGACAAAGCTCCAATCGTGGTGAGAACAAAGCTCAATGTATGCTAATGCATGAACTCAATCATCTAAACATCTTAATCATCAAATCTCTTATACATCCAATAATTTGGATTTCATCATCATCTTAATCATCTTATTCAGACTCATGCAACTTAGTTAAATAACAATAGCAGCATAATCAGATCACATGAACAGCTTAATATCAATTCATTTTCAACAACTTCTTGATCATTCAATAATAATTCAAGTAATGCAATTAATTAATAAATCACATTATAATCACTTAGCATTTCATAACAGCTTCACAATTTTCAGTTAACATCTTAAGTAGGTCTCACTATAACTTAAAGTTCCATTCCTAATCAATTCAAGCACCTAAAGCCTCAAACTTCTCAAATGCACTCAGTTCTAGAAGTGCTCGCGAGGCGAGAGCATCTGCTCGCCATGGCGAGTACTTGCCAGATTTCCAACTAAGGTTGTTCCAGGTTCAATCTTGTTCTAACTCATCCTCTAATCATTAGTAAACATCTAAAGGTACTCAAAAGCATCTAAGGTTCAACTCAAAAGTTAAAAACTCAAAATTCGACATGCTCTCTGGTCATGCTCGCTATGGCGAGTAAGGTTGCTCACTGTGGCGAGCTACGACTTGTAACTCGCAAGGCGAGGGGTATTGGCTCGCGTGGCGAGCGATGAACTTCATCACTCGCGAGGCGAGGTTCATTGCTCGCTATGGCGAGCGATGAATGTAGGCTCGGGCAGAATGCAGTTTTTCTCAAAAAGTCATATAATCACATGGTTTTAAGCCTAATTTCGATTCCTTAATTCATTCTAGACATATTCTAAGGTCAAGGGACGTTTTCTACCACAATTTAACAGCCTATCATCATCGGATCATCAAATTCTTCTAATAACCCTAATTTCAAAACTTTTCTAATTCCATCCCAACTTTGTCAATTAATCATCAGAATCATAAGGACCAATATTACTAAATCATTAGTCTCACCCTTACCTTGAATGAAGAAAATCGCAGCCCTCTCTTGGTGATTCTCCCTTCTATGGTTTTTTCTCCCTTTTTCCAAAAACAGTCGTACGTGCAATTGTTTTTTTCTAAAACTAGGTCTTTCTCTTTTATACCTCTTCCTAAAATCTTATCTTATTTCACTTTCTCCCCCAAAACTCTCTAAAATATCAAAACAGCCCCTAACTAAATATTTTATTATATTTTCAAATCTTATTTTATTAAACAATAAAATAAGTCTCATAATCCTCATAAAAATCATCAAAACACATAACTCATCTAAAATCATCCAAATCGTCATAATTCATAAAAAATCACACATATATTATATAAATATAATATAACTTGCCTAGACTCGATTAAATAATTAATTAATAAAAAGTGGGCGTTACACAATGCAACATTAAATGTTGTTTTATCAATATTATCCTTAGTTATTTATTGCGGAGAGAGAAATATATGAAATGAAATATTAAATGAATAAGGTCATTATAGTAAAAGTATTGCCGTTATTTTTCAATTTTCGTGAGAATCGTCATGATTTCAAATATCATGAGAATTGCCGTTATTTTCAGTACAACGTCAGGTATGATGACTTGATTTCTCTTTTTGATTTGATTTATCTTGGTTGTGAGGTAGTTAATTATAACAATTGAGTAATCATCTGTTGTACTTTGAGGGCTGCTAGCAGGTGTTGCCGCTGTGATGTTGTAGGAGTTTGCTAGCATTTTTTTGGTTGCTGCTGAAATGGTTATGTGATGAGGCTTTTGTTCTTTTATTTGGACTTAAAGGCTTTTGCTGATAGTGAGACAGATCTATGCGTGTTAACAGATTTTATAAGGTTGGCTGCTTAAATAAAAAAAAATAAGTCACGATACCTGACGTGGTTCTAGAAACAACGACAATTCTCACGATAATTGGAAATTGCGGCAATTTGGAACGACAAAATTAATCAATCAAAATGGGAAGAAGAATGAAAAAGAAACAAAAATTGATCAATATGGAAGAATAAAGAAGAAGAAATTTGAAAGAAGGAGATGTTTTTGTTCTCACGTTCGGGGTTCTGGAATGGAAGAAATTTTATGAATGTAAATGATTAATTTAAGGACATCCAGATGAAAGAAATTTGTTGTAAAATTTTATTTGTTATAAGTCTTGTAGTGTAAATTAATTAAGATTGAACACCTTAATATAAAAAAAATAAAATTAAATCATTTGTTGTTTAAAAAAAAAATTAAATAAAAATTAAAAGTATTAAAAGTTCCCTTATGATTAAGATTAATCCTTCAAAAAAAAAATTAAGATTAAATCCTTTATTTTTAGAAAAAATCTACAAATTTATTTGACATTTAATGTTACCTATGTATATTACATTTCGATTGATTGATATCATGAGACGGTAAATTACCCTCTAAACAAGATAGGGTAAAGTATGCCTCACCGACACCGACACTTATGTTTTTTGTTGTTGTTGAATGTCAATAACTTGTGTTAACAAAATTGAGATGGAGACTAGAGATTGAGAATTGAAAAGAAATGATACACATAAACTCAGGTAAAATAATATGGCTTTTGAATGTTAATATACTAGTGTAACGCCCCGTGCCAAGCACAGGATACATTTTATTTAAATTTTTTTAACAGGGTTTATGCATAAATAAGTTTTTTTAGATATTATTTGACTTTTTTAGTTTGATTTCATTCAGAATTTTGATATTATGTAGTACTTTATCTTCATATTTAAAATTGAGACAAGGTTGGCAAGGACATGCCAACTCTGCTTAAAATAGTGAGAAAAAGTACAACTATGCTTAAAATATAAAAATACAATAAATTTACTATATTCTTAAAAATATATCTAATTAATTAGAGGTATGATTACCTTTGTTATAATCTACCATTATGGTTCGGCCCTCTCTTTAGAAATCTTTCGCCACCTCACCCCCTTTTTTTCGAAACCTTCATCACTTACGATGTACCAACATGCAACGATGGTGCGATGAGTGGCGTTGTCCCCCTCCCCCTGCACCACCCTTTTTCCGGTTCCCACAACAATTTGTGTCGTTGGTTTCCGATTCAAGCAGTACCGCATCAGCTACGGGTGGTGGTTGCTGAGTCGTTGGTATTCGTAAAATTTTTGTTGTCACCGACGATCTTGTTTGGTTCTGTGTGTTGGCTTCTCAATGGCAGAACCCCGCGTTGGTTTGTTTGAAACCCGAAAGGGTCCGTTCTTTATCCTCAATTTTGCCACCGTTTTAGGCCTTTTTCACCGCCGTGTGGATTAGTTATGGTGGGTCATTCGAATCCGTCGTCTCCTCCATTTCTTTGGAGGTGGTTGTGGTTCTATGTTGGGCCAGAAATGACTGTTTATTTGATGTTGATCATAGAAGTAAACAGTTAGTGCGTCTGGATTTGTTAATTACCGTGTTAGCGGTTGAATCTACTCCCCACTCTCAAGAATATGTATGTGTTTCGTATCCCATTAATCCTTGATTGACATGAGACTGTGTGGACTTGAAAGAGTTGTTAATGCTTGTTGCCGTTGTTGCAGGGAGTTGATGGCACGTGATCCGATTTTATGTTGAAGATCGATCAATTCGCCAAATTATAGACCCGCTTTGCCCTCACAAACGTCTATAGTTAATGGTATTCGTTTGTTAGAATTAATTAGGATTGAATCCACTTTGTTGATCTTTTTTTTGATGTATTATCCGTTAGGGTGGATCGACTGGATCAAATTTTTTGTCCTCCCAAGTTTTATATATTGTTTTCCTTTTTTTAATAATATAAATGAGCAATTGGCAATCGATTAAGTAGGGTACCAACTTAATTGAGATTATTCTTTTTGCCCTTCTCTTACAAAAATATAATAAAAAATCTACCACTTTGAATAAAGCTATTACTTTTTTTATTTAATCACCATACTCTCTCGGATTTCAATTATAAAAAAATATCTAAGTTCAAAAATTTACTTATATGCAATTAGTTTTGTCGAATGTTTCGAAAAAAATATAAAATTATGAAAAGTACCATCTATTGAAATTTGTTTCATGAGAATAAAAAAAAATATTAAAAATAAAACTTACATGAATTAAAATGTATATTAGGATAGATAAAATTAAATAGAGTCAAAGTAAGTTATATATATTTGTTAATTTAAGATAATAAAAGGTAGTCGTTATTTTTTATATCTAAGATTGGAGAGAGTCCCTAAAAAAATATTGGAGACGGAAGCAAATTATCTCTAGTGAGAAAAATTTGAGAAAACAATTTTATTTAATCTCTTCTCTTCATTTTTTTTTAATTAGAGATCAAGGGTCACAAATTAAAACAATCTAACATAATTTCGTTATGTTTTAGTGTAGTTATGATTTCGAATTCATTGTTTTCCTTTTTTTTTTCCAAGCAAACACTTCCTCCTTCTTAATGTTCCTAACCAAAATCCACAAACTAAAACCTCCATCAAACATGGGGAAGAAAAACGTAGGAGATCTATGTCAAGCCACTCGATTTCATGCAAGTTCTTCAACTTCTTAATGGTGATCCTAAGAGTAATAAGGTTAAAAAATTCTTCTGGTATGCTAATGTGGGATATATCAGGCAACTAAAAATAAAGGCAATTGTTTTACCATTTATTAGAAAATGTATTTACTAAAAGGATTGCGGAAAAAATTTTCCTTCATCAAAATAAACATACATTTTCTTTAGTTCTTTTTGTCTCCATAATTTAACGGTTGAATTTGATCTTAGTTGATTGAAAAGAATTTTGTAACATCGTTTTCCAATCTCTAAAGAAACAGATAAAATGGTTCAATTAAATGAATAAATATGTACATTTTAATGGAATTAAATAATCAAGTTGATAGTTATAAATATTTACCTAGGAACAACTTAACTTTTGCCAACAAAATTGTCAGATTCGCCTTTTTAAATTTACCGGAAGATAGAAAAAAGAGTACGTTCAAACTACTGATATCTCTTAAAAATTAATTGACAAATAATTAAAATAATAATTAAATATCATAATGTATTATATATTAAAACTAAAAACAAATCGATTTCACCCATTCGAATTCAATTCAATGTTTTTGTAATGTATCTTTGTATTCTCCTTCAATATCCACCACAATTGGTTTAATTTCTTTCATTCTTCAAGGCTTACTTAAGTAAAAATTATTTTATTGAATCCTTATTATTTTTAGTGTTGAGAGAGTGCAGAAGCTAGGAAAGTCAATTGAGTTAAGTGAGATAAGGTGTGTCTTGGTCGATATAGTTGTTGCCTGAGGGTTCGTATAATGCAGAATTTTAACTTATCTTTGTTACGTGAATAGTTTTGGAGGCTAATATGGATCAATGAGTTTGCATTTCAAAGTTTTAGCTTCTTATAATAGGTTGGGTGAGTTCATGTGAAGAGAGGGGACAATTAGGCGTATGTGTGGTAAAATTACTTCCATGGTGTTAAAATAGAGGCGGAGATGGTGATTAGAAATTGGTTTGATAACAACTTGATGATAGTGGAATGAGAAAAATACTCTTCTTTTTTTTTTTGCAATGATTCATGGTTGTAGAGTGGTCCTTTGTGTGATATATTTAGAAGAACTTTTGAGTTATTTCAAAATAACTCTATGCCATTTAAGGAGATACATATGTTAAGGTTGGATGGGGTGGAGACGATGTCATAGAATTTTTCTTGGAATGAGGTGTAGGGGATATATTGTTGTTATTTGTTGGACAACATTATTTTTAAGGCTAGCATTTTCGATAAGTTTCTTTAAAGTTGATCATGGTAAAAGGTACCTTGACAAAGGCGTATATCATCTGATGATGCAGGTGGAGCATGATGAACCTATGGCTCTAAAAAATCTCATTATGAACAAAGTAGCTACTCTAAATGTCTCTCTCTTTTCGTGGAGGCTCTTGAATATCTGAATTCTAACAAATGACACTTAGCTTGATGGAGTATTTAAAATATGGACTCATTTTTATGTTATGGCATATGTGAAAAAGAGGAAAAATATCTTTTTTTAGTGTGAATTCTTTGGTAGCATATGACATAATATTCTAAAGTGGTTGGATAATTATTGTGAGGGTACTCTTCATTTCAGTGGTTCTCAATTGTTCCAAAAAAAGTTCGTTTTAGTTTTTAGTTGATTTTGCTGACTTGCATTTGGATTATTTGGAAAGACAAAAATTCTTACATTTTTGTCACAAGAACCAGTTTATGGTGTTGTTAGATAAATTTACATTTCTCGTTTACTGGATACAAAATGCTAAGAAATCATGTATGTATTTTGAGTTGAAATGTTGGTGGAATAATCTTTCTACTTGTCTTGGTTATTCTACTTTATGATTTGGTTCTTTTGAATCTATTCATCTTGAACTTTGTATTTTTCTTTATTGGACACATTTTGTGCTTGAAGGGTTTTTTAATATAATTGATTTGAGGTCTTCATACAAACAAAATCCACCTCAGTCAAGACACCAACTACATCAATATATGTTTTATTTCATGTTGTTACAAAGGGATGGGGGTTTGAAATTAGTTTGATGATAAAAATATGATTCAAATTACATTTCATGTCATAAGAATCATTGAAAACATCATATGCAGTGTAAACGAATACATGTTTGTAAGGACCTAAGAAGATTTAAATATTTTGACTTTTGTGTTAATTGTAAAATTCAGTTTGTATTCGTTGTGTGATGGTCTATACGAACCACTGTTGCAAGCAAAATCAAATGAGGAAATCCTGAACATCATTCCCTTTTGGAGCTGCTCCTTGAACTTGTAGATCAATGTTCTTCGTATAAACACACTTATTCGATCACCCTAGATAACAAAGATTAAAACACTATACTTTAAACAAAAAATACAAACAAAAAATAAAAAACGGTATGAAAAAAGTACCTTTTGATCCATTAGAACCAACTCCATAGAAAATTGTAGTTTTTTATTTTTGTAGTCTTGAACATACCAAGCATGAACAACCCTCACAACCAATGTCCACGATTATTTTCTTGGCGAAACATCAGAGATGAAGTCGTATTTCGTAGACATTTTTCTTTGAAATAGAAAAAATTACAGAAATTACTTAGAATATAGATATCAGAGAACCAGAGAACAGAAAAAGAAGAACTATATTTTGTGATTGTTGTGTACTCGTACCCAAAAGCGCTACTATTTATATAGAAAAATATTACCATAACGGTTAATATCTATTAATTATTAATTTGACCATTTTAAAATTAATATAATCAACGTATTTAATATTATAAAATGTGCATTAAACGTTTAGATTATATTTCATGTAACCTACAAAAAATTAACTTCATAACATTTGAAATTTAATAATATGTTATTAATATTAAGTAATATAATTTTGTAACGAATAAAAATTAATTATATAACCTTAAAAATTAATTACTACAATTAAATTTTTAATTAGTAGGTTAATGTCATAGTGTAACGGACCAAAATTAAAAATATAATTTATTCAAGTTATTTATTATAATTTTGTAACCTATCAAATTTTTAATGTACCATATAAATGTTAATCGAATAATAATTATATTAATAATCATTTGATTGTAACGTACAAATTTTTAATGTAACATATAAATTTAATCGAAACAATTATTATATTAATAATTATTTTATTGTAACCAACTATGTATTTTATGTACAATTTAATGATTAATAAAAAACGGTTTTTAATAATAATTATAATTATTAAGCTTGTATTAAAAATTAGGAGAAATTTTTGAAAAAAATGCCAAGTAGGATTATGATGATGTGGACATCTTTAGAGGAGAGGATTTTGGAATAGGCTATTTCTAAAAACTCTAAATTGTTAGTATAAAGATAAGAGCTAAAAATCAAACTCTTAGTGTGTGTGTGTCTGGAATAGGTAAAAAAATTAAATTTTTGGTGCCCCTAAAAGTATGGTGCTCTGGGTTGCCGCCGTCCCCTCGGCCCACTCATACTCAGGGCCACCCCTGACCTTACGTATCTTGATTATTCTATTATATATGCATGACAACATTCACAACAAAGTAGAAACTAGATATTTTAAAAGGAATAATTATCCATAATCACTTATCATATGATAAGTGGTTATGCTATAAGTGTTTAATTTAGTTATTTATCCGAAGAGTAGTGATATATTGACAACCATTTTTGACAACTTTGTTGACAATTTTTATTTTCTCTCTTCTCATTGGTCCAAAACAATAGATAAAGAAAAAGGAAGAGAGAGAGTAAGAATATAATGTGAGTATGAGTGAGAAAATTGTCAAAAAGTTGTAATAAAGTGGTTGTTCAAATATCATTTCTCTTATCCGAATTGGTTTTTACCTCATAAACTTGTAGTTTGATACTTGTAAGTTGAATCTTTGGTGGTTTTCCTACTATAATTCTTGTTGAGGCTTGTTGTATGCTCTGACCTTAAAAAGGATCTACCTCTCCTAACTTTATCCACTATAAAGAGACTTATTCTTCTTTCTCCCTTATGTATCTTGATTCTTCTATTATCTTACCATAGTTTAAGTTAATTTCATAAAATTATAATTGTAATTGGACGGTACATGACTACATTCATATCGATAAGCCGAACCTTCAACAAACGCAAAGAAATAGATGCATAATTGCAAACAAGTATGTCAAAGAAATCGATAGCCCACCAAACTACCAATGAATAGTTTTATTTATTAATTAATCATAAAAATAATAAGAATCGTAAATAAACCATAAGAATGATAATCCAAACGCATGCTATCAAAGTAAAAACAAGAATAAAAGCCTAAAACACCACCAAATCACCATTAACTAATCCAAACTATATAGTTTGAAAAACTAAATAATCATAATCCAAAATCTAAAATTGACCTAATCTAACCCACTCCATTTCCGTCCTTTCAGTATCCTGTAGGGAAATCGCATTTTCCATACCCTGCATCACATTTGTTCATAGAAAACAATTAAAAAACTTTTCACTCATGCAAATTGCAATTTTTATGAATTTAAGACAAATAAAATTGCAAAGAAAGTAAGGACTTACTAGGAGCTTGTGTAACAACATAAGCAGCACCACCAAAATCACATGTGCCACCCCCACGTGACTTTTTCTGATAGTAACTATTGAAAGCAAAGGAAGCATGTGCCTCCAAAGTATTAGGATTGTAACACGTGGCACCAGGTTGAATCGGTGCACAATCGGCTCCACCTTCTCCACACGCATAATCAAGCGCGTGTTTCAACTTCTCCTCGGAATAACCACCATTCGCCACACACCATGTTTGCCCTTTATTCTCCACCACCGACACATCACCACCACTAACCGGCACCTTACTCCTCCCTACACCCGCCACTGGAGCCTGCGCTGACTCCACTGGAGACTCTGCTATCGGTGTCAAAGATTTATTAGTCTCTGACATCGTCAACGGAATATCATAAACCTTTTTCTCACTAGGGTAAAATAAACCATAATTTTTCTCCGAAGTGGGACCCGTTTTCTGATTCTCATTAAAAAGAGCAAATAAAAATACATTAAGTGGATCCTTAGGTCTTAAAGGGGTCCCACTTCCATTCAAAACCCTTTTCACTAAATTACCATTGTAAGAAGCAGCATTGTCTTGACCAGCACCAATCTCATTGCTATCACCTAATGAAGGCCAACCCGTTTCAGAAACTGTTATCTTAACATCATCATATTGAAGTGCAGACATGGCAGCATTAACGGCGTCGATTTGAGCGTCCAAAAGATTATCATATTTCAAATGATTACCAGAATCAATAACACCAGGGTTTTGCTTAAACAAAGCATAATCTAATGAGATTGTGTCTGAGTTAGCAGCATAAGCAAAAAAAGGATAAGCGTTAACCATTAAATAAGAACCGGTTTGACTTAGAAACTCGAGCATCGGTTTAATAACCGGTTCAACAAGTTCAGTTTTGAATGAACCGGTTGAGGTAGGGTAAGAAGATTGTAAAGCAGAGAGAGCTATTGGTGAAGAGATTAAAATCTGTTTATCTAGGTTTTGTTTTTGGAGAGAAGCATGAACGTTTTTCATGGCGGGTACGAGATAGTTGGTCGTGTTTTTCGGGTCTACGAAAACCTCGTTTCCGACAGCAATGGCTTCGATTTCTGTGGCGGGGTAGTGGTTAAGGATGTTGGATTGGATCCATGTGTCGGTGTAGGATTGGTCGGCTGCGGCCGAGGAGAGAAGCTCGTTTGGCATGGCAACGGTGACTTTGATGCCGGAGTTTGCCAAAGCCGTTAACACGGTGGCGTCGGTGTCGTAGAGCTTTACTCGGTTGAAACCTTGTGCTTTCAAAAGCTCTACTACCTTTGATGGTGTTGGTAGGTTATCAGCTATTCTACCATAGTTGATTCCGATAGATCCTGCTTCTGAAAGCGAGAAAAACACAAGAAAAAAAAAATTATGTCAACCATATTTTTAGGTCAAATAACCTAATGCGAGAATTAGATCTCGACATCAGCAGTTATCAACTGAATTGTACTTGCATCACAAAATAAAATAGAAAGAGAGGAATTTAATAGATTTACCTGATGATGAAGCATGGAGTGATAGGAGAAGGAAGAAGAATGAGAATGCAACAAAAGCCATGTTATGGTGATGCTTTGTTTCTAAGAGAAGAGAGAGCATGCAGTTATTATTTTCTTTCTTTGAAGGGAAGGTGATGGTTTTTATAGAGAGTGGGTGGTACTGGTCGGTTTGAAGAAAAAAGAGTATGCACTTTTTACGCAAAGATGGTGTGGACTTATTTTGGAGACCCACTCACCAAGTTTTTTTTTTCACAACTGCAAAGATTTAGGTGAGAAATTATGGTAATATTTTTTGAGCAAATAATATGGTAAACATGTTTAATATTTACTCCTTTAAAAAAAATACTAATATTTACTCGCTATATTCCTTTCAAAAAAAATATTTAACTCGCTATATTACATTTTTCTTAGTGGAGATAATATTACATATTTTTTTTAGTAATGATTCTAGATTTTTTTATATTTTACAAAATTATTTAGTTAATGTATATTTTTATTACTTATAATATTCCCTCAAAATAAAATATGTGAATAAATATATCATGTATATTATTATAAGTTACTCCCTCCGTTTCAAAATACATGTCCATTTTGAAGAAATTGCACTAACCAAGAAACCAAATAAATTTTGTTATTTTTGATGAAATTATGTGTGTATTTTCTATAATACCCTTAACCATTTATTATTTTATTCTATTTTTTCTCTTTCTACAATAAATATTTAAGGCTATTATTGAAAAAACAATAATTAATATTGCATTGAAACTTGAAAGAGACATGTATTGTGAAACAAAATTATTCTCTAAAATGGACAAGTATTATGAAACGGAGGGAGTATTATGAATAATTACTCATTGTGACGGAATATGTGTAATCAACTACTCATTCATAATTCTTTCAAAATAAAACTAATCATTCATAATAAATTCATAATAAACTCTAATCAAGTATTTGTCTTCTAATCATTCACCCACATTCATGAATAATCACTCATAATAAATTCTAATAATGTACATGCTATATTTACATATTTTAATAATTTTAACAAATAATACTGCTTTTTTTGGTGAAATATAAAATACTACTAATTTGTCAAAAAAAAAAATACTACTAATCTTCCTTAAAAAAATAAAAATAAAAAAAAATACGACTAATCTTGTGGGTAGATGATGTTTGATTGTAATATCAAATTTTTTTAATTTGTGACTATATTTGGAAAAGAAATAACGGTTAAATGGTAACCATCATTTCTTTTCTTTTTTTGTCGATTATACCTAGATTTGTAAAACATCTATTATGTGGAAACACAAATACAATTACTATAAAATAACTATAGATTTGGCAAGAGTAAGTAACTATCTTAGGCCACCTATCTTGGCCATATACATAGGACGTGTCCTTTGAATTGATGTCGACGAAAGAGACACGTTATTAATTACTGCTGAAACGGGAAGAGGTGGTGTGTGGTTAAGGATGTTAGTGCAGCAGATACATAGTATGACATGTTTGTTGGTCCTTCTAACTTTTCTATGGTCTAGATATAATGTTTATCTTGACTTATAAGAATGAAACAATAATGATGGTTGTGTCATATGAGGAACATGGGATGGGGTTTCAATCCAATAATTTTGCTTTGCTTAAATATGAACGTTGGACATCTTTGATTTGATGTTCTTGGCTTTTTTCTCTTATAATAACGAACAAGGATTCCCTATGGATTCTCTCAAAATTTAAATTCTTGAAGGTGAATTGCATCGTACTATTATTTCATTAAATAAAAAAACATATTCTTTGGGCAAATATTATCTAACAAGTGCGACAATCGTGCTATGTATTGCTATATATATATATATATATATATATATATATATATATATATATATATATATATATATATATATATATATATATATATATGGATTTGGTAGAACACACTCACTAGTTTTTATGTGAGAGTGTTTTAGCAAGCTACATCTTAAGGTGCATTTCACTACTTTTTAGTTATAACTTGCTAAAACACACCTTCAAAAGAATAAGTGGGTGTATCCTAGCAAATGCCTATAGGGGTTGCTAACATACACCCACTTATTTTTTAGAAGGTTTATTTTAGCAACATTCCCCTTAAATGTATTTAACAACTTTTTAATTATATCTTTGCTAAAACACACCTTAATATAAACTAGTGGGTGTATCCTAGCAAACCTCATATATATATATATATATATATATATATATATATATATATATATAATATCTTAGTTTTAGTTATAATATTATGAAATAAAATATCTTGTTTTAGTTATAATATTATGAATAGTAATTAGTGAGAAAATATAATATAAAATCTATTTATTTTTGTTGACATGTTTACTATTGCGATGCAAAGATTTAGAATGGCATTTGATAATATCAGCATGAAATTCATATGCAATATGAGAAGTTTTTACTTTTATGTCTTATCTTTTTTTTTTCTTTCTATTAGGTTAGGCGTATGATTTTGTCCCCGTAAACTTAGATAAGTAAACCCCGACACCAAAAAAAAAAAAAAAAAGGTGTATGATTCAAATTTTTGTTTTTCTTTTTTCATGAACGAATTTGTAGCTTATATAAAAAAATTTGTGTATTTTCTTTTATTTGATATTGATAATTTCAAAATTGTGTTGACTATTTTTTTTTTGTCAATGGATATCATTTGTGCACAACCACAAAGACTGATCCAACGAGCTGAGTAGGACTACTACATGTGACAAAACTCTTCCTCAAAAAATTTAATATTACTGGATAGGATCTAGTCTTGGTTATAAGTTATAATCAAAAGAGATCTTTTACCATCTCATTCAAATGTTTTTTATGATGATTATTAGAGTATAATATAAATATGTAGCTGGAGAAAATATGTGTAGTATAATTAATTATATTTATCTCTAAAAAAAAAACCTAATTATATTTATATTCTTTCAAAAAATATATTTATGTTTTTTTTTAAAAAAAACTTACATTTGAATGTAATTTATATATTAAACAATTTACAAGTAGGTAAACAATCAATTAGTCAAAAAAAGGTAGGTAATCAATTATACTTTTAAATTTATATACTATGTTCATCACATTTAAATCATAGGCTAAGATTGCTTTATCCCCAAGTTACATTATACTGTACAAACCCTCATCGTTCATAAAGGAAAATGTTTCATGAACACCTTTTATTTCTACACTCCATTGTACACCCCATGTATTAGGGATATTTTGGTAAGTTCTTATCACAACCACACTTTATCTTCTATTTGTGTGGGGTCCAAGTTGCCACGTGTCAGAATTTTGTGTGGATGTAAAGAGTGTATTGCCACATGGGGTGGTACATGTATCATCACTCTTCATAAAACCTTATTGAATTCACATAATACAAAAAGTTAAATCCTGATAATATTTCTTTTGAAAAAAAGTATAATTAATGTATTACATCTTTATCATCTTAGTTTTTTTAATGGTATATCATCTTAATTAGGTTTTTGAAGAAGTTCAATATCACGATTACATCGCCAGATTGATTGATTAATGTGAATAATTCTTTCTTAGTGAGTCATTCATGTGAAGTGTTTGATTACTTCTTTTTTTTTTTTTTAATTATATAATAGACGAAATGACAATGATCATTGAAAACTCATACATAAGTGGAGGAGCTCGGATTCGAACCGCAATCACAACGTTTAACCAACCAATTTCAACAGTTTTTACCGGTTGAGTCAAAACTTATGAATAAATATGTTCAATTACTTCAGTCTTAAAATTGAATACAGGTGAACTCATTCAAAAAAAATTATTTTACTTGGGAAAATTTCAGCTTTCTTTCCCCTTAAGAATTTGATAGGCAATTTTAATGGATGTTCGCTGTACTTTTTTTGTGCAGTTGGTTCATTTGTCACCTGGTTTGGTGGAGTTTGACCGACAAATTGTGAGGTAAATAAATTTTTCTGCCATATAGTCTTAATTAATGACCAACTATATCTACATAGATGACTAGTTGTGACCAAGTGTGGACAAGGTTTTTCTCTAACCATTTGAGAAGGAAGCCTCCTATTTTAGAGATAAAGACATGTTTGTAAATAACATCTCATAACATCGTCATGTTATATTTTTTTTTTTTGAATAGATCATGTTATATTTTATATTTATGTTTATTCTGACTCTGTATCTTTTGGTACTTAAAAAAATGAATTAATGATCCTCTCAACAAAAATAAAATTGAAATACAATACGGAACCTTGAGTTCATATCCAAACTCAAACACTTATACGAAAACAGTGGTTAGGTCTAACATAAGAAATTATTTTTCTGCAATATGAACTAATATTTTGTGTTCATACTTCTAATATGATTGATTACCTTCTGTGGAAGTAGCTTGTAGGAAGAAAAAATTAGACACTTGTATTAATTCAGGATTTATTAATTGTAGGGGTCATTTAAAAACTATATCAAGATTCAAGCCATAAATGCTACCATTTTTTAATTCGGTCAAATGTTTATCAAGTTTATCTCACAATGTATTTAACTTGATAACGTATTCATTAAAAAATGAGTTATAACCTCCCAATATGCTCCTTCTGAAAATGGGTGGAAGTACGTTAACAAATCCCACAAACACACACAACACAAACAAACACACACGCGCAGGCAGGCGCACCCAGACACATAAGTGCGCCCGCCCACTCGCACACAGACGAATATTTTTGGAGATGAAACAACCAAAACTAAATTCATGTTACAATATAGGTTTTGTATACAGAACTACACAATAATGTCACTAAGATTACAAGGCCACTCCCATCAAACCTAAACTAGAAGTTCACGAACAATATCGATTCAAAAACCTCGATACCAATGATGGTTCTTTCCCTTAATAAATAAAGAGGGGAAGACAGAAGTATGACTCAAACAGAAGTTGACATGGTCCTAGCAAAATCTGGCAATTGCTTGTTTACAAGTTGAATGGTTGACTGGAGGCATCTGTCTTGGGCACTCAAACATGACTTAGCTGTTCCAATCAGTTTAAGGCAAGTAGAGGATAATTCATTGCTTAGCTGCCAAACAAGAAACATCACGTGTCAAACTGTTATGGTTCATTTTAAATTTGTGATGACAACATAGTATGGCGAGTTTAACTCGGATTGATCAACATCATAGTAGCCGGATTATGCTATAAAAGAATGAATAACATATCAAAGATATGTTCCATATCTCGCTAGATCATGTTACAAATCAATCTAATCAATACGTGAACATTTTGAATAGAAAACGATAGTTTGAAAGCTTAGAGCAAGTTTTTCGTAGAGTACTTTCTTTTATCAAACTCATTTTATTAATCAAAAAGTGCTGAATACAACGAGGTAAATATTCAAGTTAAATGATCATTCACTAAAGTACAATATTGAAGGACCCAAATCACACATTAGTTATGGTAGAGACACTAAAGTAGAACTAATTTTAAACTTTTATCCTCCTTTTTGCTTCTTAATTTTACCCACATCACTAATAAATAGATTGATTACAAATGTTAAACGGAAAGCTGAACACAAACAATTATATGACATCTTACCAGAAAAGATGATGCAATGCAATTGCAAGCTTCAAGTGCCATACTTCCTCGAGCAGCCTTCAATTTAGCATAATAAATCAGTACAAATTAAAATTTGTTAAATAAACCAAACAATGTTAACTAAACCACACTGGAAATACCTGAGAAGGTTCTTCTTGAACGGCGAAAAGTAGGTTCTCAAGAACAACCTTAGACAAAGAAACAAGTTCTTGCTTGTAAGATAAATCCCCATAGTATAACATGTCGTTGCCTGGTATCTAGAAAGGAAAAAAAGGGAATCCTCTGGAAGTTATGATACATAAATAATACAACTACAAACAATAAATTATGTAAATGAAGGCACTTAAATTACTTTATTCAAACAAGGCATTTTGTAAATTAATGGAATTGAACTGAATCAATTCAATCTCTTAGAATTTAAATTCTTTGAAATTTTCAAATGCATTATCCAAACACAAGCTTAGAATAATTTAGAATAGTTAGATTATATCCCTATGATTTGTTTCCATATTTCTTTACATTTCAATATTTGCCACCTTATTTAATAGGATTAAGACTCTGGCATATATGGTATTTAGTAGAAATAAGGGTTTAATGGTTAGTGTTTTTGTATAATAAACAGGTCAAAATCGTTTGTTCTTTTTCTTCAACAACCCAAATAAATTATACCCATTACTCTGGAGTTTGGACCTCTGTTGTCAAAGCGGAAACGCGGCGCGACGCGGCCACCCCAAAAATTGACGCGGCGCGGTATGCGGGCGCAACGCGGGCGCTTTTACATGACGCGGACACTAATATATTTAATACTAAAATACTATAATGTTGAAAAAGAAATACTAAAACAACTTAAATATTACTCAATTCATAATTTGAAATAAAACATGTCTTAGGCAAAACATAAGAACATACTTGCAAGAAATACTAATAAAATTCAAGGTAGCAAACACTTTAAGCCTCTAAAGCTTAAAGTAACAAAAGTACTAAACATGAAATAAAACTTCGAATTCAATAATCATGGAAATCTTCATCATAACTTCCACTTTCACCATCATTCATGTGCTCTGCCTCATCCTCTTTCTCTTCATTTTCTTCCTCTTCTTCCTCTTTTTCTTCATCCCCCCAATCAGTAATAAACTCAGGATCATATTCGTCAACTATTACCACTTTCTTTCCTTTTCCTTTAGAAACTTGTTCCCCTTGCTTTCCCCTTTCCCCTTGATGTTGTTTGGCCCTAGAAATTCCTCCAGTGGACTCCAACAAACAATAATCACACGTGACTTTTTTAATATTACTCTTGTTTTTTAAACTGTTATACTTCCATCCTATGTCAGGAAGGGATGGTTTGAACAGCTCAACAGAGGAAGCAATGGATTGGGCAGCATTAGAAGAATCATTGGCATTAGATGATGGTGGTGTTGTTGAACTACTTGCCATAACTATAAAAAACAGGAAGAACAAAAACAAGAACAAAAAAAAAATGAAAGATTGAACAAAAACGAAAAAAAAAATAAAATAAAAATAAAAATGGATGGAAGAACAAACCTAATAGAGGTGAAGAGATGAGCAGCTGAGAGATGAAGTGAAGAGATGAAGTGAAGAGGTGAAGTGAAGAGGTGAAGAGATGAAGTGAAGAGGTGCTGTACGATGAAATGGGAGAAGAGGAGAAGAACCTTTTTGCTGTACGATGAATTGGGAGAAGAGGAGAAGAAGAAGCGGCTGTCTCTTGTGCAATGGAATGAAGTGAAGAAAATAGGGTTTGGAAAATTACAAAATTAACCCTACTAATGTCACTTAAGTGAGGGGCAATTTCGTAATTTTTGGTCGACCCGGAAAAGCGGGCGATTTGACCCGCTACCGCTCCAGGAAAAGCGGCCACGAAAACCGGTTTAGGTCCGCTTTTGCCTAACGCGCGTTGCGGTCGCGTTCTAACGCGCTAGGCTGTTTTCAGCCGCTCCGCGCCGCGATCGCGCCGCGTTAGGCCGCTATTGACAACAGAGGTTTGGACGCACAAGAAACCGACATGACATTCCTTGATACTCGTTACAAAAATCAACATTTGTTTTGTTAATTTTGGAATGTAGGAGGGGTTGATATATCATTTTTATTTCATTATTATTTGATCATAAGTTAAAAGTTGCTTTTAATCACAGTTTATAAATACGACATAAAGGAAGGTGAGGCTATACCTGTGTGTTTGCATGATATGGCATAGTCTTTTGTGATAAAGTTGTCAATAATAATAAGATAGCAGAAAAAATCCGTGTCCTCATTTTTGGGTCAAACCTGCAGGGGATTTCCAATTCATTCATCAAACAAGATCTGGAAAGAAAAAAGACAGAATATGTTTCAATTAGCAATATATCACAAAGAAAACTGACCATGATTGGGAGCTGATCAATGTATATAAGTTATTAGGGAAGTAGGTAACTGGTACACTGGTATTACCTTCAAAGAAGTTGAACAAATCATTGTAAGTAGACAGATATGAGAAGGGGCTAAAAGGAAACTATATCTCAAGACCTAGACCTAGTACACAGATATTTCTATTACAGATTATAATAGTGGAGACCTCCCTTAAAAAAGAGGTTTTTAAGTTTTAATAAAATCAATGTGAAAAGTTGAAATAATATTAACCTGGGACCATAATTAAGAAGCTACACAGCTTTCTAATAGATGAAACTAGCCCTTCAACATCAGCTGGAGTTCGAAAGCCTACATGATCGAGCAAAACAACAGTTAACTATTTCTGGATACAAAGAATGCAATTTAGGTTACTACAATAAACATTCTTTTAGAAAGAAGCCATGGAGGCATAATCAGTGCACTTTAATCACAGTACTGATACAAAAACACGCCGATACAAGCAGCCAAAAGAAAAATAAGGAGACAATGATGCTAAATAAAACAACACTTCTTGGAAAAGAAAAGTGCAAGTCGATTAGCAATAAATTTACAGGAATGATAAGTGAACACAAAAAATCAAACACAATACAGACATCATATATCACTGTAGCATTATACATCTTTATTCTTTTTCTTTTTAAATTTCCTTTCCTTCTCTCTCCTTCAAGACCATCACTCCCGGCCATCCTTGTCTATGTTCAGCGGCACTCATCGTCGTTTCTCTAGCCACCGCCGTAACTTCTCTCACTGTTCACCGCCATCGTCACCGCTGCCGTCTTTTGTTCTTTCATTTTTGTAATCGTGTGAGTTATGATCGGATCTGCGGCGGCAAGGACAGATCTGGGCGGTAGTGATCCCAACAGATTCCGGCGGTTTGAGGGAGAAGTAAGGTCGCCGGCGGCATGATGTCCTGATAGTGATGAACGGATTGAAGGGACTGTGGTCTGCGATGATGGTGAGGACGATTGAAGCAGTGGTTAGCGATGAGGATGGTGGTGGGGGAGGTGGTGGACGGTGGCGGGGGAGGACCGTAGTGGTGGACGGTAGCTGACAGAGTAGACCAGAGAGAAAAGAGAAACACTGTTGCTGGTTGAGAGAAAGAAAACGTAAAGAAGGAAAAGGGAGAAGGAAGAAGGAATAGGGTACGGTGAGCTTTTACGAAATTATCCTTTGCTTTAGTGTTGAAATGTCAAAATTATCCATGGTGTTGTATTTGTGTCTAATAATTTGTGTTTGGTTATCATTTCTGATAAATTTAATATATTATCTTTTCCATCTCACTGTCGTAATTCCTCATTTCCTCTGTATCCATTCTGTTGTAAGACTGTTTTCTGTTGTAAGACTATTGACAGCATATATTAAATATAACAAGAGGAATTGTTCATTTATTAAGGTAGTTTTCTGACCAGTTCTATCAACTGTCGTAGCACAATATCTTGGGATTGGTTCATGATTTACACATGAATGGTCAAATCACAGATTGAGGCTCTTGAATGTAGGTTTGAAAATCAGAGGTGTGTCTTGGAGGAAGGTGGGGCTAGGCAGGAATTTCGGAAGCGCTAAACAAAAACACACAACACGGTATCACAATACGTATAAACTTACCATGCAAACAGCCAATTCCTGAATCAATCAAACCATCTACATGAGAAACCAAGCCCCCTAAGAATGCAACCTGAAAATTCAAACTATAAATCTATGAATAAATGTACAAAAAGTACATAAAACTTTAACGTGCCAAAAACACTCATACCAACCTCTGCAGTCTCTAGAAAAAGATCAAATTGTCTCTGACCAGAGATAGAAGGTATTGTGACTTCGCTAAATGTGACACAGGACTTGAAAAAACTCAGATCTTTCTTAGTACATTTCAAAGATTGAATTGCTAAAGAATTGCTGGAGTGAACGAGAGTTTCCTGCAAGAAAGAATAATTATATATCACTAACTCTACCCATAACTTACCCGTGTGATGCACGGGTGCATCCGCTAGTTGTAGAACAATATCAGATGTTCTAGGGCCATTTGTAACGTGTTCATGAAAAGTATACTTCATCGTAAATCAATTGAAACAAAACAATGACAAACCTTAAGCTCGTTGAATCTACCAAAATTTGCTCGGCAATCAACCAGAAATGCTAAATGGGATTCCATCTCCGTTCCATAATCTACCTAGCAATTAGAGATAATTCTCAACAAACCATAATCATGGCAAAAACCTTATCACAAACCAAAGAACGTTAGCAAATTAAAAAGTTACCATGTGCACAAAGCGAGATACTGAACGTGCCACTTGCCCATCATCATCCTTATTTGTAAATTCCATATTATCATGTAGAGCCTGAGAAATTTCAGAAAGCAACTGTATGCTTGTCGGATCCCTAATATGACCACTCCTGCTCAACAAATAATAACACATAGTACCTTAAAATATGTGTATCATATATATACTAGAAAGCGTCCACCGAATGAAAAGGTGAAATTCATTTTTCCTCAAATGCACAAACAATATGTGTATCATATATGTACTAGAAAATCAAGGCGAGCACATGTGAGCGCCAACAATGAGTGGAAGAACAGTAAAACAGAATGTTTGTGATAAGTAGTACCTCATCGCCATATTAAGGATGTACAAAAAGACAACATCTTGTGATTTCCCATGCATTACATCTAAGATTTCAGGAAAATGATTCTACAAAATGGTAACGACGACAGTAAATCACCAATAGCATTTCAGCTATGTTTTGAAGTTTATGAATAACAAAAGTGACAGAAAGATGATAGTGTGCAAAAGTATATTATAGGAATGTACCAGACAAAACACATCTTCCAGACACTCAAAATGAGACAGAAGCTTCATCAAGAGAGATTGCAAGCTTGACATTTCATCTACTGTAATTCCTCCATTCGAAGCACGCTCTGAAATGCCTCTCAAAATGATGTCCAAATGATTATTCTGGCATAGATGAGAGTATTTAGAGGAAAGATTACAAAAGAATGTTTTGGACGTTATTCCCATAAGTTATTTGAGAGTGGCAGGTAGCTTGATTTGGACCTAAACTGGATAATAATTAATCCATCAAGGAGCAGATAAATCTCAATATTTTATGGATTTTTGTTATTTGTCTTATATAATAGAGTGCTGAATTTTTAGTTCTATATCTTGTTACTTTTTTGGGTTCTTTCCTTAGCTTCGTTATCATTTCAACTCATAGGTAGCTTTGCCATATTGACTATTTAACAGCCACATAAATAAAAAAAGGTAATTACTACAAATGCATAGCAGCCTCAATAATCTTAACCCTGTGATATGGACAAGAGAGTAGTGCACTCAACAAAGAAGATAAAAATGGCATAAGAACCCTTTTATTCACACAATATACAAGCAACAGCTCTGATTGTACACACTCAACCAAACATACCATGTGATTTTGAAGTATAAGATCAACATAAGCATCTACGACACTCAGGTACTCATCAAGACTCTCGTACGGGACAATAATCTGAAATTGCAGCCAAATTAGAGAATATATCAAATACCTGGAGGTAAAATGATAGTCTGTCAAAAACATGCTTAGAAATGAAGCCCAGAATAAAATCACTAAAAATAACAAATAATTACAAAAATCGAAATTATCACCATATGCTCAAATCTGAACAAATTCTTTATTATGGAAAGTAAACAACTTAGTTCTGCCCTGAGTTTGGGTGATCTTACACATACATCCCCTCATGATATCGAATAAGAGGGATTTCTGGTATATTAAAAATTAAAATCAGGAGTTGAGTAAATATTAGAAACAGGTCAAAATTTAATTAGTAATAGTAAACTAGCCGACAGAGTATATGATTGCTCTGCAGTCATCTCTAGAAATAGAATCAACCCCCAATTATGACACAATTTTATGGGTCAAAACTTCCTTAACTGATCAAACTTCCCTTAGTAGTCTGGGTCTATATAGAACATCTAACCAAATTCACCAATTTACAACAGTTGGGAAAGGGATGTTGATTACTAGCATGCAAAATAGCCTTTAACTACTCTATATGTAGTAATGAGGTACACAAACAGAGAATAGAGAGAGAGAAAAATTAGAGACAACTTCATATGGCTCAACCTACAGCCCATACATGCATAAACACAACTTAGTATTGCTCAACCAACAGTTTATGCATGCATTTTACTTTTCATTTCATTAGTTATTTTTCAGGAAAAGTAACTGGTTTATTTCGAACAGCTATCTTCATTGGACATACAAAAGGACTAAATAACATATTTTTCATTCTTATTTTTGAGATAATTTTACTTGAGTTATTTTTCTCTCTTTCTATTTCTATTATCATACATGTTTTTATTTTGCCAATGCCAGTATAAAGGGATTTCCTGTCATTGATATATACTTCCTCTTTCTATTTTTTTTCTTTTCCTAAAACAATAAAATTGATTGAAGAGAATAAATTAATCAAAGAAGTTGAAGACTCGGTGCCCACTAAGATCACCCAGTCTTTTGCCTTCCTCTATTAATGAAACCTTTTCCTTACATTCTAACAAAAAATAAATAGAATATGTGCCCCTGACACCATCCTTTCCCACCACTAGAGGAAACAACAAAGAAAATGCACCATAGCCCCAAAGGTGTAGATAAATAATGAGATAGAAATCTACTAAGAATGCATCCAATTGTGAAGAAAGTAATGCAACTCGAAATGGACCAGAAATATATATGCACCTGCATAACTTTATCTAACACAGCATTGACAATGTTAACCGGGCATTTCCCTTCATATAGCCTGAACCCAAGCAATCTGTAATTCAGGTGCTGTATTACCAAAAAGAACATTAAAAGTGCATATTGGAGAAACAGATACAAAGTAGGTAGCTGGAATATGGTAAATAACTTCACAATGTGTACTATAAGTATTTAAAGCATGATAAAAATTGCAAATGCAAACCTGATGAAAGGAAGTATCCTTGTTAAATTCAATGAGATGAAGGATATTCACAACATTCGAACTGACTACTTCAATAGGGAGTTCTTTCAGTAAATGATGAAGAACGACCGAAACACATGGAACAGTCTCAAAATTCTTTTGATTCTTCAACAATCCAAGCTCGGATAGAACTTCATTGACTCGTCTCTTGAGCATAGTACATATACTTAGATCAGCATAACACAGGATAAAGACGGGAGAAAGCAGGGTAAAATTTAGCAAGCTATTTTTTTTTTCAAACATTTTGTTCGGTTACTGAAAAGATAGGCAAGAATTCTTGTTGAAGATTGACACATAGGACTTGATTTTCCATTCTATATAATAATGACAAGAACCCTAAACATGTAGCTATGTGCATATTTCATGAGGTTTCAACCAGCATTCTCTCTTGAATCGCTGGAGCAAAATTCAAAATGGTCAACAATACCGACCAATGAAATTTCAGTTTTTTGCTTCGTATAACAAAGATGTATGGGGTCTTAAAACAATATGTATGGGACTAGGAAGACATAATATTGTCCAAAACCAGTCAACAAATTAATATAAACATCATCACATACCTGAGATAACCCACTAAATATACACTTCATAATATACTCAATGGTTGGTTCCATCAGACTGATTTGCAATTTTTTATTATTTTTGAAATGTCCAAGAGTACTTTCATTGGCAGCTAAGGCTTGTGTCAAAATAACTCTGAGATCATTAACACATGTAACAAGATAGCCTGTTCCAGTTGCACAATTCATGAAATTAGTTTTATGAAAATGAACGAGGAAGTATACAGCAAACAGATACATTAAAGTACAGAAATACAGAATGAGTAGAGTCAATGACCTTTGCATGCCATTGAGAAAAAGGAATAAGAGAGAAAATCAGGGCTTGTTTCGTTATATTCATTTAGTGTTTTCACTTTTAATCAAAAAAATGCCACTTTTTTTCACTGTGTTTCTTGGTTATAAGGATTTGTATATAAAACAATGAAAATAACTGAACCTTGTTTTCGTTGTTTCCTATACAAACTGTGAAAACATCAAATAAAGTGAAACAAGGTTACATTTTCTAATGTAAATGTGAAAATGGGAAATCAAAACAGAGAATGGAAATAGAAATCAAAGAGGCCCTTAAGCATACATAGGCAACCAAGCACAGGATACAAACAAGAACACAAATTTCCACAGAAAAGAGTATAGAGCAATAATCCAGATTTGTTGATTCTGCTTAATCTGAATGAAATATTTATAAAATAATGTATCTACCAGCAGCTGGATCACATTCTCGATGGCCTATAAAAATTGGTAATTTAGGGATGAAATACAAAATTTTCAAAACCAACGCATTTGTGTATTGACAACAAAGAGAATATATAACATGTCATATGAGGTCTTGGATTGCAGTTTGCCGGACTAACACATTTTGACACTCAATTATATATGCAAGAGCAAGACCAGACAAAAAATCTCTGGATTCACAGATCTTATTTCCACATATTTTAAAAGGGTCCAGCTGGTTCACATATTTTATACATCCTAAGAATTGACATACAATATAAACTAAAATACCTATGTCATGTGATGGCAGCTTCTGAGCACAGTGAGCCATATATAGACGGCAGTATGCAGATGCCACTGGATCTCCTAATCCTCTTGTCATCATTACCAAGCGTTGGAGACTGTCTGTAGGCTGGTCGAGCAGAAAACGCCAGCAAGGCAATAATGCCATCTCCAAGTAACTAGGGTACAATTGCATTTCATATAAACAGTCAGTGCATGATATTCAGTAAGAAGCAGTCTATAATGCAGCAATTTTCCAAATGATTTTTAACAAACTCTTCAAATAGTTTTCTGAAAGTAGATCTATATTATAGCCTAATTTTAAGCAATATTGACAGAAAATGTTGCTTGTCACATTGCTTACAATCTTCTGTTTTAATACTCTAGGAGAGGTTCCAAAACATGTTTTAAGTTAATAATAAGACGATACTCCACACGAAGTACATATCTGCAAATAACAGCCCTATACCACTGCCCAAAATAATCCTACAAAATATAGCCAGCCGAACCTTTTTCGTATCAAAGTTCATGTATTTTACCAATATTCACCACATAGGTCCAATTTCTAATTAAGTTCAAATTATCACAAAAGCTTAAGCTGCTTGATGCAGATGCACTAATTGATTTGTTAAGAAACAACCTACTGTAAGCCACTAAACAGATTTAAGGAAGTGACCCTGAGGAAGCAGAGCGATGGACGATTGCATCAATGTGGCAGTGTAAAACAGATTGGATGCAAAACTCCTTCCAGGTTGAACAACCAAAGGTAAATGGGTATACCTTGAGACTGAGACCCCAATTCTCAGCTCTACCATATCCGGGAGTCCTTTCAAATTCTTTCCTAAGTCAATCTGTCATTCCTCTCTCCATATATTCCTTCTCTTCTCTCTCCTCGCCACCAATTCTTTCCCATATAGTCCCAGCAGTATTTTATTGGGTTTGATTTTAACAAGTTTGCAGCAATTTAGATGGCTATGATTTTTGTAAGTGCATAGCTATGAACAGTCTTTTAAAACTGAATTGATAGAAATTCTAATTGTGATGTACCAAAAAAAAAAAAAAAAATTCTAATAGTGAATATAATATGAAGAAAATAGATGTGAACATGGCATCATAAAGTCTGAAACCAACATAAACAGAATTCATCAAAAAAAACTTGCAACAATAAGTTAGATAGAGGGAGGGAGAAGGAACTCACATGCGTGGAAGAAGATCTTGCACAGCACCAATTTTGCTGAACCAGTTATAGCAAGTTTCTTTGGCATCGGCACAAATACTGCTTGCTTCAAAGTTTTCTACACAATTCAAATAAAATATTTAAGAAAAAATAAAGTGCCACTTTTAAACCAAGACCAACTATCTCCTGCAGACAATCAGCTTGTATGTGATGCAGATGGAAACATATTTGGTGACTTGTTATGTTTGAGATAGCGAGGGCCTTCATTTGAGTTAGGACATATTGGCAATTGGTTAATTCATCTCAAATAAGAAATATCCCAAACTCTATTTCCACAAATCATATATCACATATGCACTCCTCTATGATGCATATCCAAAAATGGTTGGTTATCCAAATAGCATTTGTATCTGATACCAATGCATTTGTATTTTCGGTATATCCTTGTTTTTGGATAGTCCCTACCCTCAGAGTACTTGCCAACGACAATAATTACATAGGGACGTGGGAAAGGGGGAACAGTCACATAGATCAATTTTATTTTAGCTTTAAAAATATACATGTATACATACTCTATTTTATAAAAAAAATTCTACTTCATATACATTAGTCTTTAATAATAATGGAACTATTGCATTTTTTATCATAATGATGCCCATTTCAGTACCCATGCACCATTGAGAATTCTATTTTTAGTAAGCAATGGCATTTTAAAAACAAATAACTACTACAGGCATTTTATCAAAAGAAACTCCATATATCATAATATTTTGAAAATAATAACATTAGACATGGTCCAAATTGATACTACTAATTTCATTCTGGTTAGTTTGGCTAAGCACCATGATGGCATCAGTCTTTTTGAACCAGCTAAAACATAGTTAGGTGTGTCTTCACTTAAATAAAGAAATTCAAAGCAACTGACCGGGAACCTGACCATCCATGAATAGCAATAGGCAATAAACCAGTATTAAATGTTTAAGATGTATGGAATATTGTATATTGTATGCTTTTTTAACATACAACTTAAACTTTTTCCTATATGAATAAATTTACAGGCCTTGCACATTTATAGCTATTAACAATCACTATTTTGTTATTGTTTATTACATTATGATATATTAGGTGTTATGTTATCATCATGATATATTAAACAATTGTTACTACACAATCTAACGGTCAGTTTTGTTTCAAAATAATTCACAATATTTGTATTATCTTATTATTGTACTTTTGAAAAGAAAAAATGAATCATGTTCACAACTTGTCCTGGTATTTGGCTGGAAACTGCAAGACAAGGTGCTATTTAATATCAAAACAGTTTTTAGTTTATAATTAATATTCAGGAAAATGCATATTAGGAAAAAGAAGGAAAAAAAATGTTCAGAAGAACTATTTATATAAGTTTTCCAGACAATGATAAATAGTACAAATTTTTTTCAAACAAAACTTCGCATATTGATTTTCGTCATTCAAACAATTGATCTCAAATTTTTAACCACTGAACCAATGATTTGTTTTTATACCGTTATGATTTTGAAAATGTAAAGCAATTGTGTAGCATGCTTCATGACTGGTACATCCTATTTGGTTCATAACAAATAGAAATTCTCAAATTTTCCTTTCCACCTCTCCTAAAGCAAATACATCGACAAATAACAAACCATAAATTGTCTTCCAAATTTCACCAATTTCTCATTGAAATCTAAACTATCATAATCACAATGACGTATTTCCCTTTCAATAGGCAGCCAGCCGTGAACTTACAAAAAAAATAATGCACTCTGGATATACAATATTATTAGGCAGAATGCATCTTGGGGTCCTTTAATTTAAATGTTTGCACTGGATCAGTCCTTTGAGTTTTTTTAGTTTCAAATTGGTCCTTTATGTCTGTAAAAGTGAACAAGTTAGTCCTTTTTTGTATCAAATTGGTCCCTTTTTTCATCCAACTTTGTTAAAAAGTGCTTACATGGCCATTTAACATTGAGGTAGAAGGTCCAAAAAGTGTTTATGACACCAAACATGACTACTTACATAAATTTTCTTTTTATTGTTCCCCAATTCAATCCTAATTTTACAAATAAATATTTCATCAACATAGTAATCGGTCAATTTTGTTTCAAACCAAGACTGAATAATACACCTATCAACCCTAGTTTTGAGAGCGGTGAATTTGAACCAGCAATAAACGTTCACATAAGCACTTTTTAACTGAGTTTGGTGGAGAGAGGGTAATGATGCATATATTTTATGACTTAAAGGAATAGGTACTCACTTTTACTGACATAAAGGACCAATTTGAAACTAAAAACACAAAAAGGACTAATCCGGTACAAAATTTAAACTTAAAGGACCCCAAGATGCATTCTGCCTTATTATTAATTAAAAGTTAGGAACCAAGTGACCCAGTTGTAAACTGAGTACAGTTTGAGGAATTAACATGCGTTAATATGTCAAAAGACAAAATATCAGGTCTACAAAACATTAGCATTAAAAAATGTTAAGTTGAAAAATCATTAGCACGCTGCAGACAAGTCGTATGTTTGTTCTGACTGAATTACATTACTACAAGCTATGTGTTTAAACAAGTCAAATTGACAAAGTACCTGCCAAGTTGCAGAGTAAAGTTCCATCTTCAGTAAATTCTGCTTTCTGCTTTATGCGTTTCCAAACCAGGTCTCCAATCATGTCCATGATATCTGTCACAAGGACAAATAGAGTGGGATAAAACTCAGATACTGAAGTATCCACCAAAAGCTTAGCAACCTGCAAATAAATAATCATTTTCAGATGTGCATAGTCAACCACTAGCATTACAATTGAGATTGAGATCAGAAACAAAAAGAAATCATTATTTCCCACACTCTCAAGTTAGTAGAATGAGTTACTTAACTGGAAAGCCACTTCTATTAAATCAAAAATATTGTAAAAAACATGTCTGCACTCTGTAAAACAAAAATATTACTGAGTGTGAATAAAGCACAAAGGAAAAGAAAATACAAAAATGGCATATCAGTTTAGATTAGAAAGGGTTCTTCCATCCCAATATTATCTGAAACATGAGAAAGCAAGCGCAGAAACATATAAACAAGTAACAAGAACTATCCTAACCTGAGGTTACACAAAGAAGGATCTCTAACCTAGGATTTCTAGATAAGGTCAAGGAACTACAATGCATGTATATGAAATACAGAAAAACAAGATGGTGTTGAATAGACACTGAAATGAATATTTTCTGTATCCTATTATACAACTGAAAACAGGGTACTACAAATTTTGTACACTTAAGGATACAGGTACACTAAATTAAATGAAAAAAAAAAATACGAATATACATATAAACATATAAAAATAACATACTGCATAATGTCTATGCACCAAAATTTTATACATTGAATATTATAATGAGTTTTATCTGATCTCATGAATTTATTCCTAATATGGGTTTATATGAGTCAACCCTTTGGGACTTGATTTCAAATGACCGGGAAGCTGACCCAAGGGTGACAAACACTACTTAAGTCATATCACTAGGCGGTCTGAGACTTTTCCAACACACCCCCTTGCGCCTAGAGCAAGGGAAAAACACAAGTGCCCAACAACAAACTTATTTTAGAATAGGCTCTGATGTAGTCTTAGATTTGGGCTTAGAGCCCAAATCAACCTCACAAAACTGGACTGTAAGGTGAGGACTACCTAAGCCTTATTTATAAGCACTATTTGTGCCATATCTCTGGACGGTGTGAGACTTATCCAACACATATTAACAGTAAAAGAGGCATCTCAGATTTTCCTGACTTCTATCCGAGCATCTAAAAAGATTTAGTAAAATGTCATATAAAAGGACCAACTAGAAAACAAACATGTTTACCTTTCTTCGTGATTTCAAAAAACAAAAAAGGTGATTTAACTTATACAACTACAATATTGCAAAATAAATTATTAAATACATCAAAGGTCACCTTTATAGATAACTTTAAGGATGTTACACGGTCATCAGCAAGCCAAGACCGGGTAATTTCATCTTTGAGCTCTTGTAGTCGAGAAACATAATCCTGCCAAGTAATCACCTTGACACCCTCATCTGCAAATTTTTGTGGATCATCTAGTTCCTCCAGGTGCATACTAGTTGAAGATTTGTCATGTGCTGAAAATTGGGACGTCACATAACTAAATGACATTAAATAAAGAATAAAACATTTAAAAATCAAGGTAAGAGATATTGGCAATATGGCATACATTTTCCACTTCTCATTAAAACATCGGGCATCTGTAATTTGAAAAATAAATAATTAGTTAATTAAAATAGAAATTGAAGGATTATAGATAAAGGATCGAAATTTGTCCTCGTGAGCTTAGCTCAGTTGGTATGGACAATGCATAATAATATGCAAGGTCTGGGGTTCGAACCCCGGCCACCACCGAAAAAAGGATCGAAATTTGTTTTAGAATAGAATGGATTATTTACAATTGCTTACATAAAGATCTAATCTATATATCAAAGGGTAATTTTTTCAACATATATTTATAGTAAGTAACAGCTATATCTTGCCCTTCATAATAATATTCAATAATTGTAAAATTTTAAACAGAGCATCAGGTAAACAGCTCGTCACAAGGGCAGTGTTACCTAGCATATACAAAACCTTAAAAAAGGGGAAGCACGATAATGGCCATATCGGACCATGTTCTTTACCATGGAAACTTTTTGTTTGGTGGGTGGGGGCTGAGGACCATGTTTTTCAGAAATAGATAAATAGCTGAAGAGTAAATTTAGCAATATGAAATTCAAAAATACCTGAGGGACTGCATAAAGTATACTTAATAAGAATTTACGTTTTGCACAACCAGTAATCACAATATTCGCAAGTCTACTAATGATAGGTAAACCTCTTCCTTAAAAATATTTGTTAATTAATATCCATTGATGTAGCCAATGAAGCAGTATTTTTCTCAGATGGCAACCAATGAACAACATGAGACAGCTCTATATTTGTGTACCGGAAAAATATCCAGCCCTAATACACAGCAGTTGACCCTAACTCACTGGAAGTATTAAAATTCATTTCAATCTACCAATACAGGCAAGTAAGAATGTTCAAATTCAATATGAAGTGTCTATAGTGCCACTACAAAACATGCTTCCCTTGCATGACAAATACTACATTTATCCTCAGCCATCCCCAAATACTACCATTTATTTATATGTAGCACCTTTAAAATTCTATACAAACTAGAAAAAAGAAATACACTGAAACTTACTGAAGAAAGTGAAACCATTTTCGAGACAGGAAACCTCTGCATCAGTAGTCTCCTGAAGGAGGTCCACTCCTTCATTGGCGGATCACCAGCAACTTCATTCAAGTTGCCAGGTTCTGGAGGGTTAGCCTCTGCATCATTATTAATTCCTCCTCTTAGTGGATCAAAGAAGTCAGCATTCCCAGCATCGACAACAACGTTAACCTAAACAGAGAATATCAACAGATAATTGAAGATTGTCAGTTTGTCACAACTCACAAGTGCAATGTCCTCAAAATTCACAACACCAAGCTGTTCTACATAAATTTTCAATATCTTCATTTTTTTTTTACATTGATTAAGCAAATCCCGAGATATCAATAAGCCATAAACTGCATTTACATAGCGTGGACTTATTTTTCTTTTGAAAATTAAAGAAGCTATAAAATGTTTCTAATAATAAATTAAGTCCGATTGAAATGAACCCCAGGGGTTGGCCTAGTGGTGTAGGCTAGGGACCAAGGCTAGAGAGTGTGCTCCTTTGTAAGTCTCATGTTCAAATCCTCCAACTGCCAAGAATTCCTATGTCGTGCCAGTCAATACAGGGTTTTGCCCTGACTTCAATTGAACCCCCACATGTGGATGGTTGGTCCCCCAAATTAGTCAATCCTTACGCCGGATACCAATTTTAAAAAAAGGGTCTGATTGATATGTTATATGAGCATCTATAATGTTATTTTTTTTCAATAAAATCTCAAATGTGTACAAAAATATAAACTTAGCTCTTCAAAACCTTCCCTTCCAAAAAACATCCCTAAGGTCTATCTCAACTGGCAATGTCAATATTGTTAGGTTGGACATCTTCACCCAGGTCCGAACCCGGTAGCTCGCAGTTGTGTCACTTAGTCTAATAACAAAAAAAATCTTCTAAAATCCTTCATCCAACATACCCTTCCCTCAACTGATAGAGCACATCATTGCATTATTACATAAGCTACTAATTTGCAATTCACAATCAAAGATTTTATGAAAATTGATCCAAATTTTACAGAATTTATTATTCAGTATGCTAATATCACTCGGGTGAAGAACATTGAATAAACATTTCTCATGTATTTGCTAAGTCAATGAAATGAAATGAAATTGCGATATGAACCTGTTGGAGGAGTGGAGGTGGAGGAGAGAGGGGATGAGCATCGGCGCGTAGACGAGGAAGCGCGTGAGATTCCTTCTCAGTTCGGTAATCACGACTTCTGAACTCCATAGTATTCAGCGATTAGAAGAAAGCTGGCCTAGTACGCAGTACACATACATTTTATATTGCCATTTTGGTGACGGATAGTCGCAATAGTCCATTGCTCTATCAAAACTTTAAAATAGTGGACTGATATGATAATATTAGGATAACAATTGAACGTGGAGAACTATTTCGATTAACGAAATGTACAATCATAATTATTTTATAATTTTGATGAATTCATTAACTATTGTGATTATTTATTATACATTCAGCGACCAAAATGATTATTACCTTGACAACAACATGTATAAAAGAAATTACATCGGCAATAGATAGAAATTAATATTTAAAACAAACATCCTTTCAAACAAAACATATAAATTTCTTGTCAAAAAAAAATAGAAATTAAATTTCTAATTAAACTAATAATAGACGTGTGGATTCATTCGGAAAGTGTAACATTGCGGTAATTGAATAAAAAAATAATTGCATTGATAATAGATTTAAGGCTAAACTGCACTTTTCGCCCCCTATGTTTTAAAATGTTGCAATTTTGGCCCCTTTCATCTAAAAATTGCTAAGAAGACGCCACGTGTTCCAAAAAATGGGCCATAATCGCAACTTTTTGTAAAGATAAGGGGTCAAAAAGCATATTTCCCTTATGTTATGAGGTCAAAAGAGCATATTTCCCTAAACATAGGGGGTCACTTTTGCCATTTTTTTTTAATAGTGGGCCAAAATCGCAACATTTTGAAACTTAGAGGACGAAAAGTGGACCTAGATTTAAATGCACTTTTGGTCCCTATGTTTGCCATCGTAGCAATTTTAGTTATAAATGCACAAGTTGGTTTAACAACTCCCAATGTTGTTAGTTATAAATAATTGTGTACTTTTAGTCCCCTATGTAGTCTCCAAAATTGTTATTAAATGGATGTACAAATATCATTGCTCTAAATCATATACCTATATATAATGTCTTTTTATACTCATTTATACCTCTGTATAGTAATATTCTCGCCCCCCTTTATGAAATATAAAAGTAATCATCCCAACACACCTTAAATTTATCTATATAGTATGATAAAATTTTATTAACTCTTGCCATTTAATCTGCACACTTACTAATTTCTATAATCAGTTAAAAAAATGTCGGTTGTTCACAATTTGATATTTTAAATAATACAGCACTAATAAATATAACATCCTTGACAAAAAAAAATTATACTATAGACTCAAAGAATAAAGTGATTTTAAGAAAAAGTGTTTAATCTTGAAGAATGTATGAACAATAAGTTTTTAAGATCTAGAGAAAATAGTTGCAAATGATTCAATGAATTAGAAGTTGCAAAGAGAAGTGTATATATAGTAAGGGGTGAAAAGACTCAATTTTCGCACAAAATAAAAAGATTCAATTGAATCACTAAAGTGAACCAGAGAAGCATTAAGAATGAAACAATTCAATACATATTTGAATCAATTTAAGTGAACCCGGATAAAGATTGATACGATTCAAGTCTCTTATGAATCGATTCAGTGCAAATCAAAGAGATTTGTGAGACCTTTCAAACTGAAATGAGACGATTCATCTTAAGTCAGAGACTTGGATGAATCGATTCAAATTGTGTTGAGTCGATTCAAGAAGCTAAAAGATGAACTCAGACACTTTTTCAAGAGACACAAAATGATCCAAAGACCAACACACATAGATTTCTGGGTGCTTTAACATGCTAGTCATAAGACAATCATCAAAAAGATAAACTAAGCTAAACTAAGCAAAGTAACATCGTCAAAAACATATAAAGTAAACAATATAGTCTTCAGTATGACGGCGGCAACATTGGTGGCAAAAAGAGGGGGAACATAAACATGTTCGGTTACGGTATCAGTGGAGCTATAACAGCATTCAAGAGGCAATTAGTTTTGGTGGCAAAAACATTCTTGTTACAAGAGATACAGCGATTACTAATATGCAACGAAATAGGATAGATATTATTGCTTATGATTAAAAAGCAAGTGCAACAAAAAAAAGGCTTAACTGAATTTTCTATTCCATTAGTAGAAACGAAACTCCTATCCCCCATTTCAAAATTCAAATTTGATCCCCTAATTGTACATTTTGTTGCAGTTTTTGTTAGAACCCATATTTTTAGCAAAAAAAAGGTGAATTTTGGCTCACGAAAAGTGGAAATTTCTTAATTCAATTTTGAAACAAAACTATTATGCCCCATTTCAAAATTCGAATTTGATCCCCTGATTTTACATTTTGTTGCAATTTTGGTTAGAACCCATATTTTTAGCCAAAAATAAGGTGAACTTTGGCTCACAAAAAGTGAAAATTTCTTAATTCAATTTTGAATTTGAAGAGAAAATGCAAAGAATCACTACTATTTGGGCTAAAATTCACCATTTTTAGGGTAAAATATTTGAGTTCGGACTAAAGTCGCAACAATACGTGAAGTTAGGGATCAAAACCTGAATTTTGAAGTGGGGACTAAAATGATATTTCTGGTAAAATAGGGACATCAACAGTTCATTTAAGACAAAAAAATATTATGGTAATCAATTGATATTTTTGTATTGTGTTTCCATAAAATTATAATTATGAAAAACAATATTGATTTAGGAGTGAAATCTAATGACTTTTGCACTAATATAACTATACTTTAATGTAAATGGTAGATTAAGATATTAAAAATAATAATAATAATAATAATAATAAAAGAGTCGGGGTCGCTACAATTTCCAATGCTAATTGCTCGAATTTCAACTTTCTTTATGTGGCCCTACATAGACGTTTCCTTGTTATCATAACCTATAGTCAATGGATAGTCTCACTGGCGTGCAAAACACGTGTTGGATTGTCATTTCATACTGTCACACTTGCCCGCTCACCATTTTCTCACTTACATTATTACGTCATCGCGTAGATAAATAAAGTCCAATCTCAAATACAAGTGATAAATTCGAACAAACATCAAATAATTCTCATCCATCAATGGAGAATTTCCCCCCTCAATCACCCTCCTTGAAGAATAACGAATTTCTTCATGTTGCATCTGTCTCCAACACCATTGGCAACAAGATGTTGTACGCTGAGTGTCTTGTTATTGAACTGAGCAACCCCGATCTACGAGAAAATGCTCTTCATTTGCTCTCCAAGGTTTGTACCAATACATCTTTCAATTTATGGGATCTTTTTTTTTTTTTTTTATGTTTTTGCACTGAATTCGCAACTAAGCTCCAATCTCATTCAACTTTTTGATAAGTTGATACATACTATATTAAATGTGAATACTCTCTATGAGAGATTCAAACTATGATACACCGTGTTAGGAGACTAGCCCCATTTATTTATTTTTTACTCAATTCAACCATATTTAGTATTTTGTAAGAATTATGATGCGGTTTTGATCCCAAATGAGTCAAAAAGCTATATTGTTTTGTGTATCTTAAGAAAAATGATAAATTTAATTAGGATTTTTTATATTTTATTTTTTCCTATATATCATTTGAAGCTTTTTACTAGCATTCGTTTATGTTTATCTTGTTAATTATATGTGAATATAAAAATAAAATATTCTTATATGCGTTAAATTCTTGTATTAACTAGTTTTGAATAGCTATTGCATCATTCTTTATTTCATGAGAAAATTTTATGTCACACTCCATGATTTTATCACGATGAAACATGGTTGAAGAAATACATGTAGTTAAAGGAGAAAGCAAATGAGAGAGTGTGACAATGAATATGAGGAAAAAGGAACAAATGAACAATGAAATATGAATTTAGGATAACAAATATTATTACAAAATCAGACCCACTTCACTATAATAAAAAATTCATTTCATCCATGTAGTCATCTGATTTAAGTCATTAGATCTAATCATATGATCGACAATGTGAATTGGGAAAATAATAAACTCGATATCTCGACCACTCGATATACAATAACAATAGATATCATTGATTAAAGTGGTTGATGATTGAATCAAATTCATTTCTAAAATCACTTGGGTTATTATTGTGTTTCACAAGCTTTTCTTTGATTTTAGAATTTTATATGTTACAATCTTGTAGTACTTGACAATGCTTACTCATATATTATAGTTAACATATAGATTTCTATTTTTCTTGGTTTTGTATATTTCAGATGACAGATTTGTTTCGAGATCTCGCACCGTTGTTGTGGAATTCAATTGGTACTATTGCAATATTTTTACAGGTATGCTAGTGACTTTCACTTCACTATTACTTGTTGACTTTATTTGCAGTAGAATTTATTGCCTTGTGAATTTTATTTCATGAGTTGTAATTTTGACAGTAATATATATGTATGTTTATTCTCTCAAAAAAAAAATATATGTATGTTTATATTCTTTGATTCCTTGTATTTCTTCATTTTTATTCTTCTCTTTGATTTGAGTAGTAATGTAAAGGCATGATGTGTATTACTTTATTTTATGGTTTTAACTTTGTTGCCCCCTTTCGTTAGTAGGAATATTGCGGGTTAGTAGGAATATTGCGGTATAAATGAGTCGGGTTTCAAATTTTGGATTCCATACTTATTCATTTAAAGTGATTTTTTAACCACTAAACTAAAAAGACATATTCTATAATCGGTGAGCGTTGCACATTAATATATGAGCGTTACACTTTAGTTGTTTTAAATAGTCCACTCTATGTTGGCTCAAAGTACCTTGCTAATGCTTTGATTCTTGTCCTTAAAAAAATGCTTTGATTCATGATTGTTTTAAGTATTTTCGGTCTTTTAAAATTGTGCTTATTGGTGGCCCTTTTAGGAAATAATTACAATATATCCTGCTCTTTCACCGGAAAATCTTACTCCTTCACAATCAACTCGAATATGCAATACTCTTGCTCTGCTTCAGGTGAGACGAGTTCATTCTAAAAAGTTTTGTATCTTGTTTAAAGTCTTGTTAACATAAACACTGGCGGAGCCAGGAATTTTATAGAGTCTGGGCAAAAAAATTATCGCAATGTTACTTTCTTCATGCGAATAATTTCACATTTCCTGCGGATCCTAAAATCCTAGGGTATTACCTCACCTTAAAACCTAAATCCTTGGCAAAATCTGCAGAAAATGTGTTTCCTGCAGAATTTACACAAAAAACCACAGGTAAATCCGTAGAAAGCTAAAAATTCTAGTAATAGCTCAGCTGTTACAAAGAAAGTTGGAGCTGAGACTGGGCTAGTACCCAGACTAATTGGGGGTGGCTCCGCCCCTGTACATAAATATTATAATTTTTTCTCTGTTGTTTTTATTTTCTTCATATACGAAAAATTAATATCTTTCTCTCATGCTTTTGTTTCAGTGTGTGGCTTCCCACCCAGATACAAAGTTGTCATTCATGAAAGGTAAATCAATTTGTTTATTCATATTAACTACTCTTAATATTTGAAGAAAAATATATTGTCTTTTTATTATTCAAATTTACCTTTTCTGATATGCAGCTAACATACCTATATATTTGTATCCCTTCCTTAATACATCAAATAAGTTAGCACCATTTGAAGATTTAAGACTTGCCAGTCTTGGAGTCATTGCTGCCATGGTAAAGGTATTATTCTATTTTAATTTTTTTCTTCATGATTGATGGATTTGTTTAATTCTATTTTTATATGTGCATAATTTATGCTTGTATTTTGTCAATCGTAACAATTTTCATTTGTTGATACACAATATTCGCAGGTTAAGACTAAGGAAGCGATAGGTTTCCTTCTCGCGACTGAAGTAATGCCGTTGTGCCTACGCAATATGGAAATTGGCAAAGAATTGTCCAAAACCGTGAGTTTGTCAATTCTTATTTCTAATAATAGGTTTAATTATTTTTTAAGAAAAATAAATAAAAGATTTAAATATGGTTTTAGTTTCTGTAATTAATTTTTCATTCTAGTCCTTGTAAGTTTTTTTTGTTTGAATTCAGTCCCTACACATTTAAAAACTGTTGATATTAGTCACTAAATCAACTTATTGGGTCACATGACATGATATTTTTTTGTCATGTACAACATCAGAGACTAAAAACAACAGCTTTTTAAATTTACAGAGACTGAATTTAAATAAAAAAACCTACAAGAACTAAAACCCAAAAACATTAAAATCATATTTAAATATATTTTGTTTATATGAATTGAACTTGATATTTCCTTCTTTTCCAACATATTTCTTCTCTTCAATGAATTTGAAATCCTTTACACTAATTCCAAACTTTTTAATATTAAGGTTTTTTTTTTTTATAAAAAAATGTTAGTAGTTAGTTTGTTAGAAGAGCCAGAATGTTAAGGGATAGTAGTTGAATTCGGGATCATTCTACATATGTTAAGATTTGCGGTAAGAATAATAGAATCACCATGAACCACCACAATTTTGATAAGAACTACACTTTAAAGTTACAACAAAATCACTTGTAATTTAGTTACCAATTATAGCTCCTAATGAAATGCGTATATCACTACAGGTTGCAACATTTATTGTTGAGAAAATTCTGTCAGATGACGATGGTTTGGCATATATTTGTGGTACACCAGATCGTTTTTTTGCAGTTGGTCGAGCTTTGGACAGGATGTTGGCAAGTGTTGACAATCAACCTTCACCTCGTCTTTTGAAGCTTATGATTCCGTGTTATACAAGTCTAACAAAAAATGTAGGGTTCTTTAAGCCGAACCCAACTCCACCATCTTAAGTGCTTCCTCCATTCATGCCCTTTCCCTTCTTTATAAACTTTGAATAAAATCTTTCAGACATGTTAAAGCATGTGACTTTCACTGGTTACCTTAAAATAAGTACTTGTTGTGAAATGATTATTTGCAAATTTGATTCAGGATCTGTTTGATACACATGATTGGTTTTGTGATTTGAAGGTTTCTGACCATTCTTGATAGGATATGATGGCTCCATTGCAATATCTTTTACTGACAATATCTATTGATTGTGATATGACTTATTCTTGCATTAGATGAGTTAAAAATAAGGGAAGTTAGGCTTGGTTTTTTGTTAAAGGATTTATCGGAGCTTATAGTTGACCTGCATAATTTCGCGGGTATGATTGTATAAGAGCATGATATTAATGCAAGTTTGAATTTGGAATTAGGAGAACTCTCTTGCAAGTTCCAATACATTTCGTTCTGAATGTGATAATTGTTCCAGAATTATTTCGTAGGCTTCTGCTTCTGTTGGTGTTCGGCTTCCTGCCATCCATGTTGTGCATGCTTGAATCATTTGGCCTCCATCTCTCAAACATGAGCCGTAACCAAACTTGTTTTCCGTTGGAAAAAGAGTCGCATCTATGTTCATGTTAGCGTGCCTCCTGGTAGTTTTCGCCATCTGATATTGCTTCATGATCTGCTGTGATTCGAGGCTGTACTGCGGTTCGCGTGCACTGCCCTCCAATCTTGTAATGCATTTAAAGCTCTTCTTGGAACCTCAAAGCTACTTCTACTACAACTCTCCCACACAATGTGTCCACCAAATACTCCATGTTGTCATTGCTATAACCCAACATTGCTCACTTGATACATTTGACAGCATATGAAATATGGCCCGCCTCACAGGAACTTCAGCTTTATTCACTACAGGCTGAATTAGCTCCCATATTCCTACTTCCATCCATACTTCCTATGCTTCTCACACATGCCACTCATTGTGAGAAATTTCATGTAGTAACTATCCTTATTTCTTACTCCAAGTCTTACTTGAGATGATCGGTCAGAGGGCTGGTCAGTTAGAACTTAGAACCCTCTAGTTGGACAGCCAAAATTTGATCTGAAGCAGTAGTGAAATCTGCCAAACAGTCGTTCAAGAGAGAAAAATTCAGTAGAGAAACATAGGAAAAGCATTTCGAAATCAGAAGAATTACTCGTGTGAACCTGCAATAATTAGTTTATACTGATATTTAGAATAGTAAGACAAATACACAAGATAAGTACAGAAAATCAAATAACTTGGTTGTAGTTTAAATAATGTCCATTGAATCAAATCTTATTTCATTTAAATCAAATGAAACATATATGATTTTGTTGTATAAGATCCAATAGGAGGTAAGCTATTGGTTTAGTAAGAGATCGAAGGATAAAATTAACCATTAACTAACTGCATCGAGAAAATACTTTACCAGAATACACATATCCGGTTTAGACGTGAGACAATATCCGAAAGAAGTTAAGTCCAATATTTTCCCAAAGTACTCCTAGGAACAAGTTATTTAAGCAATTTCATTAATCATTACATTACATACATCTGAACTATGATATTTAAACCCGACTCTACCATATCTATATCAGTAGGCCGAAATGTAAAAATAACAAGCAGCATAAAGTGCTATGTAAGGATAGACTAAGGCATAATGCTAATTGCATAATATTTTGAATAATTGATATTGATAACTCTAATTGCAGCCTTAATATTTGAATTTTGGAGCTCTTTTCAATTGTACCGCGAACATTAGGACAGATGCATTTTTCATTATTTGCATTCTTTATATTTGCAAAGTAACATAAATTGCAACTAGAACCAAAAATCAGTTCAAACTCGGCAACCTAGTCCAGTATAGCTTAACTTATGCCATAGATTATTGGACTAAACAAACATGGAAGAAGAAATAACACTATCACAAAAAAGTATTTCATGGTCATACATGCAAGAAGAATTCAACTTTTACGAGCACGACTGATATACATCATGATTTTGAAAAATGATCAATCATAACAAAACCAATATTTATCCTAGTACGAAAAATATTCAAATCAAATGCCGAACAAGATAACAAATTCAGGATAAAATACCTGGAAACTTGCGTTCTTTTTTTCGCAAACCCTTCTTCAGAAGATATTGCTGAACTGAGACCCTAACCCATTTGGCAATGGCCATAGCATCCCAACTCAACCGTTCAACCCAAAAGTTCATCACACATTTACTTTATGAACGGAGGTTAACATACAATGAGGCTGTTTTCTAAATGCTTGTGGAAAATCTTCATCAAACCAACCCCATTTCTTAAAGGCATCAACTGTCTCTTTTCACCTGGTTTTGGTTACCGTTCTTTTAGCATGAAATGCTATTGAGAAAAAAGATTGTGAAGGATTAAACCCCAAATCCTTTAATTTTTCCAACACCTTCGGGAATGCCGGTTGTGTTGAGTACCTTGCGCTCCAAGCAACCTTGCAATGCTTGAGTCTTTCACTTCATTCTTAATCAACACTAATATTATCTTGCACAAGATGGTCAGAAAGTAAACTTGGATTGTGTGTTGCACAAGCAATAGTGTCCTTGTCTGATTGCAAGAATGTATACAGAATTTTGTACACGATTCTCCAGAAAATTTTGAGAAGGCAAGATTGTGGAAATGAGGTTGAATGGGTGCAGAAGTAGAGAGAAAATAGAGAAAGGGTCTATGGAGATGAGTAGTCAACATTTTTGGTTAGTTTTGAAGGAATAAGTTTAATGTTGTTGAGTTGAAGTTGAAAATACATAATGAATGACGGGTTTTTACAATCAAAGGGATTTTTTTTTTTTTTGTGGTGGGCGGAGTTCAAACCCGAACCTCGCAAATTTAATGGTCCTAAATTTGATTGACACTATTAAATAAATAACTAATTTATCATAAAAATTATATAAGTAATTAAATCATTCTATTATATAAGTCACATGAGTTGTCCTCGTGAGCGTAGCTCAGTTGGTAGGGACAATGTATGATGTATGCAAGATCCGGGGTTCAAACCCCAGCCACCACAAAAAAAAAAAGTCATATGAGTTCAAAAAGTTTATTAGATTTGTTTAATAACGGTAAACAAATAAATAGTTTTTTATTCTATTGATTTTTAATCAAATACATATCCAGAATAAAAAAAATTATTCAATAGAGAGGTGAAATGTGATAACTTTCAAAATGAACTTATTATATCTTGTTAGCTCATCAAACACTAAATTAAAATGAGATATGATGATTTGTTCTCTCGTGTCTCTTATCAATGCTAATTGATTTTGGGATTTCAACTATGAAAGTTCAATGCCTCTAAAAATTTGAGTTTTTTTTTTATTAATCCATCAATATTTAGGAAAATAGACTTTAATAATCTGAAGTTCGATCATGAAGCAAGTAAAATCTAACTAAAAGTTGTTCTCAGATTTTTCCAAAAAATGAATTTTGAACCATGAAACTTACGTTTAGCATTCCTACGTGTAATGTGGCATCATCGAAGAGAAACCATGGTGTCACATGACACATTATTACCTCTTAACTAAAGTACTAAACTCTACTTGATCAAATGAGTATTTTGACCGATTTGATTGAGGTTCAACAATTTGAGACTGATTTGACTAATGTTTAAACTTTGAGAGACAGTTTCATTTGAGATTTCAAATTGTCATGACACTTGCAAATTCATATCGATGGAATTAGCATTTTAAGGATGATAAATGGTGTTTGCTTGTTCTGCGATAACAACTATTTTTCTAAATTGAACAATAGATTTCTGTGAAAAAATCACATTTAAACTCAAGCTACAAATCCTAACTTAAGGCAAACTTAATTCTACTCAAGAGTAACCAAAAACTTAGTTTTACACCCATTCAAAAATCACTTGCAATTTTACACCTCAAAAATTAATTCTAACTGCGTGGAACCAAAAATAGGACAAACCATTCAAAGTGAATCCAAACAAAGTACAAATGCTTAACCAAGATAGTTAAAGAAAAAACATAGCCAACAAGATATAGTTGCAAATGGTTGTCATTCTAAAAGTTGTGCACGTGTTACTTTCAATAAAATTTCAAGAATTTTTCTTTTACTGGACATTTTTTCAAGAGCTGTGCTGCACAGAAATAAATAAAGCTTCCAAGAAAAAAGAACTTAAAAATGTAAAAATAAAAGTGCAAAATGAACCCCTATTAGGTAACTTAACAGCAAGAAGTTGAATATGAATTAAACCATAGCATCTTAATATAACTTCTACAAAAATCATTCTATCAAAAAGCATAGCCTGTCTAGTAAAATATAAGTATGACATCCTAAGATAAATATCATACCAATGGGTATATGTGCCCAATGCTATACTCAGTTTCCCTAATGAGAATATTCTGATATTTCTATCCCTCTTCCTCCTTCCCTTGTTGAGTACTATATAAGTCCTTTTAACCCAAAAAAATAGATATTGTAAATATACATTCCAGATATTATAATAATATCGCTAGCAAAATCATCAAACTCAATTTATTATAACAGCTAATGAATGGCAGCACAAAGAACTGTCAGCCCTGGAAAAAGAAATTATTGCATGACTTGATTATGTAGCAATTCAATAGCAGCAGCAACCACTGCTTTTCCTTCATCAGAAATGTCAAAACCTGGTTCTTCAATTTTTCTGTTTAGAAGCTTGTCAAGCTCCCCACGTAATTTCTGCATATTCAGTTACGATGAGATTGCTTTGAGTAAGCATGGCTCAGAAACAAGTTACAAAGGAAAAAACATTAGAGATTTTGTTGGAAAAAGAGGGAAATTACCTTTATCAACTCAATGACACTCTTAGAAGCAGAGAAATGAAGGTAACCCCCAAGCATCTCAATGCCCTCGCCATTTTTGCTAGGGTCAAGATTACCACCAAATAGAAGTAGGGCATAATCTGAAATGTTGGTAGAGTCTCTAATATAGATGCTGGTTGTTTTCACTTTTTCACTATATACTAAGTAGGGCAGAGGGAAGGAATGAACTCCGGCATTAACAGAAGAGGGATGAATGTCAACCTTCCCGGCTTCTTTAGTGTAGAATGCTGTCCGGTGTCCCCTTCTTTTGCACTGCACAACATTAGGGTAGAGACCAGCACAAAGAATTGCACAAACCATCTCCAAATCATGACTTTGTTGGTTGTAAGCCTGCAGAGATATACATCAAGATTGATAAACATCCATATCCTTTTTCTCAATTTCGAATAAACTTCAGTTGTCTTTTGTCAGAGTTAAACAGAAAATGGGAGAAGTGCCCGGACTAATATAATATAATTAGTCAATAGGGAAAGAAAGAAAAAAAAAGTATTTTAAGTTCATTCAAGAGTAAGACACTAAATAGGGAGAGAAGATGGGAGAAAGTGCTTCAATTAGTATTTTTAAAGAAAATGGGACAAGGGCTTACTTGGACACCCTTTGACTTGTCAACAAACCCAATATCAGATAACAAATTGAGAAATTGTGTTCTCATATCATCAATCAACCGCAAGGTCGCTGGGGATAGGAAATTTTCCCAACAAAAATTCTTTTCATCCCCCCTACTTTTTGCGTCCTTCCATTCTTCAAAAGCTTCAACAAGAGCTAAATGATCACTGAATAAAAAATATACTTATAATTAGCAACCACAAGCATGGTTAAAGTAGTAAATTTGAACAAACGATTGACCCATATCAATAACTAACCTGCGAGAGTCACAAGCAAAATATCTTTTTGCTTCATCAGCTTCTTTTTTTCTGTTTATAGGTAGGACAAATGGGTTGCGGTAAGCAAGAGAAGCAGCAATAGTTAAGGCAGGACTGAGACACTGAAAGATAGAACCCATGAGAAGCATCTTCCCTATATTTGGGTCCAAAGGTACAGTGCAAAGATGCCGACCTGTAAAGATCAAATTAGCTCAGATAGCATCTAAAGATTAGACTAAAAATAGCCTGAGAAGACACGCATGTCCAGTACAATATACCCAGTGGAGTAAGCTCCTCCTTATTGTCTAATGCCCCAATTGTCTTCAGAAGTTCTATAGCATTTTGAACAGCAAGAGAATCTGGCGGCTGAAGTGCTTTTCCTAAAAATGGTGCCGCAGTTCCCAGCTGCAAGCTTTTAATGTGCAGGCACAACTCTTGCAAAGGTGTTCGGAGGATTTCAGGTAACTGATACTCTGGCATAGCATCGTGTATCAGTTTCGGATACAATCTATAACAAACTCCAGGTTGTACTCGACCAGCACGACCACGTCTCTGAAATTGTCTACCCGTTAGTAATAGTAAAACATAGCATGTTCATACCTGAAGTGCTTTTCCACAACTTCTATACCTGACGTGCCGAAGCCTTTGAAATCCATGATGGTAACAAGCTGGCAAGCTTATTAAGAGCATCATAGCTGGTTTCCTTTGCTTTGCCACAGTCTATGACATACACAACATCATCTATGGTGATGCTACTCTCAGCAATATTTGTTGCTAGCACAATTTTTCTGCAAAGACAAAATAATAGCTATAAAAAAAAATAGATGCTAAAATGATACCAAACTCAATTAACATCCAAGAAAACACAGCATGTCTTTACTTTAACATCTAATAATGTATATTATAAAGCATCAAATCAACTGCTCGTCGATGTATTAAAAATGCCACATAAAAGTAGAAGTCGGGTTTCCAAGAATTTAAGCCAAGAATATTAAGATACACCCATCAAATGAATAAGAGCCTTGTTGCAATGGTTGGACTTTGAATTGTTACTGTGTGACCACAGATTCAACCCATGCAATGAGCATCTTGCTGATTAAGATTACTTTATCTTTTTTAAAATTTGAATTATTTGTTTTGATAAAATTGTCAGAGAATCCTGGTCATTAAGTGCTAGTTTTGATTTTTATCAATTAGAGTAATTTGTCATTAACAATCTTATAATTACGATCATTTTCTTTTGGATTGGAAGAAATAGTCAAGAATTAATTAAAAATTCAGAGAAATCTGTTTTTAGTTTAGGAGGATGTCTATCAAGGACAAGTCGTTTTTTTCTTTTCACAATAGGTCGAAATGAGTCTACTATGTCTAGGCCTGTGATTTGGTCCTGGGTCACAATTTATACAGGGAAATGCCAGAAAATATAGTCAAGTAAATACGATTAACTAGTTTCCATTTACAAGTTCCCCTTTGTGATCCAACATGTTTGTTTAGGTTCAACCTCCATCATTCTTGCATAACTATATATGCCAGAGCAATATTCACACAATTTCTTCAAAAACTTGTCCAAGCATATTATCACAACAAAAAACTGTCTATGACAAAATTAGCAAAAGAAACATGCTTGCCTTTTGTTAGGGGGAGGACGGTCAAATATTTCACATTGGTCGATGGTAGGCATTGAACCATGTATTGGAAGGATTAAGAACTTGCTACGGTTTCCAAGTAAGTAATTTTTTTCAAGTTCCTCAAATAGCTTAGAGATTTCATCCCAGCCAGTAAGAAATACAAGAATTGCTCCACCACCTTCATTTCGACATATATATTCAATTGTTGCTTCTACCTGAAATATCATAGTAATCAAACTGAAACAAACACTTCAAACTGATTCAACAAACATAGAAAATTTCGTCAAAGGCATAGAGCAACACAAGTAAGGATGATGGTAAGAAATGAAATAGTACAATTCCAACCAAGAACATAGAATGGGCAGTTCATTCAACGAGGAAAGCCAAATAGCAAGCTGTTAGAATGCTTATCTGGATTCATTAGTATATCTCACACAAATTAGAATATTAAACGACTGTAGTTAGTTTAGAGGATGTGAATAATATCTTAGTTTCGTTAGCATATCCACCTCAAATATAGAATACAACAATAACATAATACTCTAGTGAATCATTTGATACCCATGAAATTTTGGAAAGGATAAGATCTAGTAAGACTCATCCTTTACTACTTTTATCCAACAATTTTATTTAATGAGTCCACTCCAGATCTACTCCAGTTCAACTTATGTCCAGTTTTCTATTTCCCTCCACTGATGGACGGCCCGTAGCAAACAATTATTCAATAGCTAGGATTAAATAAAAAACAGAAACATTTTGCATCTCTTTGGCAGCCGTTGAACTCCTTTTGCTCCGGATCTAGCAGCACCCTCACTGCTCCGCCGCCACGCACCACCTAGCCTTCCATCTCACCGCCGGCGACACTCTTACTGCTCGCCGTTCCTCCCACTTTATTGAACAGGTTTGTCAATGTTTTGATAAAATCATGTCACAACCTCTTTCACCAGTTTCAACAAAACCATAGATGAAAAGCAATGACTCCAATTTCAGCAAAATCAAAACATATGTAAAACAATGAAACCAATTTCTTGAAAACCAAAGGAAGAATAGTGATTTGGGTTGTTGCAGTCCGAGAAGAAGAGAAGAATGGCGACAGAAGAAGCGAGAAGAACAATATAGTGGAGGACGACACTGCGAGACGGTGCAGAGAAGCGGCGAAATCGCAGGGCAGAAGGGTTTGATGGGTGGAAGAAGATTAAACGCGTTTCTAAGAATGCGTTTTCTACCATTACTGATTATTCAATCTCAGCCACTGGATACTGCTTTGCCACCTATCGTTCGTCGGTGAAGAGAAATGGAAAATTAGAAATAGTTGGGACTGAAGCAGATCTGAACTCTTATTCTATATACTCCCTTCGCACTCAGTTATAAGCGGAAAAAAAAACTACTCGCACACTTATTATTTATTAAGAGTAGTAATTACATGCATTTAATTTTCTTGGTTTCATGTAAAAAAAAATATTTACTAATCTACTCCTAATTATAAAGTTCATCTCACAGTTTTAAAAAAATTAATTTTTGGAATAACATTAAATGCTCATAGGTTTGTTGACATTTGCTTATATTTAAGTCCAAAAAATTCAGACATTTTTTACTTATAATTGAGTCCAGAGTAGCATAACCTTATTCTGTTATGGTCTCTAAACAAACCTATAACTTCAACAGTAGGCTACTGTTGAAGTTATAGGTTTGTTTAGAGACCGGTAGCTACTACTAAGCTCTATAATCAGTTCATGGTTAGCTCATACACCCAATGCACTCATGTTTAAAATAAGATAAGCTATGAGTACACAACACACTCAATTTCTCAGAAATACTCAGTTTCGACAGAGACTTCTGCACTAGCTGCACGCAAAAAAATCAAACACTTCTAGACTGGATACCCACTGAGTTAAGAGACTTTCCCCACAGCCGGTACCTCTAATTCATAAAATAGAGATTCATCTGGCATTTGCAAAATAAGGAAATGGTGGACATACATACCAGACCCAAATCAATCTGTGAACCTGACCAAGCTTCAAGAGATTTTCTAACACCCGAGCTGTAACTTTTGTAATGAGTATCTATATCAACGTCCTGCAAAAACAAGGAGATGTGCAAGTCTTATTCATATATTTATATATATAAACAGCAATGATGGCAAGGGACGTTAAAAAGGTTATGACATTGGTAGGCAGCAGAAACTTGAGAAATAAAGGTGTAAATCATATTACAAATTGCAAAAACAAGGACTGTTGGCTACAAAGGCTAAATCTAAGCAAATTTTCATCATGTTTTGGTTTTTAAAGGATTAAAGATTTTACTAGAAGAGAGAGATTAATTACAAAGAAAGAGAAGCATTTTATACGAAGGTCTTTCACTCCTTAAATCTCCAACCCACCACACCTCATCAGAAGCACTGTCAAACAAGAACATATCACACACCAAAAATCAAGCATATGACCCCAACTAGCATCCAACAACTAAAGAACCATTTTTCATGATTCTTGAAGTCACGACGTATGGTCATATGAGAAATGCTAGGAACACTATCTTTCTAACACTCACTCTCTTGTTGAGTAAAACCCATGTGGATCTCACCACTTTATGTTGGATCCATTTCCGAAGTATGAGACCCGCATGGGTTTCAGCCAATAAGAATCTTTCTAACACTCGCTCTCTTGTTGAGTAAAACCCATGTCGATCTCACCACTTTATGTTGGATCCATTTCCAAAGTATGAGACCCGCATGGGTTTTCAGCCAATAAGAAAGTAGGTGTTGAGAGTGTTTAGAAAGAGTGTGTCCATAGCACTCATCATGACCATATTGCTCATACACAAATTTCACCACTACACCAAAATCACTTGTCTATTATCATAATGTCGCCCTTCTACGATGCTAACAGAAAGACCCATCGGTCATGGTGAATAAAAAAGGTTCTTAAAAGAACAAATCTTTTGAACCCAACGGTAACACCATATCGACTCTGTAACTATCATGAACTGAATACATAACTTTGAGAGAAAAAAATATAGTGCGACATTACTAAGAGAGTTGTTACAATGCTATTGTTACGGAATACAATATTCAACTTGACCCAAGAAACAAAATCAATGGAATCGTCAATTTTAAGTCCTAATTCCATGCAACTAGAATGGAAAAGATAAAAGAGCTCATAATTCAAGGTATCTTCTAAATCACGAATATTGTATATACATGGATTGATTGATATATAAAGCATACATGCCTCAAACATTTCAGCCAAAGGATCCTTCTTAGAATCTTGTTGTTTCTTTCTTCTCCTTGAATTCCCCTCAATATCGTCAGACTCCGACTTGATGCTATATCTAGTTTTCTCCAACACATCTTCTAGGAAATGCTCCACCACAGGGAAAGTAAATCCCTGGCACATATGTCCAAATAAAATAAAATAAAGCAATACAATTTGCATTGAAATAATATATATATATATATATATATATATATATATATATATATATATATATATATATATATATAACTCAACAACAACATGAACTTTAAAAATAATGAAATACCGGTATGTGCATTGTTGGGGCATTTGCAAAGTATTTAGAGAACAAATCAGCATTGATTGTGGCACTCATTAGAATGAGGCGTAAATCTGGACGCCGAGGAAGAAGGTCGCGTAAAATTATTATTAAGAAGTCTTCATTCATGCCTCTTTCATGAATTTCATCCACCAGCAAATGACTAACACCAGTCAACTCTGGATCTTGTACCTATTCAAAAACCGAAGATATAGAAAAGAAAAGTGAACACCATTGGCTGTCAGGAAAAACATATGAGCATCCCACATATAAGGCTGAAATATTATTAACTTCATATTTTTCCTCTTTCAAATTTAATATATATATATAGTAACACTAGTCTTGTAAATACTTAACTACATTGTATCCTCCTCACTTTATGAACTTAATTTTATATTTTACATTCATACAAGCATCACTACAATTTGAAATAGATATATAATAACACGAATCTTGTAAATACTTAACTACATCCTCTCCTACTCACTGTATGAATTTTATTTTAAATTCTACATCCATACAATACAAGCATCACTACAACAATCTGCAGGGAAGAAAGTATTAATCACCAACTATCCGAATCTATCAAGTGAAGGCTCGTAATTTATTGTATATCTAACACGACCCTGACACAAGATTTTTATGGGCTCAATGCATTGTCAATGCAAGTGTCTACTATGCCTTACACTGCAAAGTCAACTTTCATTTATATGGCGACTTGGCAAGAAATGACTTCATGACTAGCTGATTATAGAGGCTACAATATAATGTTGATGAGATGAGACTCAAATACCTGTCAAATTTTTTATTAATACAGGAATTGAAATCTTAAAAACAGGATGTAACAATACCAGTTGCCGCAGTAATACACCAGTGGTGCAGAAAAGAAGGCGTGTTTCCGCAGAACGTTTTGCTTCAAGACGGATGTGGTATCCAACAGTTTTGCCAAGAGTTTCTCCCCTTTCAGCAGAAATACGAGCTGCAACAGAGATTGCAGACACACGACGAGGCTGAGTACAGATTATGTTGCAGTCAGCTCCACGCAAACAAGATATTTCTTCTTCCAGAATGAACTGTGGCAGCTGTGTTGTTTTGCCACAGCCTGTCTCTCCCGAAACTACCAATACCTGCACTAACACCAGTCAAATTTTACTGTATTCTAGAATGAAAATTACAGCTAGAACTATAGAATGAACATGAGCAAAGTATTAACGTAAGTTCAAACAGTTTGAGCATCACATTGACAATTAGTCCACTTAAATATGAAGCAAAAAAGTTTGCCCTCTTTTAAATTTTCATGGATATTTACAGATATAATTTTTTTAAAGCATCTTGAAACAACAGTTAATAAGTCATATTTTTTTTTACAGATATAAATAGCTCTCCACACCTGATTTCCTTGAACTGCTTTCAGAAACTCAGACTTCATTTTAAATGCAGGAAGCTTCTCCCTAAATGATTTCATTTCCTTCAAACTACCACTTGCCTGCAAGTTTTCAATACCGCATATGTTTAAAATACAGCATAAAGCAGTCAAATAGACGGCACAATAGATGCAGACAAGAGATACTAGATTAAAAGTCAAAATTCCTACTAATTGTTTCGATACCTGCTCCAGTTCCTGCCTTTCCTTGAGTGCAACACTGAGTTTCTCTTTTGAAGTATCAGTCTGTTGTGAAGAAGCAGAGTTTATAGTGGTCATTGTTTTTTTATGTCCCGTATCAGTTGATGCAGAAGGCAAACTAGCAGCTGCCGTAGCCGTTGACTGTGAGGTTGACTGTGAGTTATTTAAAAGATTTCCTACTCTTCTCTCTATGTCTGTGGACATTTTGATCTGTAGAAAATCAAAATTGATATGTTAGCAAACTTTCAACAAGAAATTGGTAATCGGACTTTGAAATAGAGTAGGTATACTCCACCTCCTTCTGTGTTGATCCATGACGCTCATCAAGGTCTGCACGGTAATCAGGCAAAGGAACTTTGCTAACAACAAGAGTCTTCCCTTTATTATATGCATGGCTTTCTTTGCGCAAGTAAAAAGCAGGCAACGAAGAATTAAAATGTTAGAAAAAAACCAGATAAATATACATGATATTAAGTTTAGATGTTCACAGGTAGAATGAATAAATGTCGAGTGTGTATTGTATGCAACCTGAAATCAATATTACTAATGGTGGACTGGAACTAACTTAATCAGTTTGTTAGAGTTAGTTACAACTTACAAGGGTAGTGCTAGTCTTTGTGCAATCTACTGTTTTAACAATGTACTTGAGGTATCTCTATTATATATCATATACTACTACTAGTGTTAATGTAATTAGTGTTACATAATTTCTGTTCTGATACCTACTTTTCTGATACACAGCCAAGTTCAATCCAAAATAACCTATGACTTAGATTGTGAAGTTCAACAAAAGTCAAGTATGGTTTGGTTCGAGGCTGATCCTCAGACAGGCCCCAACTGGACAATATTTTTTTTTTTTAATAAGCTAAATTAGCCCACCCAAATTGGCACCGAGGAGGATCAAACCTGGGACCTTGAAGAGGAGCACACTCCCAGATCTCAAGACAATACCACTAGGCCAACCCAAGTGGACAGTAAATGTAATCACCTCTAATTCACCCAACAGAATCAATTTAACATTGCAGCAAATTAGAAGCAAACATTAACCGCAGGGCCGGGAGGTATCACACTCACATCGTGAACTCATTAAAAAAAAGGGTTAATGGTGCTTTACCCCCCTGTAATATAGGTCACTTTTGGTTTTCCCCCCTGTAAAATATTTTTTTTACAAATTTTTTTTTTTTGTAATACCCCCCCCTAATAGGTCATAAAAAACGAAAAAATTCTGCACAAAAAAAATATTTTACAGGGAGAAAAACCAAAAATGACCTATATTACAGGGGGGTAAAGCACCATTAACCCTAAAAAAAATAACCTAACCACTCTTTAAGTAAACTTTAGAATAAAATACTAATTTTGGAGAAACAAATTTAGCTTATGTAAAATAAAGAGCTCATTTTATATTTTATAAGGAAAAAATAAAGACATCCTATAACCAAATATTAAATTTTTCTCCTATAAGGCATAATTGCTTATCATACATATACAGAAATAATGAAGACATAAAAATTAGAAACATGCAATTAAAAAATGGTTTCAACTAAATTCCTGATAAAATGAAGAAGTGATTCATATCATACAAGTATAGTTCATGTTGATAAGCCATATCAGCTAGGGTTTGCTGGTCTGCAATACTGAAGTAGTGCTTTATAACCAATTCTTGTTCCCCTCCTCTTTTCATCGTTTCTATCTTTTTCCACCATTCTTTCTCATCAAGCACCTCCTTCTGTAACTCAAAATTAAACCCTAATTATTAACAATCAAATTCATCAAAGTACAACTTAAACCTCTGTAGCACCGACCCCTCTAAAATAAGCACAAACACTTCTGATCGAATGCATGTCTGGTGTCAGTGTCAAGTGTATGTGTCTAACAAAGAGACACATGTAATTACATTCAATTATATCATTTTCTATAAAATAAATTTTCGTGTCAGTATGGTGTTCGGTGTCGGGTGTTTCATGAAATTGAATGTACCTCTGCTTGTTGTTGTTTAAGGCGCTCAGCACGCCAAACAGGGTCCCACCATCTCTGTTCACCGCGTCCACCACCACCACGGCCACCGCCGCCACCTCCACGGCGGCCACCGCCGCGATTGGAAGATGAGGAGTTGCCTCTGCGGCCTCCGCCTTGGTAGTTAGGGCGGTAGGACATTATGAGAGAAGTGGAGATTGGAAGGTTGGAGAGTAGAAGTTTGGGTGCGTGGGGGTGTATGAAGAAGAAGTGATGAGAGTGAAAGTTAGGTCGGAGAAGGGAGTGAAGCATTTATAGTAGAAGAGATTGTGGAGAATTGAACATAGCAAAACGTGTTATGGTTGAGAGTTGAGAGTGGAGTGGACACATTTCACTAGTGTGGAAAAGCAACGTGTTGAGGTGTGGTGTAGTGCAAATTAATGGGATCTTTTTCTTTCTTCACAAGTCTTGCTAATAAATATTTCCTCCATCTTGATATATAAGCAAAAAAAACTCATTTTCTTTGTCTCAAAATATAAGAAAAATAAATAAATTTTTATTCTATTTAATCTTGTTTTTAAAAAAATCATCTTTTTCAATAAAAACTTTTTCTTATTCTCGTGAAATTAAATGCAAATTACATTTAATTTTCTCTCTCTTTTATTTTTTCCATAATCAATTGCCAATGAAAATTGTTTTTACATCTTCCCATGAAACTTATTCGAAAGAAAACACAAAAAAACTATGCTACAAATTCTTATGTTTTAGTTTTCTTAATAAGTGTGATTTTTGTTTTTTTGCTTATAATTTAGGACGGAGGGAGTATTGTTTAAAACATTTGTTAAAGGAAGAAAAGAATAATAGTGAAACAAGTAATTAAACTTGAATCATTAATGAACTCCACTAAACAACAAATTATTTGGGAGAATTTAAAGTTCGATTTTAGAATAATTTTGATCGGACAATATATACTTTATGATCAAACTTTGAATTATCAATAACTCCTTGTTGTGTGAATCGGAGGGTTCAGAGCGTTGCCTTCCATCAAAGGTAGAAACTTGTTATCGAAAATAATAAATTTGAAGCTTAAATACATTTTTTATTTTGCTTATTTTAGAGAAAAATGAAATGTTGGTCCTCTTATTTTAAAACTAGGTTTTTGTCCTCTATTTTATTTTATTTTATTTTTATTTTGTTCTCCATCTTGTTTTTTTGTCATTTTTCAATGATGTTACATATTTATTTATGATGTGTCAATGCTTATTATGTCATATTGAATGTCTCAGTCACAAAAATAGGTCTTTAACTTTCTCTCTCCTCTTTTGTTGGCTCAAATCTTGAAATCCCTCGTACTACAAGTTCAAAATACAACTCTCTCAAAAAAAAAAAAAAATCAAAATACGAGCATCGTAAGTAATCTTTTTGGGTTTCATGGGTCATTCCACAATCATCTTATTTTTTCTTTCTTGGTATGTCACCTTTTAGCCACGTTGAGTCTTTATTGTCGTTGTTTACAAGTTTAATCTTAATTATTGAAAATTGTATCTAGATATGTTTTTATTGTCTTTTGTTTTACTTCAAACCTGATTACAAATAAAGCGGTGTTGTAATTTCATTTCATTTCCATATAGAGTGTTGTCTGTAACGCCCTATTTAATTATTTGATTATTTTATTGAGTTTAGAGTCTATTTTTATGACTTATGTGATTTATATGATTTTTTTGATGTGTTGTTGATTTATTAAGTGGCTTATTTTTTTATTTAATAGAATAAGATTTGAAAATAAAATAAGATTAAGTTGTGAGGGCTGTTTTGGAAATTAGAAGAGTTTGGTGGAATAAGTGGAAATAAGATAAAAAGGGTTGAAGAAATAAATAGGAGAAAGTAGAGTCATAATAGTTTTTTACGTGAAACAAGTTTTTGGAAAAAAATGGAGTAAACAAGAGAAGAGAAGAACATAAGAGGAGAAGCTTGCGATCGAAACCTAAGGTAAGGGTGGGACTAACCTTCTTTAATTCTAAGAATTGGATTTAACATGTTGTAGGTTTTAGTTTGATGATTTGAGAATTAGGTTAAAAGTTGGAGAATTGATTAATTAAGAGTAGGAATCTGTTAAATTGATGTAGAATTAGTGTCCAGACCTTAGACTATTCATAGAACAATGATTAGAGTCAGTTTTAAAGTCAGAACCATTGAATTTGATGAGTTTTGAGAAAATTTGCAATTCTGCCCGAGCTGACATTCATTGCTCGCCATAGCGAGTAACTGATCTCGCCTCGCGAGTAAAACCCCTCGCCTCGCGAGTGACCTTAGTTGTCGCTCGCCATAGCGAGTTACCTAGTGAGAAAAACATGATTTCGAGAATTGATGTTAGAGGTCGAGTTTTAGATGGTTTTGAGTACCTTAACCTGTTTAGGAAAGATTATACTAGTTTTTAGATTAAATTTGAGCATAGGGAAGTTAAAAATGAGATTTTTGAGTGAAAAATGTCAAACTCCCGAGAGCAATCAGATTTAGCTCGCCACGACGAGTAGCTAACTCGTCATAGCGAGTACCCCTTTTTTCCGAACTCACCATAGCGAGTAGAGTGACTCGCCTCGCGAGCTACTCAGTGCCAGTTAACCTTGTTTAGGGTTCTTGCGATCCTTGTCGCACGTGATGTTGAGAGTTGATCCTCGGATAGGAGTGGAGGTTGTTATTAAGTCATAGACTTACAGAGAGCCTGAATCAAATGATTAATGATTGTTGATTAATTTAAGATATTTATATAACGTGTTGAAAACGTATGATATGGAAATTATTATTGTTTATATCATTCAAGCTGTTGTTATCAATGTTGCAAGATGTTTATGTTGCTGTCTCTGCTGTTGTTGAATCATTATTGTCATTAAGTTGCAAGTGTTGGTCTAAGTTGTAAAGTTGTAAGTTGTTATTCCAAGATATTGGAGTCATATAAGTTGTGGAGTTGTCTAAGTTGTAAGTTGTTGAGTCCATGCATACTCGTTTAAAGTTGAGGGCTTGATGCCATGTGAGCCTTTGCTCTTTACGTTGAGGGTTTGACGCCCTGTGAGTTTTTGCTCTTTAAGTTGAGGGTTTGATCTCCTGTGAGTATAATTATACTCTATATGTTAAGGGCTTGATGCCCTGGTTGGTATCACATTCATGATTAAGAAGTTGAAGTTGCATTGTCGAGTTTAATAAGTTGATGTCGCATTATCGTAGTCTTTAAGTTGTCGTTTTTCAATGAGTTATTAATGAAGTCCTATATGAATAATTATTGTTATTAATTGATGATGTTTAAGTTGTTAAATGCATTTGATGAATTATATGCTTATTATTATTGAATGTGAAATTTCACCCCTTCTGTTTGGAAATGTTGCCTCTACGTGGGTAACTTGCAGGTAATCAAAAATAGTTGTTGAAGTGAGACGACTCTCTCACGTGTTGTCGTCTTAGGGTCGCTCTGATACGTAACGGGATGGAGATTTGTTTGTTTTCCATGTGTTACGTATTTATCATGATTTTATGTTGAAGATTTGTTTAAAACTGGATTTTAATTAAGTTGTTTAAGTTGAGGTCGTTGTGCCAACATGGTGTTGAATTTAAATGTTTTCCGCTGCATTGAGATTTAATTTGATGACATGAGTTGATTGAATAAATAGTAACTTTACTATATTTATATTTGAAAGAAGTGTAACATCATATTTAGTTGTTTACTCTGATTTATGCAAAAAATTTCAAGTTAGAAAAATGGGGTGTTAACCCTTCATTTTTGTTCTCACTTACGTATACCGGGTATACCTTTTCTATGGTGAATCGAGATCAAGGTCTAAGAATAAAGTGTCTATAGGGTTTTAGGGTAGCGTCCTAGCTAATAATAGGATCTATAAAATGTTCTTACAAGGCTTATCACGTCCAAATGATTATGAAATATAACCATTCATTATAAGGTCGTATGGCCACTCGTACTAAAATTTGCAGTCTCTCACAAACCAACACAAATGTATAGTTTCCCACGAACCAACATAAAGATGTAGTTTCTAACAGACCAAAACAAAAGTTTTACACCTACATCAAACTGTGAACTTACCAAAAATTAAATTTTGCACATGCACATGATCTACAACTTTTCAATATGATTGTTTTTTTGTTGAAATGTTGTTTCCATGGATTGCAACTAACCATGCAAAAGATAATTGTTTGCCCACTTATGATTATATGTGATCAATGTGATGTTAACAACGGTTATTGTTTTCATATGATTTAGAATAAATATGTACTGTTTGTTGATGGTAAATATGTTGATACGTATGATAATGTTGAATTATGTATATAAAGCAAGCACGTTCGTGTGACCAATGTATATAAGAACATTTTATAGAGCTTATTGCTGGTTGCGACTCAATCTTAATTCATCCACTTAGGATTGAGTCCCACCATTTTTTGGTCGAAATACCAATGTCTTTGAATTTGTAACATTTATGTCCAAATCATTATAACTGAATTTGTAATTGATCAAAGTTGATATGTCGTTTAAACCCAACAAAAATCGCAACAAGGCAGAAAAATCAAACAATGTTGTATCAAAACGATAAACAAAACAACACCAATGCACCCGTATGAAAGTCAATGAAACAAATCCAATTTATATGATTTTTTTTTTTGAAAAAGCATATTCAATTGTTTAGCCAAGCACAAAATGTGCAAATGACGTAGAGATATAACAGTAAAGACCACAACCTTACAAATGAATTAGAGCACATACAACCCAATAAACCAAAAGGCACAGCAAACAGAAAAGAGAAGGAAAAGCTAATGGCAAGAATCCTAGCACAAAATGTAACACCCCGTTTTCCCAACTTGAATTTTTTTGCATAAAATCAGAGTAAACAACTAAACATGATACTACACTACTTTAATATATAAATATAGTAAAATTACTATTTATTTCAATCATCTCATGTCATCAATTTAAATTTCAATTCAGCGGAAAACATTTAAATTAAACATCGTGTTGGCACAACGACCTCAACTTAAACAACTTATTTAAAATCCAGTCTAGATAAATCTTCAACATAATTTCACAATAAATACGCAACACATGGAAAACAATAAGGATTCCCCATCCCGTTACGTATCAGAGCGACTCTAAGACGACTCGTGAGAGAGTCACTCACTTCAACAGCTAACCTTGATTACCTGCAAGTTACCCAATTCTAAAGACAACATTTTCAAGCAGAAGGGATGAGATTTCACATTCAATAATAATAAGCATTTAATTCATCAAATGCATTTAACAACTTAAACATCAACAATTAATAATAATAATTCTTCATATAGTACTTCATTAATAGCTCAATCAACTTCTAATCATCATCAACTTCATATTCATCATCATATAACTCATAATAGTCAAATCATAAATATCATCATATAACAACATAATCATCACATCATAAACATCATCTTATAACATTATATACTTCACATCATCATATAACAACATAAACAACAACGATTAATAAATATTAATACTTCACATAGTTCTTCATTAACAACTCATTGATAAATGACAACTTAACGACAACGACAATGCAACATCAACGACTTCGACTCGACAATGCAACTTCAACTACTTAGCGAACTTCTAGCGAGTTTTTCCCCTGCTGTTACGATTTCTGCACATTTTTCACCCAAAAAACCCAAATTTCATTTACCCAAATCCCAAATTTGATAGGAAACTTAACCTATGATTATTCTACAACCTGAACACCAATTATTACCTTAATTCATCATATTACATACTCTTTCAACAATCAAATTGCAATTAAAAACCATAACTTCTTTTTAAAACTCTAACTTCTTTTCACAACCCTAACTTCATTAACATCTTAATTTCAACAATCAATTCTACAATTAAAACAACCAATTACAACTTCTAAACATAATTCTCAAATTTCCAAAACTACAATCTACCACCTGTTAAATTCAGTTTCAGAATCATACAACTTAGAATTAGAGAAAGTTAGTCCCACCCTTACCTTAGATTGATTGATCGCAAGGTTCTACCGCTTTCTCTTCTCTTCTATTGGTTTCTCCCTTTTTCTCCAAAAACAGGTTTCACGTAATCCTTATTTTCTAATTCTAACTCTCCCTTTTATATAAATCCTTAACCTACTTATTTTCTCTTATTTCCAAATATGTCCTCCCAATCTCAATATTATATATATATATATATATAATATTTCTATAACAAATAACAAATATATCTCTATAATAAATATATTTCTATAACGTATATATTTCTACACCAAATAAGAAATATATTTCTACACCAGATAACATATATATTTCCACACCAAATAACATATATACTTCTACACCAAATAACATATATATTATACTAATAAATACCAAACATAAAATATAACAAAATATCACTCATCAAAATAAATCGACTAAATTATAAAAAGACATCTAAACTCAATAAAATAAATAAATAATAAAATAGGGCGTTACACAAAACCTATGCCGCATACAAACCGCAAACAGGAAGAAAAACAAAAGAAGCCGAAACACTTATCCCAGCCAAACTGATGCCAATCAACAGAGAGCAACGCCATCACTTCCGTCTAATGCACTCTCTCGGATTCCAACACCACTCGAAGAAGAGACAAGAAGCTATTCTCAATCTACTCAAAGACCAACACCAAGACACCGCCTTGATATCTTCAACAACCTCATCGAAGTTCTTGAATTGGTTTTTAAAAATCCTCGAATTTCTTTCCTTCCAAATCATCCAAATAGTGGCATGCCAAACCAACATAAAAGCTTTCTGAAGTTTCCGAGAGCTCACCTCACCATTCCGACAACCAAAATGGAGAAGCAAATTTAATTTGTGGAGTGATAAAATTGATATCTAACCAATTTAGCACCTTACGCCAAATTAACCACGTCATCTCACAATGCAGAAAGAGATGAGATGTAGTCTCCTCCATCTCACCACAAAGCACACAAACACAAAGATCCCCGGGGGCCAAAACACTTCGGTGCCTAAGGTTAGCCCTTGTCGAAATACGATCCATCAAGGCCATCCAAGAAAAAGCCACAACTTTGGAGGGAGTCGGACTCTTCCAAAGATTGTCAAACACCTCCTCCTCTAACACACTCAACCCTTCTTGAAGAAGAACATCATCCTCCAAAACTCTATAAGAGGACCGCACCGAAAACTTACCACCCTCCTCCGGCACCCAAACCCAACTATCCTCATCTCTACCCAAAACAACTCCTCCAATGAGACCTAGTAAATTACTAATAAGATTTCTCTCCCAAATGAAAGGTTGTCGTCTCGAAGTAAGATTCCAAAGCACCGTCCCATCAATAAAACTCCACAAGTCTCCGACTTTTGCCTCTTTATGTGTCGATATAGAGAATAACCTGGGGAAGAGGATGGCTAAAGGTAGCTCACCAATCCACTTATCTTTCCAAAAACAAGTACCCCTCCCATTAGACACCTTACGAACCACATTGTTGGAAAACCAATTCGCCCCCAAACCAACCTCTAAAGTCTTCAACTTCTTCCTCCACCCCGATGCGAGGCGTGGCCACCTGGTCCCTTCCTCGTGATAAACCATGGAAATATTCATGTAACACCTTGTTTTTCCAACTTGAAATTTTGTACATAATAATCAGTGTAATCAACTTAAGCAGGATGTCACACTACTTTAAAAGATAAATAGAGTAGAATTACTATTTATTTAAAAATCTTTCATCAATAATTCAAATTACATCGCAACGGAAAAACATTTCATTATTCAACAAAATGGCACTACGGCCTCAACATAAACAACTTATTAAAATTCTATTCTAGGTGGTTCATCAACATAATTCATAAATATACGTAACAAATGGAAAACAATGCAAAGATCCCCATCCCGTTACGTATCAGAGCGACCCTAAGACGACGCGTGAGAGAGTCAACTCACATAAACAGCTAATTCTGGTTATCTGCACGTTACCCACGTAGAGGCAACATTCAAACAGAAGAGGTGAGATTTCACATTCAATAATAATAAGCATATAATTCTTTAAAAGAATTTAACAACACATAACAACATCTATTCATCATTAGTAAAACTAATAAACAATAATTTAAGTAAGAGAATTTATCAACATAAACAACAACAATTAAACAATGTTAATGCTTCACATAATTCTAACTATAAATCATCAATTAACTTCAAATCATCATTAATAATGCTTCACATAAACAACATAAATAACAACAATAAATAATATTGATACTTCACATAATTCCAACTATAAATCATTAATTATTTCGACAACTTGACAACACGACGACAACACCGACAACTCGACATCAACGACAATGCAACGACAACAACATCAACTTGACAAATGCAATATGCATGTGGTACCAATCAGGGCATCAAGCCCCCAACGTATAGAGCAAATAGGCTCACATGACATCAAGCCCCCAACTTAATAGAGGAAATAGGCTCCTCAACTTAATAGAGCAAATAGGCTCACAGGGCATCAAGCCCTCAACTTAATAGAGCAAATAGGCTCACAGGGCATCAAACCCTCAACTTTAATGAGTATGCATGGACTCAGCAACCAACAACTTTAACAACTTAGACAGCTTTGACAACTTATACAACTTCAACAACTTATACGACTTCAACAACTTAGAACTTGCAGCTTAACGATATTAACACAACAACAGTAACAACGACTTCGCATCATAATATCATAATTCATCAATTATAAACAACATCATGTAACATCATTTTTATCAACATATACCTTCATATAATACTTCATCAATCATGAACATAATCATACAACATCATATTCATCAACATATACATTCATATAATACTTCATCAATCATGAACATAATCATACAACATCATATTCATCAACATATACATTCATATAATAATTCATCAATCATGAACAGCGTCATATAATATCATATTCATTAACATATACATTCATATAATAATTAATCAATTAAAGATATTCACGTCAAACCAAGATAGATTCATCGCAACATAGGTTAAATACTCTTAAACACCTTAACTGAACTCATAGTGCACAAGCTTTGAAGTTTGGAGACAATCCATAAGTTTTGGGTTGACTTAGAAATAGTTATGCGGAATTTTCATAAAATTTCACTAAGACCTCCATGAAGTATTTTCATCATAACTAAAAAACCAAAAATCATTTTCAAGTCAAACCAAAGCCACTGGAAGGCTAACTCAATTATCTACAACTTTCATGTTTACACCAAAGGCCAATTCAAAAGAAAAACGTGTGAAAAAGACGCAAGAACATGAAAGAGGACGTGCTGTCAGAGAGCAACTCAGGAAAAACCCATTTTTCACTATAAAATCTCAATTTTAACTTCCCTATGCCCAAACTTGATCCCAAAGTTTGTCTAAACATTTATATACATCTAAAGAGACTCAAAACCATATAAAACTTGACCCAAATCATTATTTTAGAAAATCATCAAAAAACAACATCATACTTCACCAATTTTGAGCAAAAACACAAGTATACATATATACATAACTTGAACATATAAATTCATCATCAACAACTTAATTAACATCAAATTCACATACCCACACATTGCATCAAAATATAAGCACAAATTTCACCAATTAAATCCACAATAGTCACTTTATACAAATAGGCACTTATGGGTAGAAGTAGAAAAAAAGATTATACAAAAGATTATGAATGAAATTTAACCTTAATTTCTATAACATCAAAACTAATAACAACTACAAGGTTAAACCCTTTTTCAGAATTATACAACCCATTATTAGAGAAAGCTAGTCCACCCTTACCATAGGTTAGATGATCGCAAGGTTCTACCGCTTTCTCTTCTCTGACTCTTCTCTTCTCTTGGTTTCTCCCTATTCTCCCAAAAACTGTTTTCACGTATTCTGTTTCTCTATTCCTAACCTCTCTTTTTATAAACCTAACATATTATCCCTTATTCCAAATCTGCCCTCACATCTCAATATTCTATTTTAATATATATATATATATATATATATATATATATATATATATATATATATAACAAATAACAAATATATTTCTACACCAAATAACAAATATATTTCTACACCAGATAACATATATATTTCTACACCAAATAACAAATATATTTATACACCACATAACATATATATTACTACACGAGATAACAAATGTATTTCTACACGAGATAACATATATATTTCTACATCAAATAACATATATATTATACTAATAAATACCAACATATAATATAACAAAATATCACTCATCAAAATAAATCGACTAAATTATAAAAAACATCTAAACTCAATAAAATAAATAAATAATAAAATAGGGCGTTACAATTTCCCCCATATTTCTCTCTCAAAACCACTTTCCAAAGAGGTAGTTCGTCTTGAAGAATTTGCCACTTCCACTTTGCCATAAGGCTCAAATTCATCCTCCTAAAGTCTTTCACCCCTAAGCCTCCCTTACTCTTAGGTTGACAAATCTTCGTCCATTTAATCCAATTTATATGAATAACACTTACGTAAATAAAATGCAATGGTTATAAAAAAAATTACAAGAAAAATAATACATTGTAATAATGACTCAACCATGTTCTCTGATTGATAAAAGTAATACATTGTAATAATGACTCAACCATGTTCTCCTAAGGAACATTCTATTTAGAGCCCCTATACTAGCACATGAAATCAACAATGGAACAATTGCTTTGGAACTTGTGCCAGATAAATTGAGCTGGTGAATGGATTGCTCACCGGGAAAGAGGCCCACAACTTTGTGAAAGGTTCTTGGCCCTCCGTTAGTTGGTGTAAAGATATTTGGAACAACTATATTCCTTTATCTAGATGCTTTATTCTATGGAGTTCGCTCTTGGCAAGCTCCCCACAGATGAAAACTTAAGAAATAGAGGTTGTATAATTGTCTCTATTTGTTGTTTTTTGTTAGAATAATGTTGAAACATCTTAACACTTTTTTTCTTAATTGTCCTTTCATAGAGAAAATTTAGGAACACATGAATAAAGTGTAATATTGATAGAAGTAGTTGGAGTGCCTTAATTGATAGTTGCAATAATCACTGGGAAAGTTTTGCTCACTATTTGATATTGTCTGTTGTGGTTCATATAGTTTGGAAGGTTTAGATTGAGATGAATGCTAGGAGATTTCAGAACAACCACTCATCTATTCAAAACCTCATAAGTCATATTCTTGTTGAGATTAAGCTTAGCAGTTCTCGAGTGAAGGAAAATGGTAATTCTTCTAAGATGGACTTCTATGTTACTAGGTTCCTTGGCGTCTCTTACAAACATGTCAGGTTGTTGGAGAAAATTGAAGTTAGGTGGATTCCACCTGCGCCTGGTTGGATTAAGGCCAACATTGATGGCTCGACCTTTGGTGATCCTTCATCTGCTTCTATTGAAGTCATACTCAGAGATGGCTATGCCAATTTTAAGGGTGGATTCGTGCAGAATATAAGCATCCCAATTGCATTTACTATAGAGCTATGTGCTTTGATGTTTGTTGTTGAAATAACAAAGAAGCTGAACTGGCGTAATATCTGGATTGAAACAGACTCTCAAACAATGGTCAATGCCTTTAAACAAGCTTATGAGTTTCCTTGGAGTTTAAACAATCGTTGAGACAAATATTTAAAGATAGTGAAAGACATCATTTGTTGTTGTTCTCACATTCTAAGAGAAAATAATGCACTAGCAAACTCTTTGACCAAAAATGGTCATGGTCTGCCTCAATTTTACTCCTAATGGTGGGAGTAAAATCTTTTATATAAGTTTTGTCCTATAAAATTTACACATATTTTGCTTTTAGTTTTCGTACCAACCCAAAAACATATTTTTCAACACTTTATCCGTTACTTGTTAAAATTTATGTGTGTTTCACTTAATTATATAAGTCCCGTGTAAATTTAACAAACTCATAAATTTTAATAAATAAAAGTTTTAATTTTTTTATCAAAAACAACTAAAGGAGATTATGTGTCAAAAAGTTTGTTGTTAGGATTATTTTTTGACAACATACATTGGTCCGAGTCCACTCAAAAGAAAAATTACATTGCTACGAGTCTAAATGCATTCATACCTTTTAAGCAAGAAATCAGATTAATTCTCTAGATAAAAAATTAGATTAGCTCTTTTTTTTTTTCTTTCTTTCTTTGGTGAACGACTAGATTAGCTCTCTAGATGAAGAAATAGTAAAATGATTAATTAGACTTTAAGACAGAGATTAATATCATTAGGAAAAAGTGACATATTTGGATTGGATACGGATGAAATAATAATCTTACCTTAAAAGTGAATTTTCCCCCGCGTTTGGAAAGTTTTCTTTATTCTTAAGCAAAAAAGTCATAAGTTAAATTGTACTAGCACAAAGACATACAGCACAATCAAAACTACAAATCAGTAAAATCATTAATCAGACCAATCAACGCGCTTCTGTCCTTCAATGTTTGAACCAATCCGAAGTTTCTTGTTTTAAACCAAACACGCCACACGCACGCACGCACGCGGTATTATCCTCTACATTCCACCCCATTCTCTTTATCCTACTCCATCATTTTAAATATCCATTGACTTCAAAACTCTTTCAGTCTTTCTTCTCTCTTTCTTATTACACATTTTTCGATCATTTCTGAATCAAATCTCACACACTGAAGAAAAATGAACAACTTATTCACCGGTTCATTTTCTCGCTTCCGTAGCGAAGAAGTTTCACCGGACCGGCACCACGTCATCGAGATGACAGACGGTGCCGGAACCAGAACCGGAGCAGGAGCAGGAGGTAGAATAAACCTTGACAAATTCTTCGACGATGTCGAAGGAGTAAAAGATGATCTAAAAGAGCTAGAATCAATCCACCAACGACTTTCAAAGACTAACGAACAGACGAAAACGGTTCACGATGCTAAAGGAGTGAAGGAGCTTCGTTCACGTATGGACGAAGAAGTTTCTGCGGCGTTGAAAAAGGCGAAGATGGTGAAGCTGAAGTTAGAGAAGTTGGAAAGATCTAATGCAGCGAACCGGAATTTGGAAGGGTGTGGACCGGGTTCATCGTCGGACCGGACGAGGAGTTCGGTGGTGAATGGATTGAAGAAGAAGTTGAAGGATTCTATGGAGAGTTTTAATCGTTTGCGTGAAGTTATTACAACGGAGTATAGAGAGACTGTTCAACGGCGTTTTTTTACTGTTACTGGAGAGAATCCTGATGATAAGACTCTTGATCTATTGATATCTACTGGTAATTTTTATATCTCTTTGATTTTGTTGTTTAAAACTAATCATGTTTTATGATAATTTGATGTTGAAATTAATTTTTATATAAATAAATTCTAGTGTGTTTTACTAGGTGATCATCATGAGTTGAATTCTTCATCAATTTTGGATTGGAAAATAATTTGACTTAATTGAATTGGTTTATTGGTTGGTATATAGTATATACAAGTGAGGAGAATGTGTATGATTCTCCTTAGTGTGAGGGTACTAGTATGATGATGTCCCGCAGTATTGACAATTCTAATTGAAGATGTGTCGGATGTCTGACACCAAAACACATGATTACATTCAATTTTGTCTTTTTTAAAAAAGAAATTATTGCAGGTGTGTCAACGGTATCATGTCTGATGTCCGTGTCAATCCTTCATAGATGATGATTGTAAGAATTGAATCTCTTGAAGAGATGCGATACCTGGATTTGGCTTCCATACAGTTAGATTCGTTGCATTCACGCGGTCAATAATAAACATTGTTTGATCTAGATAACAACAATCAAGTCTTATCCACTAAGTGTGCGTTGGCTCAAATTTCCAAATTTGTTAATTGAATAAAAATATATTTCAAAATCGGATGGAGTTGACCTACTGATTGTGTGAATGCAGAGGATCCCTGCTTGTAGAGATTCGTTCTACCCTCATTAGCCTCCAACAGCTTCTCTGCCTCTCACGGCATGATACATATGTATCAGTATATTTAAGTTTTAACACTAAAAAAGTGCCAAACCGATGACTGCGTGAATCCAGGAAATCCTTATTGATGGTAGAGAATCTTTTTTCATACCCTTGATCAGCCTCCTGTGGCATGATAATTGTAGGTTTAACACTCTTGTTCAAAAATCGTAGGTTTAACACTAAAGAAAAGGTTTTTGAAAATTTTAGTATGCGTAGTGAATCACTTTTAAAGATAGCTTGTTGTTTGTTGAGTTGGTGAAGTATATGTTGCTAGTGTTTGAGTTTTAATATTTAAGTTCGAGTTCAATAGATTTTATATCTAACTGATGTGAGTTTCACTCTTATGTAGGTGAGAGTGAGACCTTTCTTCAGAAAGCAATTCAAGAACAAGGCAGGGGAAGAATTCTGGACACCATCAATGAAATTCAAGAGAGGCATGACGCTGTCAAAGACTTGGAGAAGAGTCTACTGGCATTGCACCAAGTGTTCCTCGACATGACAGTAATGGTACAATTTCAAGGCGAACAATTGGACGATATCGAGAGCCACGTGGCTAGGGCGAGCTCGTTTGTGCACACTGGAACCGATCAGTTACAAACTGCAAGGAAGCACCAGAAAAACACAAGGAAATGGGCCTGTTATTGTATTATACTTCTTCTGATCATCGTCTTGATTGTGGTTCTTGCCACAGTGAAACCATGGCAACATAATGATAGTGGAGGCGGTGGGGGTAATCAGCCTGCTCCAGCGCAGACTCCCCCGTCACCTCCTCCTCCTTCGGGTGGTACTTAATCTTAGGGGTTAAGAGTGTCTGTCTATAAACTTCTATGAATATTGGTTAAATTATGTTTTTAGGATCTTGGAAGGGTGAGACTAACATGGATTGACCTACAGATTTATTATTTCAATCCATGAAAAGGTTGGATGATGAATGTGGGGTCTGTAATCTAGAAAGGAATGGTTGGGTCTTTTGAGGAGGACTTTTGGAAGTCATTATTTTGAGTATCATATTCTTTTTCTGTAAGTATCATGCTGGTTTCAATTTTGATCAGTTGCTATGTTTGGTGACTGATATTTTCATTTTACATAGTACAATCCGCTTAATAAATTATCTTCTTTGCTTTTACAATTTGTGAGGCTCAATTAAACCAATGCAGAGAAATGCAGCAGCTATTCCCATCCAATGAATTTTTTAATTTTGTAATATCATAAGATTCATAACTGTATCTGTAATTATGATAGGAAATATGATATGGTCATCTTCATAGTGGTGAGGCAAACCTTGTGAATTTGCAGCATTTGCAGACTCAGTTTAATCCTACCATGATGTTAATCTATCATGGTCACAGTGATAGATTTAGCTATGTCCTTGCATTGTTTAAGGTTATAATTCACATCAAAAATAAAATAAATGTATTTATTAATATTTTGTTGATTGATATTGATGTACTAATATTTGTATTAAAATTATGATTTAACTTCTTCATATGTCTTCTTGTAATATTACATAAACATTGATATGTGTGTTATTAACTAAATAGATAAAATTAGTGATGAATACATTAGGGTTGGTGGGACTGCAATCCTTCTTATTTTTTTTTGGCTTTTGATGGTGGATATAAGTCTTACTACAACATGTTTCTTTACAACCACTTCGTTTCTAAATAAGCTGACTTATGTTTTTAATATGTAATATAGGATGACATAATATGTATAGAATTGTGCTTCTGGACAACACAAAACTGAGGTTTTTATTTTATTTTTATACTTACATACTTGATCAAGTTAGGGTAGGAAAAGTTTTTCTATTGTTAGAATTAACTTAATAATTAGTCATATACAAAAGATGCTCATTATATTAATCGAAACTCAAATAATATAAATACATGAAGAAAAAAGGGCATGAGTAATGACCTGTCTGTGATTCTTTCTCAATTAAAACTCCTTATTTCTTAGATGTTCTTTAGATGGGAAGAAGAAATAATACGTTGCATTCGATATATTGGAGATTATAGTCTCTATATAGAATGATGATCAATTGAAGTTTTCATTATTTTAAAGGAGCTAATGACATCCACTCATATTTTCATCACTTATCAATTGGGATATAAACAAAACTAGAGACATTCACATATTATTATTATTATTATTATTTTTTTCTTTTTTTATCCGGAGGCTCAGAGAGACATTCACATATTATTTTGAGTAAGTAAATAGTATAAATGTGTACTTATTTCCTTCCATATGTTTATTTGGCTTAACAAATTAAAATTATCTTTATTCAAGTTGATGTTGTTCTATTTAGATCATCCACATTTGTAGTTGTAGGAACCGTTAGATTTAGAGAGAAAAATCATCTTTAAATTCGACATTTCCACACTTACAACACCATATTGCAATTGTAGAGGATACAAAAGTCCGATGATGTTGACATCATATCTATATGTAGACGATCCAAAGTCAAAGTCCGATGTTATTAGTAACCCTAAGACCCAAAAAAACAAAAAACCATTTTCTCACCCAAAGAACAATTTTCTTCCCAAACCTCTTTATTTATACAAGTATTACCTTTTTCATTGACAATCAAACTACCTTTCTAGCAGCTTCCCTTTAATTTCACTCTTCATTCATAGGAAGTTTCCTATGAAGCCATTTGTACACGCCCAATTCTCCCAACCCCCTTTGACCAGTTACCCTCTTTTGCCTGACTGCTACTACCAATCTAGACTATATGTTCTTTTTTTTTTTCTTTTTTTTCTTTTTTGAAAAAGCCAATAAAAACTAGATATTCTTATAAACTTGCCATTTGTATTCATTGCTCAATACATTAATATTGCATAAAAATAAAACTAATGTTTTTCTCACTATTCTTTATATAATAACTCACATGTTGCACCTTATTGTAATTTGAACTAGTCTCGCCCACTTCCTCACCCTTTTATTATTATTTTTCAAAGAAAATTTCAAACTACAATATCATTCAAGAAACAACCATTATATATAAATCCCAAATCCATATTTCTCTTCATTACATTACATAACATATAAATATAAATACTTCTTCATTCATATTCTCTAAACAGGTTCAAGTGTTCAACTATAGATATTCAACTTCCAGAAAAAGTAACAAAACCTTCTCTTCTCTATTTTTTCTTACATAAACAAGAAGATGAATGATTTATTCTCCGGCTCTTTCTCCCGGTTCCGTAACTCGGATCAAGTTTCGCCGGACAACCACCACCATGTGATCGAAATGTCATCACCGAACACTGCACAAACCGGTGTTCATCTCGACAAATTCTTCGAAGAAGTTGAAGGTGTTAAAGAGGAGTTGAAGGAGCTAGATCGTCTCTACGAAAGCCTTAGAGTCTCCCATGAGAGGAGCAAGACCCTTCACAGTGCGAAAGCTGTGAAGGATATTCGCTCCAAAATGGATGCTGACGTGGCTTTAGCTCTTAAGAAAGCTAAACTTGTTAAACTACGGCTCGAGGCACTTGACCGGTCCAACGAGGCTAGTAGGAGTTTGCCTGGTGCTGGACCTGGTTCGTCCTCGGACCGGACTAGAACATCTGTGGTGAGTGGTTTGAGGAAGAAGCTTAAGGATTCCATGGATAGCTTTAACAACCTTAGACAACAAATATCTTCTGAATATAGAGAAACTGTACAACGTAGATACTATACCGTTACCGGAGAGAATCCTGATGACAAAACCGTTGACCTCCTCATTTCCACTGGTATGTATATCATCAATTCACACAACTTTTCATTGTATATTATAATTTTTATTTATCTATGTTCATACTATGATAAACTTTTGGTTGTGTTTAATTAACCATGAAGTTATTTTAAATTTTAATAATTCATTCTTAAGGGTATCTTTAGGTGGAAGTATTTTGAAAAGAGAAAAGAAGAGAGGGTTACGTTATCTTTTTTAATTGTTAAATATTATGTAAATTAATCTATTTTTGAGATCAAGAAATAAAACCATAAATCTTAATGAAATTAATATTTTGAAATCTTAGAAATTGAAACCGAATTAAAATCTCAAAACCTTTTTTAATCGTATGAGTGAGTTTCAGATGGTGTTTGCCACTTTCTTTACGCACCTAAAAAAAATGAATCAAGTAATAATATTGTAAGCAAATACCATACTTTCTTTTTAATTCAAGGCCAATATGCTTATATGTTATATGTACATAATTCAGAGTATATGGTTTTTCTTTTTAGTTTTTACATTTGCTTGAAGTGAAAGTTTAACCAACAAGGATCTAGCTTGAGTAGGCATGACAACAAAACCCACACCCGTGATTATCCACCCGAACCAAATTCAATTTGACGGGTTTTCCCCGTTTTGACTGGGTTTGGATATGAGTATGGGTTTTCCCCGATCTCAAAACACGGGTATGGGACGGGTAACGGGTATATAGGTACCCATACTCAAACCCGTCCCAAATGTAAAAAATTACTTTATGTTGATACATTATGTTATTTTGTTTGATAATTGTCATGTTAATAAAAACTATCATTGATATTTAAAGGATCAACTAAATCATTTTGTCTAACAAATGTGAAAATGAGCTTATTGTTGGATAATGTATTACAACGTTGCTCTTTGGGGATGCAAAAAAAATTCTATTTTTTATTAAAAAAATTATTCAATGCGGGGACGGGGATGGGGCGGGGATACCCGAACCCGTCGGGGACGGGGATGAGATTCAATTTCTCATCCCCGTTGAGTATAGGTAGGGTAACAGGTAAGTATATGAGAATCGGGTATGGAGACGGGGAAGGTAAAACCCGTCCCCACCCCGCCCTATTGCCATGCCTAAGCTAGAGTGAATAATGATAGGAGAAACTTTTTAGTAGATTGAGAAAGTGATTTGTTTCTATTATTATTCACAATTAATTAAAATTATTGATAGTGTACATCTTTTTAATGTAACATAGGTGAAAGTGAAACATTTTTACAAAAAGCAATCCAGCAACAAGGAAGAGCAAACATCATGGACACAATCCAAGAAATTCAAGAGAGGCATGACACAGTGAAAGAGATAGAAAGAAATCTAATGGAGCTTCACCAAGTGTTTATGGACATGTCTGTTTTGGTTCAATCACAAGGTGAACAATTGGATAATATTGAAAGCCACGTGGCACGTGCTAATTCGTATGTTAGAGGTGGGGTCCAACAATTGCATGTTGCTAGGAAGCACCAAATGAATACCAGAAAATGGACTTGTATTGCCATCATAATTCTCCTCATTATCATCTTGATCATAGTTTTACCTATTGTCCTTAAAAAATAGTTGAGACTTTTCAAATGGGATATTTTTAATATTATAATCTTGGTGGCTATGACTAGTTCAAAGGTTATTATATTATTAGTCAAGTCAATTCATGCTGCCTTGACAACTATGGCATGGTATTATATAAATATTTTATTCATTGATTTACTATTTTCATATATTGGTTGGTTTGGTACATGTTTGAAGATTGAGATATTCTTTTTAGATGATTTCTAGAAACCCCATGATGGTCATGGTCAACTACCTTGAGGAAAAACTAGTCAAGAATTTTATCCCATTTTGGCATGTGAATTGGAGGAGAAGGATATAGATGAATGTTCATGGTGGTATATATTCTTTTTTGTTTTATTAAGTTTATTAAATTTATATGTATATGGGTGAATTACCTAGTTTATGTGTGGCAGGAGTTCAATTGTTTTGCGGGTTTATGTGCCATTGTACAAAAGAATTGCACCTTATATTCTTTTTTTTTTTTTATTCAGTTGCATTTTTGTATTTTATTATAGATACATATATAGTTGCATTGTTTAGTTTTACTTGGGTTCCTTTCCTTTATCATTATCTTTGTTAAATTATAGAAATTCCATGTAATGTTATAGCATCCATTAAAATTATAACAGTGCACTAGTTTAACTTTTTCAAACAAAAAAAATTATAATAGTGCAACCCTATATATATCCGAAGAATTTCTTTTTACCGTAATATCTTAAGTGTTAGCAATTGTGAACATATAAAAATAGCGAGGAAGAACAAGATCAGATGAAAAGAGAACATCCTTTAACTTATGGTTTCAATCACATGAATAAAGTTTACGGAACAAGGGTTACAATCGGAAAAAGATTGGTGGACACACTTTTAAGTGTACACCCTCTCCTACCACTCATGACATGACAAGGAAATCATTAAAAATTGATTCATGGTGACAAGGTAAAGAGGAATTAAAAAAAAAATAAAAAAAATAAAAAGAAATAGCCAATAAAAATGAAAAGGAAAAACATTCAATTACTATTCACTCTCTCTATCTCTCAAAAAAAAAAAAAAAACACAGATGCAGCAAAAGCAGAGCTTCTCTCTCAAAACATGATCTCTCCATCTCCCTCCAGTAACCCAACCCCAGTCTCCAACCACCACCGACCTCCACCAATTAACCGTCGAATCAAAACCCAACACCCAGAGTCACTGTTGAATTTGTGTCTGTTGTCGTCGGATCAAATTGATTTTGTGCATGTTGTCGTCGAATAAAAGGGGAACATTCATGATATTTCTCTGATAAGTTTAGAGAAATATAAAAAATTTGACAGGGCTGGAAAACCAACCAAATATCTAAATCGTTTAACCAATTTTAATCAAAGGAGTAACAACAATTTTTCTGTGTGTCAAAATTATCATTCATTGCTTTTCTATGACCTCATAACAGTACAAGACACATAAAAGGGGGGTACTCTTGGAATTTCTCTAATAAGTTTATAGATATCTAAAAAAATTTACAGAGATGGAAAACTAACTAAATTTTTAAACCGTTTAACCACTTTTTATCATTAGAGTAACCACAATTTTTCTGAGCGTCCAAATTATCATTTGTGACTATTTTATCACTTCATAACATTAAATGACATGTAAAATGGACACACCAATGATATTTCTCTCATAAGTTTAAAGTAATCTTAAAAAAATTGAAAGGATTTTCCCAAAGACTGTCATGGATATGAAATAATTCACATAAGTCATGGTTAACAGTCGTTAATCACTTATGGTAATGGTCCAACATACCTAATCTAATTTGATCACTGCACTAAAAGTCTTTCCAACCATAAATAACTTCTTTTACAATCTGTGAGTTTATCACGCCTAAAGACGGACAAGTTCTAATTTCTGAAAAAATAGTGGTCACGCACCTTAAAAAATGTGGTCACACAGACCATATATTTTGCTAGTTTATCTTTCCCAAGTATAAATAATATTGTTTCAGGCGAATCGAACACATAATCTAATTTGATCACTACACTAAAAGCCTTTCCGGCCATAAATAACTTCTTTTACAATCTGCGAGTTTTTCACGCCTAAAGACGGACAAGTTCTAATTTCTAAAAAAATTGTGGTCACGCGTCTTAAAAAATGTAGTTACACAAAACCTCCCAATAAACAGTATATATTACATAACATGCAGAGTGACTCAATAAACTGCAAGATATATAGTTCAACAATGTTAGTAACTAACAACATATGGTGTTTCCATTAATATTATAGGTGCGACATGATCCTACTAATTAAAAAATAGCATCAAAAAAATTCTACATTACAATCATATCAAAACACTACACTAATTTAAATCATCTTCTTTATGCGTCCATTCTTCACCCACGATGAAAGCAGAACCCCACTTTTTACACGGTCTCTTGGCTTGTCCTTAATTATAGTCAACAAATTTGATGCATGATGTGCTTCATCATCTGATACATTTTCCACCTCCCTTTCAATAACTCTTTCAATCTCATCCATGGAGACGTCCTCCTCGACACCTTCATTTAAATGGTTTTTTCTGACATTGAGAAACCTTTGAAGTTCGGTAAGCTTCTCGTTGACTTTAGTAATATACTTTGACTTACATTCATGCATGAGACGTAACTGTAATAAACAAGAATTCCAAAGGCGACATATAAGGAAAGGCATTAACACAAACACAAAACACTTATGAAATCAAACAAACTAATTGACATTCATCGCATACACATAACCATTTTGTCGGCTAGACAATGATAGAATAATTACCACGGGAAATCAACTGGGTAGTGTAATGGTTGAGAAAAGAAATTCAAAAATCTGAAAAAATGATGGTCACACAATTGAAAGATTGTGGTCACACAGACCAAATTTATGGTTAACCGTAACTTCCTGTTTAAAAAGAATGACATTTTAGGCCAAATGAACATCAAAGCACACTAGTTCACCACATTTAAGGTTCGTCTGACCATAAACAACTTCTTTTATAAGTTGCAAGTTTTATCAAAAGTGGAACCACGTTTTATCCAAAAATGAGGTTTGAGGTACATTTTATCTCTTTCTTACTATTTATCCACCTAAATTATGTGAAAGGAATAGATTTGGGAAAACTAGATAATCTTGACTAATGAGCATGGGTGAGAGGTGAACTATTGTTCATCTTTAACAGGCTTCACAAAAACTAACCAAAATTGAGAAAGACTTCCCAATAATTACAAAGGCGTAACCATATTTTATTTTTCTGTATTAAAATTACTCATCTATAAGTTTACTAATCTGCAAACATAAAATTAAAGCAATTCCAGTGCATGAAACTTAAAAGTTGATCACAATTGGTATTTCAGTGATAGGTTTGCTTAAAATTATATATTCTTAAAATGATAATTCTACTAACCAATTAACTGAAGCATATAACCATAATTTTACAAAGGCGTAACCACATTTACTCAGGCGTAATCGCATTGTTCATTGTTTTGGTTATCTAAATTTTACATGATAGGTTGGCTTAAAAGGATATAGTTTTCATAGGATAATTTGTGATATACAAATAATTAAAACATATAACCTTAGCATTAGGGATGTCAACATTTCCTTAGATCAATTGTGTTCTTTCACAAATTTGAAATTGACAAAACCACAAGAATAAACACAATCACTTACAATCAACATCAAATATTGAACAAGCTCAATTTGAATTGACATTGAACATTGAACACATGCAATCACATGGAATTGAAAAACACAAGCACAAACGCAAATATAAACCCTAATAACCTTATGTATGGAATATGAATCAGGAGTTAGCGCTGAAGAAGGTGACAAAACTTACAAGAATCGAAAACAGAGAATTGGAGAAGAACAGAGAGTTTGAAGGCCGTCGAGAGCGAACGAGACGTGAGACAAAGAGAGATAGAGAGTCGCGAGCATCAATAACCCCTTTTTCACCCTACTGAATTGATTGAAGAAGGTAAAGTGATTGATGGCAAAATTCTTCTCGCCGGCAAAAAACTAGAACAGGGGGAGAGAGAAACTGGACTGAATGAACGAGAGGAAAGAAGCACAATTTTTTGTTTGGTATGACATGGATTAGGCAAATTTTTTTTTGTTGTTAAATATGGCCAACTAAGAGTGGCATGGGGTGTTTGTCCACATAAGGTGGTCGACGTATCATAACTCGTTACAATATAGTATATATATATATATATATATATATATATATATATATATATATATATATTAGAAAGGACCAAACTATCCATATTATAAATACAATAAACGAATATAATTATTTATATTATCCATCAACTTCTCACACAATGCAATAACGTTGAATATAGAGAGTTTGTCAATGAAAAACTAAAAGCCCGTTTGTTATAGCTTTTTTCACGAAAAAATCACTTTTTAAAAAAAAAAAACCACTTTTAAGAGTTTTGCATTCGTTTGTTACAATTTAAAAAAAAAATTATAATCTAAAAATAATCTAAAAACAGCTTCAAATGAGAAGCTGTTAAGAGCAGTTTCTCAAAAAATAAATATTTTTTAGAGGAGAGAGAAAATATATTTTAAAAGATTGAACTAATTTTGTAACAAAAAATCCCTTTTAATAATTTAGAGATTTTATGAAAAATCAGAATCTATTTTGTGTTTGTTTACTGTGATAAAAATCACTTTTTTTAGAAAAATAATTTAGTTTCTTTGGATTTTCTCTCATGCAGCACATTTAGTACTCTGTGGCAGCTAGTGCAGTCGTGGTTTGGTTTTGATGGTGTGGATTCTCAGGTGATTTCAAATCATTTTCAGTAGTTCATTTATTATACAGGTGGTCTAAAATCGCGGCGGTCCTTTACAAAATAAATTTAAACTCACTACTTTAATCATATTACAATGTTGAGCTATTACAACTAAGTTAGCACGTCAAGAATGTTTTGACAAGAGACTTAATCACCAAATATAAATAAAGTATATTTTCTCCACTACAAAAAAAAGTCATTGTTAAAAATTAGTGACAGAAAATTATAAAATATTTCATTGATAATGGCTCAAAACTTTGCGACCAGGTAATTTGAGAGGGATTTCATATTTTCGCGGAGTTCCCTTCGCAATTTACAATTCACATGCTAGTTTTATTTATAAAATATTCATCCTACGTAGGGAGATCTATCTAAACAACATATATTCAACTTTGTCCAAGATAGAGTTTGGAAGAAGTTGAAAGGTTGGAAAAGAAATCATATGTCCTTTGCAGCTAGAGGTTCTCATTAAAGCAGTAGTCCAAGTGATTCCGGCATATGTCATGAGTTGTTTCAAGATCCCGGATAGCCTGTGTGAATACATTGAAAATATGATTAGTAGATTTTGATGAAATTCCACATGTAAAGAGAAAAATGAAGGTGGGACGGGATTCAAAACCATGAAGGAGTTTTAACTTAGCTATGTTGGCAAGGCAAGGATGGCGTATTATTCAGAATGAAGAAAGTTTGTTCGGTAGTTGCTTGAAAAGGCGATACTTTCCAAGAACCAACTTCCTCAATGCAACTCTTGGATATAATCCAAGTTACACTTGGAGGAGTATTCTTCAAGATCGAATGGAGGTTATCGATCATGTTGGTCTTTGGAGAGTTGGTGATGGTAAAAGTACTAAAATTTGGGGTGATAACTGGTTACCATATCAGCAAGGTCGTAGAATTTGGTCTCCTCAACCTCCAAATTGTATTCTTTCAAAAGTGGCAAACTAATACATTCAGATCGGAAAGAATAGAATTCTCAAGAATTTAACTCAGTTGATACCATGTTAGTACAAGCTGTGATGCATCATATTCCGGTTCAGATATCAGCAGTGCGGTGGACACCACCTGTAGGTAATTCTTTCAAGTTGAATGTGGACGTAGCTGGTCAGAATAGTGACGAAAAATGGGAATTAGCAGCGGTTATTCGATACACAGAAGGTATGGTTGTTGCAGTGAAGTGCTGTTGCATATTGGCGTCGCAAGAGTCAGATATGGCAGAAGGTTTGGATTGCTTAAGGGATTGGAATTTGCAAAGGATATGTTGTTTCTAAAGCTGATTGTTGAGTTAGATTCATCTAATGTGATCACCTCCATCAATGAGACTTAACACCAACAGTTCTATTTGGGATCAATCGTGGAAGACTGCAAGCGTTTTGCCTCAAGTTTTCACAGTTTAGACTTCTACCTTTTGAGAGAAAAATGTATAGCGACTTTCGGCAAAAATGAGAGGAAAAAGAAGAGATAATGATGTTAAAAACGGAGGATAAAAGAAGTGACAACATAGGTTCATTGTCCTTGCGTGGAAATTGTTTTCTAAACGGGAAAGTAAAGTAAGACTGTGTTTTTTTTTTATTGTTTGTTATATACACAAGTTTCTGTCTTTCTACACTGTGAAGATATCCTAAGGTTCCGTAGTTTGGTGAAAGCTGAAATATCCTCAGGCTCCATACTGCAAAAATGTACATGCTTACTAGCAATTAAAGATATTAATCCCTTAAATGAATCTCTATTATCTCATGAGATTAAGAATCTCCATTACTTAATGAAAGACTGTAGATCACATGTAAATTTGAAGAGCCAACTGAACATGGTTACTGCATTCATTACTTTTCAAAGGACTATCTACATCAGATTATGGACTTGGGATATTGATGCACGGTTAATTTGGATCGTCTATAGATAACTTTACACTGCAGCCGATTATAGATCGTTAGGTTAAGATAGAGAAATTGTCTATGTTTTCATCTAACAGTCTACAGTCGACTACACGGTAAAGTTGGTAAAGCCGGTTGTAGAGGATTTGGGTTCTGGTCCCTCGCCATCATTACAAAACTAAATAATTGACATTGATCTAGTAGTTAGTGTATGCCAACATGATTAGTAATTGACAGAAAAATATGACATGAGGGACCACTTTGAACAGAGGGGAGGAAAACTTGTATACCTCATTTGCTTATTCCAAATAACATTTCCAAGCTATCAACATTATTTCCTTTATTTTGATCAAGAGATGAAGGCTTCCTGTTATCCACAGCCAATTTCAGTCGTAAAGGTCGGCCTTGAACCTCCTGAAAAACAGTACATTATACACACAGAAAATTGTTACATAGTTATTGAAATATCACAAGATGAACAAAATTTGCAAAACTAATAATGGACAAAAGTTGTTCATTCATACCACGCCATTCATAGCACTCAAAGCAACCTCTACATCCTCAGCAGTTTCGAAAGAGACAAATCCATATCCGCGAGATTTTCCATTGTTCCTTTCGTAGACGACCTTGGCACTCAGTAAGCCTGGTTGCTTAGCAAAGGCTTTTCTAAGATACTGGGAAGTCATATCCCAACCAAGGTTTCCAGCATAGATCTTGTGAGGGCTATCTACATAACCTCTATAGGTTGAGCCCATTTGTACCCTTTTTCCTACTATGGGCACTTCTGGGAAGTTTACCTTAATAGCCCTGCCTCCAACTGTCTGTTCAACATCATAGCCATTACCATTAGAATTGAACTTTGCTTGTTTGTTTGATGCAGTAGACAATAGAATTGTAATTGACAATTTGGATCAGAAAACCAGTTGGATAAGATATTTCTTAAATCAAGAAAAAATATAGATATCTCCCAAATGATCTGAGTCTATTTGAATTAACTTATCTACTGACTACATGTCCATAGGCTATTTCTACATGTCTATAAGAAGCTTTCACCTTATTTTCATAAGCTCTCCATGATAGTTTATATGAAAAAGCTTGACTTTATTTAATTTTTTGTTATAGAAATAGCTTATAGAGAAGCACTTATGTAACTAGTGCTTAATTAAGATATTTATCCAAACAGGGCCTAATTTATACCCAAAATGACAATAAGACAAGAAAACAAGAAATTGGCTCTACCTAATTTACAACTATGACTTGATTAAGCACCAAATATTAAGGTCTTATTGTCCACCTCCATCTTCATTTACAATAGAATACATTAAAAAAAATTACCATTCTATATGCTATTATAGGACAATGACCAAATAATTTATAACCCGGGTTCAAGTGAAGGTTGTTTATAAAGAGGGTGCAGGTTCTTGTAGAACACCACCACCATGATTTTGGCACACTTTGGATTATGAAAATCAAAATGTAATCAGCAACAGAGACTTACAGTGCCATCAAACATTCGAATTGCTTCTTCAGCATCCTCCACGTTCCCCATTGTAACAAAAGCAAATCCTCTGCTTCTATTTGTGATGTCATCATACAAAATCTGCATACAACTCAAATCAAACAAAGTAGGTACAAACTAGATCACCATAACATCTCAAAACCAAAAAGATCTTAAATTTATTAAAGGCTTAAATAGGTCTTTCATCCCTGCAAATATAAGCCATTTGAATTTTCGTCCCTGAAGTTACTAATCCTTCCATTTTGCCATTACAAATATTAACCATTTGAAAAATGGTCCTAATTACATTGATTAATAACTTCAGGGACGAAAATTCAAATGACCTATATTTGCAGGGACGAAAGAGCTATTTAAGCCAACCACCTCGCCCAATCATCACTTGCCACATGGGCACCACGTCGCTAATGACAGCCCACCTCAGCAAAAAAACCTAATTAGGACCAAAAGTTAAATGATTAAATTTTGCAGTGGCAGATTGGAAGGATTAGTAACTTCAGGGACGAAAATTCAAATGAGCTATATTTGCAGAGACGAAAGACTTATTTAAGCCTTTATTAAAAGCCAAAACTCAAGTTTGTCCTTGGAATTGTAGGGTTTTATCAACCTAGAGCCCCCATATCAATATTCTAAAATAATCACAGACACGGGACATAACACCGCAGCACTTGCAGTAATTTGAAAAAATGACATAATTGAATGTAATCGCATCTGTTGGTTCATATACAGACACATGTCAAACATTGGACACGCCTTGGATCAGAAGTGTATGAAATGAAACTTAAACATTATTCACTTTTAGTTTCAAATTCACGCACATTAGTTTCAATTTAATGTAATTCTAATCCTACAAGTATGAACTGAATTGATTAAAATTTTGCAATTTGAGGGACCATTTTGGAATGAGGAACTAAATTGATACAACTCTACAATTTCAATGACTAGTTTGAGTATTTCCTCATATATGGATAAAGCAATGATAAAAAGTGAAAAGGGTGAAAGAAAACCTCGACAGACACAACATTTCCAGCCTCTCCAAAGAGTTGAGCCAATTGTGAAGAAGACAGTGAAAATGGCAAGTTTCCAACAAAGAGTCTTCTTGATTGGGTTGATTCTGCTTCCTGATTTAGGTCTGAGTTAAGTAAGGTTTCAGTTTCAGTTTCAGATTCAGATTCAGATTCAGATTCAGATTCAGATTCAAAGAATTGTTGTTCTTCTTCATAGAATGAAAATGAAGGAGGTGGATGAAGAGGGTTGAATAATTGAGAGATTAGATTGAAGGGTTTTGAAGAAATGGTTGTTGTTGTTGTTGTTCTGTGTGGGAAGTTAAGGGTGATGTGTGAAATGGAAGAATGGGTAGTAAAGGAAAGGTTGAAGAGTCTGTGGTAGATAGGGAAGGAACCAGTGCTTGCACCAGCCATGGTTGGTTATTATGCTATATTCAAATGCATAATTTTTTATTCAGGGGTTTCATAAATATTTTGATTATATGTGGATTCTCTCCTATGACTAGAAGAAAGTTTAGTTAAATCCGAACTACTTATTTTTCATTCATGTCTGCACGACTCTCCAATAAGAAGTGTGAAAAATTCACCAGAAGGAAACCCGTTATGAAGTTGATGTCCATCAATGCCCATTTTCAAACTATTTAATCCTATTTTTAATGTTGAGTTTTTTTTAAACATTTATATTTATTCGATAAAAACTATCAAAATATTTTTTACAAACCAGTTTTTAAAAAAGGTATAGGTGCCACAAATCACTGTTTTTACAGAGTGAACAAAAATCACGACGAAACACCGTTACGGCGGCAAAATAGATGTCGTCATTGACAATAGACCCAAAACCCGGATATTTTTTCAATTGAGATAGATGAAAATTATATTTTTCGTATATATTTGATAATATATTACATAATGTTATCTTTTTATCTAGTAACTTCAAATTTAAATTATTTACATCACGATCATTATTTAAGAGTTGTACTCCAATAACACAATTCAGAATCCCAAGCCAACATGGTGTTGTTATATTACTTACCAAACCCTACTACTTATCAAATTTTGCATTTAATTATAACGTTAATAACCAGTTATTATTAGAGTACGAAGTTCCCTACATAAGTACCTATTTTGTGAGCATACTTTTGAGCTTCTACAAGCCAATTTGATTGTCCTAGAAATATAAAAATCATACAGACATAGAAAATAGGATTAAGTAGAGTCTGAAAATAAGAGGTTCTTATACAATCCTTAGAGAGGGAGAAATAAAATGTTACACTTCTTAGTAGAGTTACAATACATTGCTCCATAAAGTCAGAAATCCATTACAAAACACCAAACTTAGTAGACAAGATTAAAAACACACACATGCACCTAGCTAGAGTTCATGTTTTTTATTTTAACAACAAACAAAGACACATCATAGTTATAACTGCATGAAAATACCAAAGTCATTAGCATGCCTACCATGCCACGGCAAGCCTGCGCGGAAAGACAATGACAATACTACTAAATATTACGAGCCAAGGATGAGTTTCCTGAGAATAAGCCAAGAATGAGTTGCCTGAGCACCAGATGGAAAAGTAGTCTTCCGAAACTAAATTTGTCGTAGTAAACACAACAAACTGAAACATAGCTTCTTCATCTGGTCTCGGAAAGGATGAGTTTGGTGCAAAATATTTCACATTGTACCAAACCCACTTGTTTCCTTTCTGAATCGAAACTTATGGTTCCAGCAGCTGTCTGCCAGCTGCTGCAAACCATTTTGTTGGCATGACGATACCGTGTCCAGTATCGATCATGTCTCCCAAAGAGTGGACAGTAGATCCGATATGATTGACAGTAAAGCTATCAAGAACTCCCTGTGTATACATGCTAGTCACCTCTGACCCCGAGACATTTGGACTGCCTCCGTTTGTCTCCTTCGACGAATTTAAAGTTCCAACCTCAGATTGTAAGACTTCGGAACTCTGAGAACCACTGGACTGCAGCTGTAGGCCACCAATGTTTCCGTTCTCTTCACTCCCGCTTTTACCGTTTCCATTAGCAGAAACTTTTGTGTTCAAGAAACGACCACCGCATCCTCTTGGTCTACGCATTGCATGTAGATGACGCGATTCGTGCATATATGGCTGCAAGACAAATACAAAACCTTAATATAAGTATAAAAAGGGTAAAAGGAAAAATATACTATTTCACAAGTTTTCGAACATTGTTGTGAGGAAAAATACTCAGTTTCATACCTTGTTACGCTTTATCAATTTATTCTGAAGCACAGCTTTGGCACGAGAATGCCTGCGTCTGATGATTCCATGGTATTGCTTAGCATTCACGTATGTTGGTCCGTCGTCAGATGTCATGCTAAGCGGAAGCATAATTCGCCCCTAATTTATTAAATATTGGTACATACATGAATAATAATTGATGAAATATTGCAGCAGATAAACAAATAGTAACTAAAAGCAGAACTTGAATACATGCAAAAACTTCAACACAGATTGCATCATATAATTCAATTTTCTTCTAGTTTTTGTTTCATTACTTGTCTTACAATTCATTCATAAAGCCGAAAACTCATTAACAACAAATTTCATAATCAACTCTACATTTGAAAGATTTAGAAGAATACTAACAAGATAGTTGTAAACAGATTTCTGGCTTTCTCATGTAAGCATACACACTGTAAATAAAACAAATTCACATTCAAGTACTTATAGACATTGCATGATATATACAAAGATTAATAAAATAGCCGAGGTGAAGACAAACCGAGATTTGAGGTCCATAAGTCGAGAAGAGCCCGTAAAATTGATCCATATACGGATATTTTGCACAGATCTAGCATGGAAAGGATAATAAAAACATAATGAATTTATGTACATCAAAAGTAAAATACTAAAACATGATCAAAGGGATTGCTTTAATAAGAAGATTTACCATAGACTGGTTAAAACCTAGCTCAAATCGATTAAGTGGCTCGGCAGCAAATGGTGATTGCAGGGATAAGGTTGCTTGATGATTTGGTGTATCAACTGACATCTTACAATCATCTGTAGCAGAAAATGTTTGAATGCAAATTTAGTTCTAGAGATGTAGAATTGGTTTTGAAATATTTAGATGCTTACGAGTAGAATTGGTTTGATTCTAACTTGAAATTAGAATTTGAAGCTTTTGCCTCTGCAATTGATATTTAGTCTCCAATTTATGTTCAACTCACTTTTACATAAACGTATCCAAACATAAATCATATTATATTTAACGCACGTTTAGCCAGAACCAACTTAACAAAATTCAATTCGTTCAAAACCGGAATTATATTGAATAACAAGTACCTGGAAAGATGGTGAATTGGTTTGTATGCCCTTTATCAAACAATTGTTCAACTCCTCGAACTAAGTTCTTACTCGGAGCAAGTTGGTCTATGTAGTTGGAAAGCTCTAGTGAAAAAGGTTTCATTTGGCCACAAGAGTCTCCTCCATAAACAGGTTGAGATCCATAGGCATTACTCCACCATGGTGCTGAAGTCACAGATGAAAACTGTCCAACAGAATTGTGGACATTTCCTTCATGTTCTTTAAGATAAACAGGTTGCATAGCCATATTTTGCCTCCAAAATGATCCAAATTAATTACTAAAGTTGACACAGTAACTACTTCCTTCAAACAAAGATAGAAAAATGTTGTTACCATTACAAGTTAATTAATAAGACTAAGCTCAAAGTTAAAAACAACAACTTTCCAACAAAGAGAAATAACAAGAGAACTAGTGGCGTAAAAAATAGAAATGATTTTTGTACAACCAACTTTCGTGACAACTGTTTTAGAGGTTAATGATATTCTAATATATGGTTAATTATATTCGGTAGATGGTTATTAGTTAATAGATATATGAGAAATTGTGGACAACTCCATCAAATCTACATGTAATTGAGCATCTACAATATTTGGTTAATCACGTCAAAAATTCATGGCTAATGAAGTTATGTTGATGGTTAATGAGTTTTGACACCTGATATATCAATTAACTATCTACTTAATTTAATTAACCACCTATTTAAAATACTTCAACCACTTAAAAAATTGTCGCGATAGTTGTTTAAAATTTAGATGTTCAAATAACAGAGATGAATGAAAAATGTTCTTGTTCTCATACATACCACCTCAGTTTTTATTCAATCTTCAGCATCAACATCAAAAAAGAGGAGCTGAAGTGAAAAATAAACATGAAAACAAAAACTTCAATTTCCATAGCTTATTAGTAGAAGAAGACATGAAAATGAAGCTAAAGAGAATATTTATATTTGTAAGTATACAAAAGAGAATGATAGAATTGACAAGACCCTTTATAAGTTCCAAGAATAAGAAGAAGCAAAGAAAATGAGAGAAAATAACTAACATTATTCAGATAAAGCCCTAATAGGTTGGAGTCATGTCGGTAGTAAATGAAGCAATAACAAAGTACACATATCATAAAAGGAAAGATAGAGAAAGAGAAGGAATGTGAAGGAAGTAGAAAGCTTACAAGTGTAATGGAAGTACAAGCCAAATCTCTTCATTCAAGTACTATGTTCTTCTCTATTCTTTATTTATATTTATATTTATATTTATTTATTTGTATAATCTCTCTCACTCTTCATTCCATAACTAATTCAACATTTGTCACTCTTTCTTACAATAATCTATTATAATACTATGCATTTTTTTTGTTAGAGGTGTGGACATTTAGTGTTTAAAATAAATTACCTCTAGTAGAGAAAATCTATAAAAAAAAATATTGTTGTTTTCATTATTATTATTATTTAAAATAGAGGTGGATAATATTTTTCAGTGATTTTCTTTTAGGGGAATTTTTTTTAGTGATTATTTTGCTTGCTCTTTCTTTCTGTTCCATTCAACTCTTCTCTAATCTTTTTTTTCTCCTTTCTATGTGCAAACCAAGAATGAGGGTGAGAATATAGGGAGAAATAGACTAAGCAAACAATTATAATGTTTTCTCACACTAAGAACACTTAGATAAAATAATACGAGTTTTTTTAGTTTACTCATTGATCTCGAGTTAAAGTCGAGTTCAGAAAATACAATAGTGTTAAAAAAAATGTCAATTCTTAAGTTGTCTATGTGACAATATCTAGTTCATAAAAAGGAAATTTGTTTTCAAGTTCTTGATATTTTTCAATAAAACATTTTTTTTTTTGGTGCTTAGGGTTTGAACCTCGAATTTTGCATATATTATGTATTGTTCATACCAACTGAGCTAAACTCACGAGGAATTTCAATAAAACACTTAAATATAAATAAAACATCTTTTTTAAAAATAACATTCCCTCCCCAAATTTTTTTGTTACTAATATATTATAATTTTTTTAGTAATGGAACAAAGAGGAAACAAATATGGAGAAAATAAAATAAGTGCTTTTATTTCCTAACAAATAAAGATAATTTAGTCTTTGGTTGGCAAGCTAAACAACTTAATAAGAGTTTTAAAAAGTAGATTGAACCTTAAAAACTAATATAATAACTAATTTATACTAATTTGCCAACATCTGTCTATAAAAGATTAGCAATATTTTAATATCCATTGAGCTATGAGTGGTAAATTTATTGTTATACTATATTCTTACTTGTGCAAGTGGAAGTGTGTTCTTCGTGTGGTAAGTTTTCAAAATTTGAGAAAAGTTGTCCTGAGTGCATAATTTGTTCTGCCCCATCAACTTATAGGAGAGGTGGGTATCATTAGCATTAGGAATAATCTCATTATTCTATTCAAGATTTTGCTAATTGAAGAATCTCAAGTTTCTTTCAAAGTGATTATGCAACAGTTGATTCATTACTTAAAGTTAAACCGCTCACATCCCTTGATAATTACATCCCATTTAGGGGACTTTTGAGTAAATATATTAATTGTACACTTTTATTTTTTGAGTAAAATTAAATTTATTTTTTCCAACAAAAACTAAAAAGAGTTTAATGAAATATGCTTTGTTAATGCAAATTAATTTTACACTTTCATCTAATAAGAATCAATTATTTTTCCATGTCATACCACCAAAAGAAATTTTTTCTTTTACAATTATTTTGATAGATATATTATGCTTTCTTTTACAAATTATTGTTAAAAACTCTTTCAAACATTGATATTAATATTTATGTTACAAAATAAACCCAAATATCAAATGTTCTCTTAATTCATTTTGTGTTAAATAAGTTATGATTAATCCATTATCCATCCAACTTTTTTTTTTATGAGTACCAAAGGAAATCTCTATTTTTTTTTTCCTACCATGCGATAAAAAAAAATGGTTAACTTTTGTCAAAAAAAAAAAAAACTAACTAGTGACTCCTAGCAAAAAGAAGCCTCTTTAGTGGACTTTCTTGTTCATCCCTAAAAGTTTCACAAGTAATCCAAGAATAATTAGAATGAAGAAAAGTATCTTAATTAACTAGAATTTTTTTTATACGATACTAATTAGACTTTTAGATCCAAGAATGTAGAGCAAGTAATATCATACTACTACACTAAATGGTTAAAGCAAATTCAATTTTGACTGAAAAATTATAGAGAACAAATTAAAAATAACCAAAGTACAGTTGATTAACTATTTAACCTTTTCAGATTATCAATTAATTACCTCATGCATATGCATGTTTCACAATTACTAGACTTAAAGCCCGACAAACCATTTTGTGAATGTTGGACCACAAAATTGAGAATGTGATTTTTGAAATAACTCAAAGATCGTTGGTGACGATACAAATTATCCAAAGGAAGTAGTATCTCTGAATTTGGCACTTTGTTTAATGAGTATAGAACCTTTATTTTTTTTGTACAAATTAGTCTCTAAATGCAAAAACTCTCATGTAAAACTATATATTGTACATTTTATTATTGATGAAATGAAGTAATTTAGTTTCTATGAAAATAATATATACTTAAACCTGGCATAGTTGAATTAATTAATTTCTAGAAGGCAAAATAAAGTATTAAACTATTTATGTTGCATTCTTAAATCATGCTAGTATAGTTGGAGCAGTAATTAAATAGAATCATAGCTAGGATAAATTACAAGTCAATTATTAGCCCTTTGGTATATAGTAATAACTACACTATATACAAAGTCTAATTGCCTTCACGCTTCAAGTTTGGGCTATTATTGTAGCCGGCCATTTATGTGTTTAAAATATAAATTTGTGTAAAAGAAACCGTTAATAAGATGGCTCTAAGAGCCATTAGAATTCAATTATATGAAGATTCTACTTAGAGATTCATTTTCTTAAGCCGTCTAGAGTTGCTTTTGAGACCCAAAAATTTTCAATTTAATGCGAGCTCAAGTCAACTTTCACTTAGCAAAAATTCCTTTGCGGCAGCAAACATTAATATGTCTTCTTTTTCATCATACTTTGTTGTTTTACATTCTTTTTATGATGTTATAAAATGTTCTTATCTGTTAACTATATTATATAAATGCAAACACCATACATATAAATAATATATAATATTAACCACTAACTAAAAGAAGAAAGAAACAAAGGAGACACCAAATAGGAGGAAGTGTCAAAAAAAGGAAGTGGGAAGTGAACTAAGGTAGAGAGGAGTAAAGATCAATGAGGGTTGGTATAAAGTTTATGGTAGAAATATTTGTGATGATTATTGCATTGCATAAATATGTATATATACACAAAAAGAATAGTCAAAGTCCTGACTATCAAATTGTAACGGTTATCCCTCAATCAATTACAATAATATTTAAACAAATACAAATGAATACATATTAAATATAAAAAATATTTAGTATTTTAATACACTATTTTAGTTAAAATTGGAGGTTGTCGGATGTTGAAATTATGTTTATGGTTGTCAAAGAGTTGTGATGAAAGTTCCTTATTGAAGATGAAAGTTATTTGATATGATGAAGGAACGTGTAATACTCATATCTGACCATGAACAACTTTCTCACACACAAAATTTATATTCTTGGCTCCTATAGGGTTTGGAGGATTTGTTCCGATGCATTTGTAATCGAGTCTTTCACGGTGCAAGATGTTTTATGTTCAGATGAGCAGGTTGGTTCCCACCACCTATTTTTCCTGTTTGAATTTGGATTTTGTATCTGGCCTGTTACCTTAGTATTTTGTTTGTTTAAACTTGCCTTTTCTTATAAGCCAAGGCAGGTCCAATTCCTTAAGATGTTGTTGGGGTAGATGGAGATGCTGGTGATTTAGAGTGTGAGGATGTGGTGATGTTTATTTCATTGAAGAGACTCGGGCAAAGGAATTTACTTCCCGTGTACTTGAGACCCCGAAATCCCCTCATGGTGTTGGATGTTTGACCAAGTCTCCTCCTCTTGCGAAGGTTCTTATCGAATATATGATGTGTTTAATTATACAATTGTTTTTATAGTGTATGTCCATCTCATGGGTGCTTCTCTTTGCACCAGGATGATGTTGATGTCAATGCATCTGATTTCACTATCAATTTAAGTGATGATTAATGATCTTGCTCATGTATCTGAGGTTTTGGCGAATATGTTACCTATCAATTCAGTTAAGCGCGTCCTAAATGCTGCATTTGAAGAGGTTGATGTTCAAAAGCTTTCCCTGTCCCTTAAGAGTGCTAGGACTGGAAAAGAATGACGTGTTGATGGGAACGTGGATGTTGGTGAATGTTTAGGGGATGAAGTTTGTATGGTCCTGATATAAGTTAATTGCAATATGGTTATGTGTTTGTTGATAAAAAGTGCCTTCCTATTTGTTGGGAAATTGTTGTTTGATGTTTGATTGTGGATTTATTCTACATATTCAGTACATAGGAGTTGTGTGTGGAATCTGATTTTCCAAACCATTTGCTATGTTATGGACTGTAGTTTAGGGTGACAATGTAATGCACTATGTTTTGAACCATGTTTATTTCCATGTTGTTTGATAATTATCTAATGATCAGTTATGTTTGTGTGTCAAATTAATGTTCTTTATCCCGTAATGAGTTTGCATCCCCGTCTATTGTTTTATTTTTCACTTAATATCGTTGCATCGGTAGACTTACCTTAACGTGTATTTGTTCCATCGCCACCATTTTTATCACCACGACTTATAAAATTGATAGATAAAGCAACATAGAGTATCATCCGAATAGTAGCTAATTTGACTACGGGACTGAAGGTCTCACCATAATCGATATCATTTTTTCACACGCACCATCATGTACAAGACAAGGGAAGTACCTTTCAAAGCACCCATCATATTTTTTTTTTTTATGCTTGAAAATTCACAAACTTGGAATAATATTAGCATTAGGCAGACGTGGGATTAAGTCCCACATATTACTATATACATAAATATCCTAAAAAGTTTATGTAAGCTTAGACCGTTTGACACATACGTTGTATTATTATATTCATAACGGTAGGGTTTGGACCCCATATTTTTCATTTGTTAGGTGGGTTTCAATCTACTATATTACTTGACAAAATTAATAAAAATAAATCTCCTAAAGAACAACTTCATTAATGGGACACGCACACAAAATAGAATAGTTAGTTTGATTTGAACAATTCAAATGCAAAAAAAAAAAAAAAAAAAAAAAAAAAAAAAAAAAAAAAAAAAAAATCGGAGAATTCAATGGGATATTTGATTCTTTTACTTGGTTATACTGAGAAGCAATTTTTCTTCTTCTTTACGACCAATCTATTAACAAAAGCGAAGAACGGTTAGTCATTTCCTATTTCACCAAGCTATAAATTTGCTGACTTTTATCATAAATTCATATATTTCATTTGAAGACCATTCGTAATCTTTGGAAATCTAAGAGGCAATTTTATTAGAAGAATCAATTTGACGAGGTGTACCACGTAGCGGACCAATCCATATACCTTACTTATGGACAACCGACCACCGAGCAAAAATTCACAGCCTCAATCATCTCTTACAAAATACAATTTTTAACATCACCAATGACGTTCAATGCAAGAGTTGACAAACAAAGTTCTAAATATCTTTTGATTTGTTGGAAAAATGCGACGTAATTTCCCAATAGTTGGTTACAAACTTGAACACCATGCATGATAGGGCAAGAAAGATTTTGATGAATCCAAGATTGTCAAAATGTGTACATTGCAATCAAGAAACCAATGTGAAGCCGGTAATTATTGAGAAGAAAAAGAATATCAATTGATTGTTTCTGTTTCTGAGACAAATGATTGGTTGTTGCAAGCATGAATAATTAAGGTATTTTTGCAAGTATAACAATCATCATCGAACAAGTGCCAAAAATAGGTTTTTTTATTTATTTTTTACTTATGGCTATAATGATTTATGAATTATTTTCTTTTACGATTTTATGTTAGTTTATAAGGTTTATGATTATTTGATTTCAAAATTTGCTGACTTTATCTTAATGAATACATATTCACAAAAAAAAAAAATGCACGTTTAATTTTTATGAATTGTATTTTCCTAGTCATTTTTATGTTTTGTGAGTTCCATTCATTGATATGTAGTTTATCTAAATTGTATTTGCCTTCAGGAAGAATGATGTCCTTTGCATTTTTTGGTTTGTTTACACTAATCAAATCAGTTTCATTATCTCAAACCTTACTTTACGTATTGTTAGATTTGTCAAGATTAGTTAGCAGTCAACATAGGTAAGGATGTGTTATATTTTGGGGTGTGAGAGCATGTTTGGGTTTGCTTTGCCATGTTTTGACCTTTGGAACCGCACCAGGTTTGGATGGTGGCTGTTTTTTTGCTTTATGTTTTTTAGGCTTAGATGAGCTATCTGGTATTTGACTATTTGAAACGTTCTTTATGGAGATTTTTTACTTCTCTAGGAGAACACTTGTATCTCTTAATCAAATAATAATCTATATTATTACCTAAGTGGTGGACGAATAAGGGATGAACTAAGATGATGCGAGAGAAATCCAATGTGCAAAATAGTTGGTAAATCAATGATACAAAGCATGATGTGCTTGTTTTAGTCCACATATAGACTTTCTTAGCAAGTATTCATAATTAGGATGTTGAGAAATGCGAAAACCAGGTGGTTGATGTATGTACACAGTTTCATCAAGATTACCATTAAAAAAATATGTTCTTAATAATTAATTGATGAATACACCATGATTTCATAAGGCAACATAAAGTATCATCAAAATAGTGGCTCATTTGACTACGAGAACTGAAGGTCTCACCATAATCGATACCAATTTTTCGTATGTGCCATCACGTACAAGAAAAGAGTACCTCTCAAAGAACCAATCATACTTCTTTTTATGCTTGAAAATCCAAAAACATTGAATAATATTAGCATTAGCAGACGTGAGATTAAGTCCAACATATTATTTTCAATAAGAGTATCATATTCGCCTTTCATGTCCATTTTTCAATTATGATCATGTAATGCATGAGTGAGTTTGGAAGACAAATGATAAATAGAGTTTCGAGTTAGGTACAGAGATTAAATTTTCATGATTTGTCCAGGTGGTTGATGACTTGTCATCTTACATTATTTTTAGTATATTTTTGAGTCAGTTTAGTAGACATTTGGAGTTATTATAGAAGAGAATTTTCTCATCGTTTAAGGAACATCTTGTATTGTTTTCATTTTAGTCATGAAATTTTGTTTCTTCCCTAAATCAGACAATTTCGTAGGTGTTTTGAGTCTTTTATTATGTAATTCGGAAAACAAGACACCTCATGGATGTTTTGAAAGACATAGAAAGAAGATTATCAAGGTTCTATAATGCTTTGAAGATAATATAAGTTGGGGAAATTATGTGCTAAGAACAAGTTGGAGAAAGATAATGCTTTAAGTACTATGAACAAAGACATTTCTCACACCAAATAGAAAATTTAAAGTGAAGTGCCGTGAAAATTAAGGTAGAGAGGAGGAAAGCTCAATAAGGTTGGTAAGGAGTTTATGATAGAAATATTTTTCATGACTATTTCGTTGAATAAATATGTATATATACGAAAAGAATAGTCCAAGTCTTGACTATGAAATTATAAGGTTTATCCCACAATAATGTTAAATAAATACAAATGAATACATACTAACATAAAAAACATTTACATACTCTGATACACCACTTTAGTCATAACTGTAGGTTGTCAGATGTTGAGATTATGTATAAGGTCATGAAATATTTGTTGTGGAAGTCCATTAGTGAAGATGAAAGTTATTTGATATGATGAAGGAACATGTAACACTCATACCTAAACATGAACAACTTTCTCATGCACAAAATGTATATTCATCTCAATGTGCTTAATGTATTGATTTTGTAGGGGATTAACAAAGATATAGACGACACTTACTTTATCAAAATAGACTAACATAACCTTCAAGATGTGACAATTAAGTTCCAACAGAAGATTCATAAGATAACTCGACATAAACATTGCAGCAATGACTCCACGATATTCACCTTCAACACTGGATCAAGACAATGTAGGTTGTCTTTTTGCAGATAAAGAAATGAGGTTCTCCCGAAGATATATTTAATATCAAAACGTAGACCTTATGGTTTATGGACATCTATCCTAGTCGACATCAATATATTTGATAAGCTTATTAATGGAGAAATGATATAGATGTAGAATGAAATCAAGTGTACCCTGAATATATCGAATGACGCGCTTTAAGACAAACAAGTGTTGTATTTTCTATTCATCAATAAATAAACACATTTGTTGCATGACATAACAGATATATGATCTTGTAAATGTCAAGTACTTCATGGCTCCATTAAGACTACTACATTCATCTGATCATGATATGAATTTCTGGAAGAGCCACTTAGTTTACCTTTTGTGTCCATCGGTGTAGCAGATGGTTTGCAAGAAGACATACATGCATGATTAATAATTTCCTTGACATATTTCTCTTATTAAAGAAAAAGGCATCTTGTGTGTCTTGTAATAGAAATACCAAGAAAGAATCTGAGTGGACCTAAATCCTTCATAGAAAATTCAGAGTTATGTTTAATCATAAATGATTGATGAATAACATTTGAAGATGAGCAAAGGATGATGCCATCCACATAGATAAGGATAATGATATAAGTTATATCATTATAACTATTATCTAGCGCAATAGTTATTTACATTGTGATGTTGTTTGTGTGTTATGCTTTGTTTGTGTTATTGTGCGTTTGAGCTGAAGCTGTTTGCTACGAGTTTGTGATTTAAGAACATGAATTAAGTTTGATTCAAATCAATTTTGCTCCAACATGATTAATCATATTTATTTGTGTTATGTTTTTGAACTCTAAACTATAATGATTGATTTTCTGTACCATGCACAATATTGTAAGAATTTGGCTTATAATTTGGCATATAATATTGTAGGAATTACAATCAGTTTGTGCTTGAAATATGGCGGATAGTCATGAAATGTGCGTTGATGGGGAAATTGAGAGCCAACCTAGGGAAATTTCATCAGTACCACGGTTTAATCAAAATGCACAAGAAGTTTCTTCTGAACCAAAGGTTAAGAAGCGTAAGGGCAAGGCTAAGACCCTAAAATTTGATGTGTGGACATATTTTGTGAAAGTTGGTATTGTAGATGGAGTAGAGAAATGTAGATGCAAGGCATGTAACAAATTATTGACTTGTGCTTCAGCCAACGGAACTACTCATTTAGGGCGTCATAGAAATAGTTGTAAAAAGACTATTAGAAATCGTGATGTGGGTGAAATAATGAGTGATGCTGAAGGAAAATTGAGAAAGAAAACGTTTGAACCTAAGGCTAATCGAGAAATTTTAGCTAGAATTATAATTATACATGGTGCACCATTTAATTTGGTTGAGTGTAGGGTGTTTAGGGAATACCAAAAGTTTTTGAATGATGATTGTGTTTTTGTTAGTAGAAATACTATTGCCAAAGAGATTTTGAAAGTTTATGGTGATGAGAAACAAAAGTTGAAATCAAAGTTAGCTCAAATTTGTGGGAGAGTTTGCTTGATTTCTGATTGTTGGACTACATGCACTAATGAAGGTTATATTTCTTTAAGTGCTCATTATGTTGATGTGAATTGGAAGTTGAAAAGTAAGATTTTGACATTTGCTCATATGGAACCCCCACATACTGAGCGGGATTTAGCATTGAAGGTGTTGGAAATGTTGGATGACTAGGGCATTGAAAAGAAAGTTTTTTCCATCACTTTAGATATTGCTTCTTCAAACAACAGTATACAAAACTTTTTGAAAGATCATTTAGGGTTATCAAATAGTTTGTTGCTTGATGGAGAATTTTTTTCATATAAGATGCTTAGCTCACATCTTGAACCTCATTGTTCAAGATGGACTCAAGGTAGTTAGTGAATGCATTGCATAAGATTAGACAAAAAGCCCGTTTGTTATAGCTTTTTTAAGAAAAAATCACTTTTTTTTAAAAATAATAATAATCACTTTTAAGAGTATTGCATCCGTTTGTTACAACTTTTTAAAAAAATCAGAATCTAAAAATAATCTAAAAACAACTTCAAATGAGAAGCTGTTAAGAGCAACTTCTCAAAAAATAGATTTTTTAAGAGGAGAGAGAAAATATGGATTAAAAGATTGAACTAATTTTGTAACAAAAAATCGCTTTTATATAGCTGTATCCAAACAAACTAGATTATTTGTTTAAAAAAAGTTATTTTTATTACGGTAAACAAACGTAAAATAGATTCTGATTTTTCACAAAAATCTCTAAAATATATAATCTCTAAATTATTGTATGTCAAAATTACTTTTATTTTAATCCGTAACAAACGGGTCCAAAGTGTGGCTTATGCGAGGGTAACAGAAAGTAGAACACCACTTTTTTCTGAATGTGTTAGAAATGTTGGTGATATTGATACAACCATCAGATTGAGATCAGATTGTGTTACTCGAAGGAATTCCACTTTTTTAATGCTTCAGAGTGCGATTATTCATCGTCGTGCCTTTTATAGCTTAAGTTTGCGCGATTCAAATTTTAAGTGTTGTCCTACAATTGAGGAGTGGAGAAGGGCTGAAACAATGTGTGATATTTTGAAGTCATTCTACAATATTACAAACTTGATATCCGACTCTTCATATTTGTACTTTGGCAAAATATGGAAGATAGAGTGTCTTATAAGATCATATTTGACAAGTGAATATATTTTGATTCAAAACGTGGCTGGAAGTATGAAGGATAAATTTGATAAGTATTGGAGGGACTATAGTGTTGTGTTTATTTTTCTTTGTTCACTCTCTATGTGTTTTATTTCGTTTGGGTTGCTGGATGTTGGTTGATGTTTGTTTTGTGGTTCTCCGGCGACGGTTGGTTGTCTAGACGAGATGGAGGTGTGTTGATATTTGTTCTCCGCACCACCGTCGCAAGGTTTCCTCTTGCTACTCATTTTTATGTTGTCCTTTTTTGTTGTTTTGGGTGTCGTCGGTTTTTGTGTTGTTTATGTTGTTTTGGCTCGTGTTGTTTGTGCCGTTTTATGTTTTGCTTCGGCGAGAGGAGGTGATGTGAGGCAGTGATGGTGGTTGTTGTTGGAGGTGATGCAGTGATGTGAAGAGGTTTCAGCTCTAGGCAGTTTTGGTTGTATGGTGGTGGTGGATCCGCCATTTTTGCTCCACCATTGGTTCTTTTTACTACGGCGACGAACACATTCTCCTTGTCACAGGCGGCCAGCTTTTTATGATATGGGTTGTGGTTCTGCTTCAAACCGGCGTCGCTGCCCGTGTTTTGTTGTTGAATTTTGTCTCTCTTTAGATTTATGTTTGTGTTGTTGCTTGTTTCTTGGTGAGGATGTTTGGCGGCGTAGTGATGCAGTGACAATGGTGGTGATGCGCGGTGGTGAGGCATTGGTGGTGGAGTTTATTTAATTGTGGTGGGGGTGGTGATGTGTGGTGGTGATGAAGTGTGGTGGGGGTGATGATGTGCGGTGGTGGTTACTGTTTTATGTGAGGAGGCGGGTGGTTGTTGGGGTGATGTCCTTTGGAAGCAACCTATGTTACATGGGTCCTTGTTCATCGTCACTAGCTCTTGTTTGTGCCTTTTGGGTGGTTTAGGAGTCTACGAAGTTTGGAGGGTGTGTGTCCCTTTGTGATGAGCCTTTTCCTTGTGATTTGTCTGTTGGTTAAACTTCGCATGCCATGTCTTTCGTCTTACATATTGTGTGCTGGTTTTCGGTGGCCAATTCATTTGGCTTCGAGATCGGGAGTCGGGGTCTAGCTGTAATCTTTGTTTGACTTGATTTGGTTTTCTCTGGTGTACCGGGGGCGAGGGGTGCCCTACTAATTTGATTCTAAAGTCTGGTGGGCCGATCACTTTTAATTCGAGATCGGATGTCAGTTCTTTGACTCTAGTTGGTTTTTGGGCTTTTGTTTTGTGCTCTTTCGGTGGATCGGAGGTCGCGAGGTTGTGGAAGATGCATGATCCTTCGGTCAGGTGCTCTTCGAAATGTGGCTCAACTTGGATGTCGGGGTCTGCGTGTTTTAGTTTGGGGTTGAGTAGTGACGATGGGCGGTGGTGGATATCGTGTTTACAGAGTTTGTTTTTTTGGAGTTTGTTTTAGGTGGTGATGTGTTTTGGTGGGTTTATCTTCAGGGGTGTTTTTAGGTGATTATGGTGTACCGTCTATATGTGGCACCATTTGTATCTTGTTTGTTCATACCTTGCATCTTGCAGGGATGACATATAATAATATTTGCCGATTCAAAAAAAATAAAAAAGTGTTTGTTTGGCATTTGGGGTTGTTCTTGATCCAACAAAAAAACTTAACTTTTTGAATTTTCCTTATGAAAAACATGACCCAATCACTAGTGAGGAGAAGTTGAAAAAAGTTAAGATGACTTTGGGGAAGCTTTTTGCCGAGTATGTCACAAATGGGATTGCTTCGAATCGAAGCTCTTCACAAGTCCAACCTAGTTATGGAGGAGGAACTCGAATTATGTTATCTTCATATGATGTAAGTTCATATATTCTTTCTTTATTTTATTTCTTTTATTAATTATTTTGTTTTTGTTTGTATGAATATTTTGTAAATTGGTTAGGTCGGGTGATTTATAGGAATTTGAAGAATATGAAAGCCAATCGAGTAACAACACCGAAAAATCTGAACTTGATACTTATTTAGATGTGTTGCGGATGCCTCAATCTGCAGAATTTGATGTCTTGGCTTTTTGGAAGGAAAGAAGTCGTATAAGTCCAAATCCTGCAAGGATGGCTTGCAATATATTGAGTATTTCCATAACAACGGTGGCATCAGAATCTACATTTAGTATTGGCGCCCGAGTTGTGAATAAGTATAGAAATTCAATGAAAGATGATTTTGTTCAGGCTCTCAAGTGCGCACGTAGCTGGTTACATGGTTTTGAAGGTATGATTTTTAAAGTTCTATCATTTTTACAATGGTTTTATAGTTTATATATGTTGATGTTGAGTGGTTTCTACCAAAAAAACGCTACTGTGTGGTCATGCTTTTATACTTTATTCATTCATATTTGAGTCTTATATGTATATAGTTGTCAAGGTTGCAACAATTGTGAAAGAATCTGTCGCTTCTACCGTCTCATATGTTGCTGCTGTGTTTGTTTGATCTTTGCAAATGACTGTTTCCTCGGTTCTTACATGTGCTTATTTATGGCCTATTTTTAGTTTATATAAGTGCTTAAGCTAAAGCCAAAAGTGTGTTAATAATTGAGCTTTTTAGTCCATAAAAGCAAGTGTTGTATAACTATTAGAGGTGAGTGAGTTGGCGTTAGTATGTCAACTGAGTTTTCAGTGTCCAAAAAAGCAAGTGTTTTATAACTATCAAAGAGAGGGAAATGTAACTGAAAATTGGGGAAAAAGAAAAAATTACAGTAGACAAGTTTGTTATATAGAATATGTCAAACACAGTTTGTTATGTAGAATTTTAGTTTGGCCATTATTATAAAATGTTACTTCTTAAACAATAAAATTACTGCTTAAATTATATAGTTGTGGAAATGAAGCTTTCTACCAATTTTGTTATTCTTATGTCTCTCTTTATACGTTAAGCATTTAATTAAGTGTTCATGCTTTTATGCTTCTATATTTAACAATCAAATTTCTTAATTTGTAGAATTATATGATGACAACGATGATGTTTAAGAAGACGAAACTCATAGAAGTGGACAAGCATCAAACAGTGTGGATGTTGTGAACCTTACTGAAATTGAATTGCCTTTGTTGGGAGCGACTTTTCGGATCATTAAAACTTTTGTTATGTTATTTTGGATAATTGGTATTTTGAATTTAGAATCTTAGTCATTATGGATAATTGATTTGTTACGTTAATGTTACTATGTTAGTATGAATAATTTTTATTCTCTTGGATCAATCTTAATTTATTGTTCTTTTGTTCACTATTTGTGTACATTTGTTCTTCTGGTATTGTTTTATGTTCGGTCCTTAAATAATGAGAAAAAAAAAAGATACGTTTGGGCAAGCCCGTTAGCCCGGGTGCCCGTATAGGCCCGGGCTCGGGCTCTATAATTCCAGCCCATATTTAATCCGGGCTTTTCATCCCGGCCCTAAAAATCCTATTACCCGTTCAGGCCAAGCCGAAACGGGTCTGACAGCATGTTTTGACAACTCTAGTAATGGTATTCTGGGATGGTGAGTTTATGATAGATAAATAATCATTTTAAGTAGGTGAGGGTTGGGTTGTTGTAGTGGTGTTTTGACGAGGATAAGTTTGGTGTGAGTTAAGAAAATATGTGTCGCTTGTATCCTAAAATTCATAACTACGGGAGTGAAGGTCTCACCGTAATTGATAATATTTTATTTACGCGCGCCATCACCCATAAGACATGCTTAGTATCTTTCAAATGATCCATCCAATTTATTTTTATGCATGGAACTACACAAACTTCGAATAATATTAGCATTAGACGTACAAGGCACTAATTACAACATATTATTTTCAATAAGAGAATTGTATTTGTCTTTCTTGGCCATTTTCCAGTTATGATCATGCAATTCATGATCATAATAGACAAAGGACAAATAGGCTTTTAAGTTTGAGTATGGAGATTAATTTTTTTTTTTTTAGGCTTAAAGATTTCATGTTGTGCTCGGATGGTCATTTAAGAAAAGTGAGGCAGTTTATGCAGTGAAATAGTTGAGTCAACGGTTTGTGGTAAGGTCGGATGTGGGAACATGCTGGATTTTGGTGTATGTGATTGCATTTATTGGGAGGTATGATCCAAAGTAACGATATTTTAAAAACTTATTAGATATAATGAAAATACTTTGGTGAAGAAAGCTTCAAACAAAAGCTCCCGGATGTCCAAAACAGTTGTACCATAACTCATTGGATAATGTGACAAAGGTATATGGTTGTACTATACAAATGCAACCATATAGCCATGTTTGAAAATCTGTCACAGAAAAATCGAAAGGATCAAATTCATTATAAACATCATTATGAGTGGTAAAATTTCGTACAAAAATAAGTTTTTTTTTAAATTAATTTTGGTGCATGCAAGACATTGATTATGGTTACATAATGATGAGGTGATAAGTTCCGAAATGACTTTATTTTACAAAAGTATTATTTAGTGAAAGAATTTTTTTTGTTACCAATGAAGATTGATTCATATGGTAAGAAGTTGACTCATCCATAAAGTCATGGTTTAACTTCTGTTGTCGATGTGAGGGCATTGTTAATGAGTGATTTGTAAGTTCTTTTGTAATTAATTTTGTTTGAGAAAGAGAAATTATGAATTATTGTACACAATTATCCTTCATCAATGACATTAAAAAGATAAATTAAAGAATTGAAAGATGAGAATAATAAATAATTGCAGGTATAATAGAAAAAATAACATTAATTATTGTTTTACTAATATTATAAATCGACTTATAATATAGGACAAACATTTTTCCCCAAAATAACTTATTTTATAGGATTGCTTATGAGATAAGAATGCTTCTTTGTTCTTTTCTATGTTCTTCTTTTCTCCATTTTGAGATGATGTGTATTATCCGCAAGTGCACGGTTTTATCAGAGTAGTAAAAATATCGTTCCAACAGGGAGTTGTTGTAATTATGATTCTCTTTTTAATGGTGATTAGCTGAAATATCAAAGTTTGGATTTTGATTGAAGTAAAATAATAATAAAAAGCGCATCGGGGTTATTGGTTCGTCATAATGACAAATCTTTCACAATCCAACCCTAATACCTAAATCTTATGTTAAATCTATTTCTAAAGACCGATTTCTCTAAAGCATATCAAGGTTTCTCTCGAAATCAATGAGTGTGTTTCAATAACAACCACGTCTATTCTCATGGTTGATCGTTATTGAAACCCATTAAGAGTGAAACTTTAATGTCTCAAGGTTTACTAGACTATTCTCATGTTTCGTAACCCTTATCTAATCTCACATACTAACCTTCTTCTTTCGATACTTCGGTTAGTATTTGAAATAAGAATTAAGAACGGTGAGATTAGATTAGAAAAATAGATTCACATAAAATTAGGGTTATAGGCTTGGTTTGATAAGATTATGTCATTAGACTCATCCAACAATCCCAAGACAAAGAAGTTTACTCACTCATGTTCATCGTAAACATAAAGATTAAGGAGAAGGAGAAGAACATGAAAGTAAATAGCTGAAAATAAAAGTGCAGAATTTAAAGGACAAGAAAATAAGAACTTTTGTTCAAAGAAATAGTTGTCACATAAAATCCCCAAGAACAAAAGATGATTCATAAGTCTGGTGGCTGCCCTATTTATAGCCTAAAAGCTAACTTGAGCCCTAAGAAAAGGCATAAACATTACATAGCAAAGCAACTCATTCACTTTTAGGTCTAAAAAATAACAAAACATAGCAGCTGAAGCTTGGCACGGTCGTGCTCAGCTTGGCATGGATTGTGCCTGTCTTCAACGCAAAACGGTAAAAAGGGGGCTGGAGGTCGCGCACGGCCGTGCGTGTGGGAGCACGGACCGTGCGCAAGGTTCTGGTCCTATAGGCACGTTCTTAATGCAAGGGCGCACGGTCAGTGCAATTGCAGGCACGACCGTGCGCGATAGATTTGTACAGGATCTTCATACTTTTGGTGTCAATCAGCTCTAAATCATGCTCTAGATCCTTTCTTTTCTTAACCATGCTCCAAAACCCTTTCTTTTGCTCCAAGACTCAATCTTTCACCATATTTGATCATGAAATAAATTACACAAGATTTGAAATACCAAAGTTCTAAAAGGTATTAAAAACAAATAAAATCCTAATAAACTTGACACTTAAAACACTAAATTATTGACTTATGATGAGATAAGAACTTCTATTAATCAAGTTGGAGAAAATATTATATAAATCACATTCGAATCCGCCTACTCTATGTTCTCACACACATATACAATAAAAAGGCCAATTGCAGTAGCATCACTATTATATTCACCCAGGACAGAAAATTTATGGAAATTATTTCTTTGTTTTTTATATGATAGAGATGCTAATAATATTGCACCCGTTGATCTAGTATTGTTGAAGCTTTATATATATGGCTCATTAAGGGTATTTTGTTATAGATTTAAAAATAATATAAAAAATATGTAATAAAACAAATCAAAGAACTGTTTGAAATTATTAGTATTAAAAACAAATAATTTTAAATTATCTAAGGCCTGTTTAATTTGGATAAACACTTATTTGCAACTTACTCCCTCCGTCCCTAAATGTAAACACTCTTTCCCTTTAATAAAAGGGTGCTTAAATATAAAGACGGAGAAAGTATAACACAAGCGTTTATCGACCATGCAAACTACATTGCATTATCCTTACATATTGTTCTAAGCTCACGGAAATTGTATAAACTCTTTTTATAGCCAAAGATAAAATAATACTTTCTTCTAACTAAACAATAAGCTCATGAAAATAAGTTAAAAACATCTTATGAACAATATCATAAGATATTTTTACAAGTTCTCTGAAACATTTTTACAAACATTAAACTCGTAGATAAACTTAAATAATTCGATCTAAACAAGACCTTAATTAATATCAAAATCATTTTTAAATAATCTGCAGTCGACCATTTTAATAAATGATTGAGAATTCTTTTCTGCTCTCTCTTGTTCCTTTTTTAAGATGAAAGGTTATTTTTTTGAATATAAACTATAGTAGAACGGAATCCTAAGCACCCATTAAAGAGAATATATACTACCTAGTCATATCTCCAAATTATACAAAATGTCGTAGTGGTCCATATCATTCACTCCATAATATATACTATTTTTTATGTGTATGTAATCACTTTCCCTAAAAAAAAAAATGTATGTAATCACTTGTCCCTATCTTCATAAGGTAAATACTACTTTGGATCGAACCATGACATAAGCACAAAAAGAAAAGAAAATAGAAGGAGACAATCCCTTCTTCTTTAGTTGGATTATCGTCCCTAGTTAAAAGATTTTTTTTTTATTGGAAAATGTTAATAACTAGTTATTAGATTAAATATTTATTCATAATTAGATGTTTTCCCCTAAAAAAAATTAGATTTTTTTCTCTCTCTTTATTTGTGTGTTTATGCTGTGCTGTATGAATTTTGTCCATTTGTGAATTTGAGTGCTAGTTTAACGAAACGTAGTAACAAATAACAATATTAAATAGTTATTTTTTATGGAGGAATATTAAATAGTAGTATACAGACATTTATTCATATTTTATTATCTAGATTTCTAAGTATTTTTAAATTAATGTTATATTTAAGTGGTGAGATTTAAATTCGAATTTGTGTAAAATAATTTTATACTTACTATTTAAACTTAAAAATCAATCTCTTTCAAAAAAAAAAAAAAAAAAACTTAAAAAACAATCAGCATTTTATGATTATCTTTTGGTTTGTATGTATGGGATGATTTCTTGTAACGCGAATTCTATGGTACACCCAACATTTTGAGTGTACCGGCACACCAAACATTAAATTAATAATTAAATTGATTGTTTTTTGAAGAAAAAATAATTATTTTCTATTATTGACAATTATAATAATTAAACCTTATTTACCAAAAGCGTCGATGAAATAAAATTTACTTTTTTTGAATTTTTATTGCTCATAATGAAGAATATTGATTATTTTGTATGAAAAAATGTTAAAAATTTAATATAATTCATATATACAATGAAATGATTTTTTTTTCTCATGAGATGGTATTTTCTAAAATATAAATAATGACAAATAACAACTTATTTCATAAAATGATCATTAATTTATAAATTTATGAAGCAGAATATCGGTACACCTCAATTTATGAGGTGCACCGCAGAAGCTCCCTTCTTGTAAGGTTACTGTTGTTGCAACTGCTTTCCCTCAAACTCCATAACGTTTTAAGGTTCAAATATAATTAATAAGAAAACTAAATATTACACTACATCATATTTATCGAGGACAACAACGTTTTCACTTGTTAAAAAAGATCTAAACTGTGACACCACCGAAATATGTTCACTGTTAATGGCATGTGGATTAGATAGTGGATCTTCTCTTAATTTTGATCCAAATAGAATATTGTTGGTACTTGCATCGCCCTTTGGGTTCAAGTGGATATGCTAAATGTTTGTTAGTTAAATTTGTTTTGATATGGAATTTGAATTTTCATTGTGTTAAAGATTTCTAAATATTAGTCAGACTTGTATAAGACATTAATTTTAATTCACAGTCAGTGTAAAACTTTTTAGTATATACACAGCTAACAAATTATAAATTATCATTGGCCAAATGCATCCCAAAATCCTTTAAGTTTCGCGTTTGTACTGGATCAGTCCTTTAAGTTATTAAAAGCTTATGCCGTTACCCTTTCAGTCAACCTTCGTTACAAAAACGCTGAGATATCCGTTAACTGAGTGACGTGGCTTAAGACGCTGCATTTTGGTCATTCCAATGTGTTTCAATCTGAAGAATTTGGGCGATTTGAAGCCATGCTTTTCTTCAAAAAGCTTCAAATTGATTGTTAATGAGGTTAGGGTTTTCAATTTGGGGACGAATGGGTGAAATTGAAGAGGAATGATGAGGAATATGATGGGGCAGTATTGAAACACGCTGGATAGGCCATAACGCGACATTTTATGCCACATCACGTACTTAACGGAAAACTCAACTTTATTGTAATGGAGGTTGACTAAAATGATAACGACGTAAGCTTTTAATAACTTAAATGATCAATTTAAAACTTTAAAAACTTATAGACTGATCCGGTACAAACGTGAAACTTAAAGACCTCATGAGGTATTTGACCATTATCATTTGTATTACTTTTTAAAGCAGAGGTAGTTAAAATCTTTTTTTTTTTTTCAGTTTTTTTGACCAATGTGACTCGAAATGATTACTAAAAATAAGGCTTAAATGTAGTTTTCAGCCCCCAAGGATAAACTGTAATGTTTGCCCCATATCTCTAATTGCACGATTTAGCTAATTCAGTTCAGAAAATTTGATCAACACATGATTTTAACAATTTAATTCGACTTGACAATAAATTTGAAGAGAGTGCGAGTGACATATGGTCTAGAGGTATTAGCTTTGACTGTAATCCAACAATAATTGATTCGACATCACAGTAACGCACATTATCAACAAATAGACCCATATAAATTAATCTTTTCTTACATGTAAATCACTGACTAATGACTGCAGAAGTGAAGTCCATTTTGAGCAAGCTCAAGTATTTTTAATAATAATAACCAACACCATGATCGCTTTTGGATTTGATTATCACTGAAATAAGCACTTGATGCAGAGTTTGGGAAAGGTTGTTTAAACAACTCATGATCTGTTCATAAGCTATTTTCGGTTTATTTCGACAGGCTCCCTAAGATAGTTTACGAAAATAACTTTTAGTTTATATAGAAAACATTCTACAAGATTTTTTCTGTAACTATAGGAAAGTGCTTGTGTAATAAACACTTATCCTGTAGGTGCTGAATTAAGTTATTTATCCAAACAAAACCCATGTTAAGTACCAATTGAAATAAATAATACACTATCTAACCCATGTCTTAAGTCATAACTATGTTGTGTGTGTATCAATTTATCACATCACTTCTCATACTAATCAATCATTATCGATATTCTAGCTTATCAGGAATACTTTTGTTAAAAAGAAAAGCCCCAACTCAATTCTTTGCATATGTTAAAGAATTTGGCCAAAGATATGCAGAATCCAACTATGACTACATAAAGGATTAATTACACTAATTGGCATGTCAAATACATTTCACCGCAGTTAAATAAGAATTCATAAGGACTGTATCCAGCATAATCAATATAACATTTGATATACAAATGTACACACCATCATTCTAGGTTTCACAAATACATTTAGAATAGAAGGGAGCAGGTGGGAAATTGATACATTAAAAACATGAGTAAATCACAACAGAATGGAACAAATAAAATCAACAAAAGAACTAAAGGAAATTAGAAAAACTTATCATACTGGCTAGTGAGTGAACTTCTCAGATTTGAATAAAGGCCGTAGAGTGAATACTGGCGAAGGTTTTTCACTTCATACCAAGAGTTAAGAGCTGATAGGTGTTTATCTGTGCCCGAGAATGCCAATTGTATACCTAAGCTGCAATCCACAGTTCCACTATGGGTCTTGCAACTAGAAGTTGGTAGTGCACAATCCTGACCATTAAGACAAACAGCTTTTGAGTTTTTCGGGCATTTAGAACACCCATCTCTTTTCCAGAACAAATTTTGCAGCCTGCCCTTCTTAAATTCGAGAACCTGCAGGAGTAAGATTTCAAATGGTTCTTAGTAATGATTACAACTACAAGAATTCAAAAGAACTCAGAATTATTGAAAAGTTTTTTTAGACAGAGGAAAAAATCTCCTTACAAGAGTAAAACTGGTCACAGTATATGAGCCATTTGCAATAAAAGCAGGAGGGGATCTTGCTGCATACTTCCGACCAGCAAATGCAACCATATAGCCATATGAGTCCTGGAACAACGACGAAAATACAATCCCACACAAATTAATCAAAAGATAGACAGAAAAGCACAAGTTGGCCAAACTGGTGATGAAATTAAGCCGACACAAGACAAGCATTAAGAACCTTTCATGTTCAATTACGGAACTATACAAATATGTACTTATTTGGTTTATAAACTAAGGCAATGCCTTTCCTAGCAAGTGGATAATGGGAATGTGGAAAATAAGAATAGAATTGAAAATCGAGTTAGATAAAGATTCTGATCTTCAAGTTTATCTCAGAAATCAATTTTATTTTTTTTTTAAAATTCGGTATCCGATCCAAGAATCGACTAATCCGAGGGGACCAATCCCACCGCCCACTTGCGGGGGCCCCGTTTAAAGCCAGAGCAAGCTCTGTATGGACTTAGCCCACCGAAATTGGCACCAGAGGGAATCGAACCTGAGACCTCTGGAGGAGCAAACTCCAAGATCCCAAGCCAACCACTAGGCCAACCCCAAATGGGTTAACTTGTATTTTAAATTAGTTGCACTTTACTTTCAATCATCCTTCGTTTTAGGGTTGTAAACTACAGAAGTGAAGTATTTTTACTTCCAAATCCCCTAACTCCTATTTTCCAATAAATAACTCAACAATCATAGCCAAAATTCAAAACTAAAAAACATTGCTGTCAATTGCAGATAGTGGATTGTTAAAGTTCCGCTATCAAATAGTGCTATAACGCTACTATAGCCATTATTTGATAACATTTTATACTAAATAGTGTATTGCGTCACAACAGCTGTTTGTCCAAATTCCACTATGCTATATCGGTATAGCACCACTATAGCTTCTATTTAACAGCATTGCTAAAAATATAACAAACATTTTCACCAAAAGCCCAAAACGTAGAGACTTTGATCCATATACGATATACCCGAAAATGTCGATCATTATAACCCAAAGTACAGTTAAAATGAAATTTCCAGAAATTTCACAGTTAATCAGCATTCCAGTTCCAAGATTACATTTCATTGCTAGACTATGCAACACTGCTACATTACCCAAAATACACTAAAATTAGGGTTTAGTAAATTTTTCCAGTTAATTATCAAATAAACTAATCAAAATCATGAAAACAAGAACAAAAAATAAAACTTTACCTAATTGAAATAAATTATTTCAATACTCTAAAAATGAAAGAGAAGAAAGGAAAAAAGAACGAACCGCGACGAAGGAAGAAGAATTAACAGTAAGCAACGAGATCTCATCGACCTTAGGTCTAAACAAAGAGATCTGAGAATTGGAATTGGAAAGCGAGAGTCTAGAATCACACGGAGATAACTGAATGCTATTGTTATTGTTGTAGAAGAATTTGTCCTTCGAAGCGAACGCGAATCCCAACGTGAATCCGTCGGATCTCTGGACGCGTGTGTCTGTGCATGGAGAGAATACTTTGTTTGTGTCGCCGGCGTATGCTGAAGCTAGAAACGCCGCCGTGAGTGCCGCTGTTAGTAAGGTGATAACCGCCATGGAAGAAGTGTGAAAACTGCTGATTCGGTTTACTATAGGTGTTGGTGTTGGTTGGATTTTGAAGTTTGGTCGTGTTGCGTTTTGACTTAAACGACCACCTTAACAACAGTTTTTGAATAGTTAGTTTATTATCCACACATCTTATTTCAACAACTAATTTTATAACAACTTATTTGACAACAAAAATTTACAAAGAAAAAATAGTATTGACACGGAAACTAGAGCAATAGAGAGATAAACTAAAAAATAAGGTAAATATGAGAGAGAAAGTCACAAAAGTTGTCATAAAATAGATGTTCAAATATCATTTCTCTTTCTTAAAATAAATGTACAATTTCATTACTATAGTTTTAGTTGTATTTTACTATATTTTTGTGTAGTTTTATCATGATTTATGTTATTTATGTAGTTTATATGATAATTTTGAATTATTATAAGCATTTTAGTTTAAATATGTTGATTTTTAATTTTATTTTGGCTTAATTACACTTTTGTCCCTTAACTTTTGTCAATTGTGTGATTATACTCCTCATTCTTTTAATTGAGCGTTTTTGCACCCTCTCATTTGCCTCGTTTCTGGTTTAATGGCTCTTCATGTGTTTCAGTGTTGGTGTTAGAGCTGTAAAAAAGCCCACATTTTGGACATAGCCGGGCCTAAAAAACTAACCCAAAAATGCACTCGGGCTTTTTTGGCCTATTCAAAAATGGGTCGGGGCGGGTTGGGCCATTATTACTATTTAATTTGATTTTTGTTAAAAAAAATATATTTTTTAAAAAAAGTTATCAACTATTTTAAAATTTATTAATAAAAAAATATTAAAATAAATAAACTTAATAAAAATTAATTAGTTTAGCTTAAAGTTTATAAATTATTAATTTGATTTAATTGAATGAATAATCTAGATTTTAATTAATATTCAATGTTAATGTAAATTTTATTTTTTTTGAAGGACTGTTAATGTAAAAATTATTTACACTTTTATGTCCATACAATCATATTTGAACAAAAAATAGTGGTGAGTGACTAATATATAAAAAATACATAAAAAAGAGTGAATAAATTTTAAAAGTAAAAAATAAACGGGTCGAGTCAACTGGCCCATGGCCCACACAGGCCGAGTCAGGCTCTAGAATTTGCGGCCTAATTATAATTGGGTTGGGTTAGGCTGACCCATTTATGTAGTCGGACCTCTTGGGTCGGGTCAGGCTAACTCATTTGTCACCTTTAGCTGATGTGTCCCATTTTGATGATGTGTCTTCAATTTATGAAGTCCATGTATGTAAATCAAATTTTTGAAAAATAAAAAAATGAAATAATTGGAAACGGAGTTACGTGATGTATGTGACCGTTGTAAAAGAGGATGGATAAATAGGAATCCATAATGAAATCCCAAATCTCCATCTTCTTCCTCTTTGCTTCGATCTTCTTCTCCCTAACCTTCATCTTCTTCCTCTTTTATGTGCTCGTTTTCTCATTTCGTTTTCCCGTCGTTTCTGTTTTTGTTCCTCGTTTTTTAATTGTTTCTGTTTATGTTCCTCGTTTTCCTCCACTATTGACGTTAACCATTGATTCAGTCTTCTTCGTCTTTCCACAATCACTGTTCGTTGATGTTTCCTTCATCGTCGCCTATCCACGGTTGTTCTTCGCCATTGTGATTAGGGTGATAACAGAAGGTGATTTGCGAACAAAAAAATTACAATGTCGTTTAGAGAAATGAAAATGGTATGAAATGGTTCAGATGATTAGGGTTTCGTTTGGGAGAAGAAGAACATAAGGTTATTTGCGATGAGAAGCCATGGGAGAAGATGAGAAGTCGTAGAGAATTAGGGATTCTAATTTGGGGGGTGCGGTTGGAAATTTGTGAGGGTATATAGGAAGGATCAGATGACTCCCTTTCTTGTAAATAACTTATTTAATTTTTTCATTTTTTAACAAATTTGATTTACACACATGGACTTCATTAATTTAAGACACATCATCAAATGGAACACATCAGCATTGAAACCCATGAGGGGTCATTAAATCAAAAAGGGGGTAAAAAAGGGTGCAAAATCGCTCAATTAAAAGGATGGAGTGCAAAATCGCACAATTGGCAAAAAAATAGGGGTAAAATCGCCTTTGGTGCCATTGATTCATTTTAGATGAGAGAGAGTGATGAATGAATGATTAAAATAAATTATTTAAATGAGAGAGAATGAGTGGTTAAGAGAAAGATGGAAACAAAGGTATCAATGACACCAAAAGCTAATAACACCCAAGTGCTACCCGAAGCTTGGTTGGCCAATGCTTGATGTGAGCTAGTTCTCTTAGTGGAAAAAATTGAAAGTCTTGTGTTAAGGGTTCTGATTTGTTTAGGACTAGCCTTGAATGATCAGAGCATTAGTAGATGTTTGATTTAACCTCTTTCTTTGATTCAGCGGGTCTCTATTCTAGATATGGCTCCATTAAACTAGTGTCACATTTGAAGCCCCCACGTGTGTTGACAAAGTAAAAGAGTGTGTTTAAAGTGTTGTCCCTTCTAGGTAAACTCGAGTTGTGGGTCATTGAGCTCGAGTCTAAGGTACTGACTTTGGGCATTGGGTCATGTTGCCATGACAAATTGGGTCGAGCTGAAAAACCTATTTATGATAGTCTATTTTTCTCCAAGCACGAAATATGTAAGGTTGAAGTGGTTAAGTTAATATGAGAATCTTGAAAGGACGAAATGTTTAATTATTTGAACTCCCTATTCTTGCGCATTTTTCGGCTGAATCGAGTACTTACTATTATCCTATTAGTACGTTATGCTCCTTGACACATTTCCTAGTGAAAATAGATGTGTTTTTATTTGATGTTTTTAGTATTGTTGTGTACACCTCCGATTACTATTACAAGCAAAACTTTGCATTTTACATTTATTCAGTTAACAGTGTACATAGTATTTATCATTCAAAGTTTTGCTTAAAAAGCAACGTTTTATAGTTTCAGTGGGCGGGTTAATGGCAGTGCGCGATTTGGTTAGTTGGCGTCTTGCTATCCCTGCTGATAGTTATTTGAATTTTGAATCAATTATTAACGTCACGGCAACGCAGTTTGCCAAATTAAAAAAATTAACAACGAGTCCCGCCATAGAATTTTCTAAGATTTTATTGTCAACGTAAGGTTTAATAGTAAATAATAAATTCCTTCAAAAAACAATAGTAAATAATAAATCATTAATTAACATAGGAATATATCATTTTTTCACTAATTTTGATTTGTAAGAGGAAAACAAATCACCTTAATTAGTATGCTATTTTTTTAAGAGAAAACCTCCTTGGTTTATTGAATATAAAATAAGCATAAAGAGATATCGAAAAAAGATTTGATAATTTTTATCAGTCAAAATTTGATAATTCAAAATACACCTTGATGACATACTAATATTTTTTATTACAAGAGATAAAAATATAAAAATATCAAACAATCTTCCAAAATTTTTGTCAAAAGAAAACGATTCAAGTATAATTTTTTTAACGGGGAAGAGGTGTTGGTAGTTTGGATGATCATGCCCATGGTATTGTGTTAACTCAAAAGTTAAGTAAAACCTAACAAAATGATATTTAATCATGCTTTGAACACTATAAATACTAAAATTGATTCGTAAATACTCATTAACAAAAAGTTATTAAACATTCGAGTTCAACCACTTCTTCACTCACCTTGGTATATTAATTTGACCAAGCATGGTTTCCATTTTCATCCTCTTGCTTCTTTTCAGTAATTACTTCATGAGTGTTCATGGAAGAGTGGTGTCTTTAGCAGAATCCCATATAAGTTTACCCTCAGAAAAACTACAAAGTTCTACTCACATACACTTTTATTTTCATGACATCCTAGATGGTGAAAAACCAACTACGCTCAAAATTATCAACCCACCTAATGAATCATCTCATGGTCCTTTTGGAGCCACTTATATACTAGACAACCCTTTAACTAGAGAACCAAATTTAAGTTCAAAGCTTATTGGAAGAGCTCAAGGAACCTATTCTTTGGCTTCTCAACAAGGTGATTTTGCATTTAAGATTGATATTAATTTTGTTTTTACAGCTGGAACCTACAAAGGGAGCACCCTCACCATGCTTGGGAGGAATGTTATTGTAGATGAAGTTAGAGAAATGCCTATTGTTGGAGGAACTGGTGCTTTTAGATTTGCAAGGGGTTATGCTTTGGCAAAGACTGTTTGGTATAATTCTACATCTGGAAATGCTATTGAAGAGTTCAATATTACAATTTTGCATTTGTAAATGAGTTTTTTTTCTATCGAGTACTATAAATTTGCACATGTTAAGAAGTTTAAAATAGTAAATTTATATTATAACTTATGCATTTTATATTAAATATATAATTTTTTAATGAAAAGTTATTATTTTTCAATAAAAATTTCTAGTTTTAATTCTTTTAATACGTACAATATTATTATACATGTTAGATAAATAAGTTAAGTCTGACGGAAGGTTATTTCAATTAGAATCGAAATTAAATACTCTTGATCTATTCAACTTGAATATGTTGACCGGTTGCATTTAGAATGCACAAATATGAAAGTTGTGCACCATGCCCAACCTACACTTTTCTGGACAGGTGGCAGTTTTGTTACCTGCTAAAAATAAAACATTAAAAAAAAGAAAACATGGAGGTAGTAATTCACACCACCCTTCTCTTTTTCTCTCTCTAAATCTCTCTTCCAATTATCGATCTGTGATTTATTCTTCTTCTTTAATCAATTCTGATTCACATCAATTGAAATTCAATTTGGAATGAAACCAGTTTTTGTTTCAAAATTGTTTTGTTATTAGTTTGTAGATTTATTTATTTGATTTTATTATCTGGGTTGGTGTTAGATCGTTATTTTGTATTGGTTTTTGACTTTTTGTTTGGTTCTCACCTCTCACCTTAGTAACACAATCTCCACTACAAAAAAGCTTCCTTACTTTCCCTCCTCAACCTTCTCGAAGCTCCAATACCAGAGCTTGCTTCAACTTCACCTCACACCTGTAATTTTTTTAAGATTTTGTTTTTCTTCAATGGTTGGTAGATCATGATGGATCAATTGATGATTATGGGTTTGATATATGTTGAAGGTACCAATACATATCTGTCTTGAATCAAAGTAATTACATGAAATCAGTTGTATAAATATTGATTTTAGTTGTATAAGGTCCTCTTTGTGATGCAATAATCACTTTTAATTTCTCATTGGTAATTGGGGGTATGATTATAAAACAAAAATACTGATAATACCATCTTCTAAACATCATTATGTTAGACATAAGAAAAATCAAGAGAACGTTAAGCAGTGGTTGGATTAGCATTTAGCATTTATTAATATGCTCCCTATTTTATCAGGAATTTCTCAGGGAATATATGACGTGATAAATGCATCTTGATTGATAAATACCGAAGTTTCATTTGGGTGGCAAACCGTGTTGAACTAAAACTCGGAGATCTGAGTTTAGAGGCATCAAACTACAATATATATATATATATATATATATTTTTTTTACTAAAAACTGCACACATAAAAAATTACAATAAATGCAATTGTTACAAATTCCCATTTTTAACCAGATAAATAAATAAGATAAAAATAGAACCAACGACATTGAGGTAAAAAATTTAATTTTTGGAAATACTTTAGTATTTTAGAAATTGTTGCAGAAGTTAATGGAAGTTTCCAATATTCAACCTTTGATTTCAAGCTTCTTTAAGTAATTGATTTCAGAAGAAGAGGAAGAAGATGTATATGTTTATGAAACTCTACATGCTTAGAAGAAGAGAAGGAACCCATAATTTAATTATTATTATTTTTTTTGAGAAAACTAACTTGGTATGATAATATGTTTCTGTTGGGTTTTTGCTTTGCTGGGTGATAGATGAACAAACTCTAAAACACAAACAACCGGATCACGTGGGTTTCTTCTTTTTGTTATTAAAGAGAACGTGCAGTAATTAGGTGTTTTTTTATTAAAACAGAACCGAGAGAAGGAGCAATAAGAGAAAAGAGGTTTCAGATCTAAGGAGAGAAAGAGACAAAATTTCAGATTTTGACTTGGGGTAAAGAGAGAAGAATGATTGAATGAGAGAAGATATAGTTTTAGATTTGGGAAAAAAATAAATAAATAGAGTAATTAGGGGAGTTTTTTTAATTTGGGGATTTGGTGAAAATGAGATGGAGGGAGTGTTGGAGCCATATGAAATAGTTGAAAATTAGATGGAGGGAAATGTTGGAGCCATCTCAATAGGTGAAATCAAATTATTTGGGAGTTTTGTCTTTTAATAAATTTTAAGGAAGAATATGAAATTTGATTATTTTGGTATAAGAGGGAAAGTGAAAATGAGTGAAATAGTTCTACCAAAAAAATGGTTAAAGTGAAATTGAGTTTATTTATTTATTTATTTATTTTGAGCAAAAATTCAATTTAATCCTTGTAATTTTCTTCCATGCCAATTTAGTCTTTGACAAGAAAAAAATTTAAATTATTCTCTGATATATTTCTGTACAAATTAATCTCTAACTCGTTGTATTGGAGAGAATAATTTGTCTACTATGAACTAATATATGTTTGTTTTTTTATTGCGGACAAAATTAATCTCTAACTCGTTGGAAAAGGAAGATCTAATAAAGTTCAACCCTAATAGAAGGAATAAAATTGTGAAATTTAAAAATAAAAAAAAAGATGAATTTGAAAAAGGAAGATCAAATAAAGTCCAACCCATAGTAGAAGGAATAAAATTGTGAAAAATAGAAAAATGATGAATTTGAAAAGGAAGATCTAATAAAGTCCAACCAGCTAATCACCCTTAAAACTCTCACGCTAATGACAAAATTCTTCAACCTAAACTACTTCCAAGATTTCAGAACGACTCATCAAACTCACAACTCTAACCTTAACTAAAAAAATCTTAGAGTCAAAGTACTTGGATGAACATTCAATGTCTAATCCAATTTTTAATCGACTAATCAAGCTTACAACTCCCACCCAAATTACAAGATTCTTCGACCTAAACTACTTCCAAGATTTCAGAACGACTCATCAAACTCACAACTCTTACCTTAACTGATAGAATCTTGCAGTCAAAGTACTTGGATGAACGTTCAATGACTAATCCAATTTTTAATTGACTAATCAACCTTGAAACTCTAACCCTAATGACAAAATTATTCAACCTAAACTACTTTCAAGATGTCACAACAACTCGTCAAACTCACAACTCTTACCCCAACTGAAAGAATCTTAGAGTCAAAGTACTTGGATGAACGTTCAATGACTAATCCAATTTTTAATCGAATAATCAAATTCTTTATCGACTAATCAAGCTTAAAACTTTAACCCTAATGACAAGATTCTTCAACCTAAGCTACTTCTAAGATTTCAGAACGACTGATCAAACTCATAACTCTTACCGTAATTGAAAGAATCTAGTAGTGAAAGTACTTGGGTGAACGTTCAATGACTAATGAAACTATTTATCGACTAATCAAGATTACAACTCTCACCCTAATGACATGATTATCGACCTAAACTACTTCAAAGATTTCAGAACGACTCATCAAACTCACAACTCTTAGCCTAACTGAAAGAATCTTGTAGTCAAAGTACTTGGATAAATGTATAATGACTAATCAAACTCTTTATCGACTAATCAAACTTAAAACTCTAACCCTAATGACAAAATTCTTCGACCTAAACTACTTCTAAGATTTCAGAACAAATCAACAAACTCACAACTCTTACCCAAACTAAAAGAATCTTGCAGTGAAAATACTTGGATGAATGTTCAACGACTAATCAAATTCTTTATCGACTAATCAAGCTTAAAACTCTAACCCTGATGACAAGATTCTTCGACCTAAACTACTTCCAAGATTTCAGAACAAATCCACAAACTCACAACTCTTACCCCGACTAAAAGAATCTTGCAGTGAAAGTACTTGGATGAATGTTCAACGACTAATCAAATTCTTTATCGACTAATCAAGCTTAAAACTCTAACCCTAATGACAAGATTCTTCGACCTAAACTACTACAAACATTCGTTTATATTTAATTAATATTATGGTTATCATTATAATTAATTTATACTACATCATAAATCAACATTAAATTTAATATATTAAAATGACAATAACCAAAATTCAAACTCCATAATTAAAAAATGTTTTGCCTATTTTAATGTTCATTTACCTTGACCCATTCGACAATAATATACACCCTATCGTCGCGGATTATTGAATGTCCATTTTATACTCATTCAATAATTGATGTATGTTCTCTTTAATACACATCACATACACCTATTTTATACTCATTCAAAAAATGTTAATTTTTCTTTTATAATAGCATTCAGATTGTGAGTTTATTAGCCAAATATTACACAAAATTTATCCATCTTCTAATTTTTCCCAATAAAACAAAATTCAACTGCGTCCAATTTACTAAAACAACTTCTACTAAATTTTTCTATATTTTAAAATTTCAAAATTTATTAACTTCTTGTGAAAATCAAACCCATATTAATAATCTTGTTTTGGTATTAAAATAGATTTAAGGATTATTAACATTTATTGTCCACAAAAATGGACTTAAAAACGTTTCCGTCATTTTTTTGATAATAAAAAAAACGCTTCCAATAGTAACAAGGGTTTTTTTTGAACGGCCAACATAATCATTTTAATAACTAAAAAATTGTGATATATTGATTCTTTAAAAAATAATAAAACAATTCAGGTGCCAAACACATTAAATAAATTAAAGTGGCAGCACAAGAAATTTTAGTGACATTAACAGCAATTTTTCTACTAACATAAATTATATCAAAAGGGATAAAAGGGTTTAAACAAGACCCAAGCCCAATACAAAAGTCACAAAAAAAAGGAATATAATATGATCTTTTATTCAATTCGTGGGGTCCGTTGTACCATTTCTGCAAAAGCACTAGCAGGTCACCCATTGCACTTTTTTGCCAGATCTGGACCGTCGGAATATTATATTAATAAATCAATGGTTCAGATTTGATTTCAACTTTTAAATATACAAATTGTGTATGGTGCACAAATTTTGCATTTGTACATACCAAACTCCACCATGTTGACCCTTATGCTTCAAACTTCAAATAGAATATGGGACTCTAGAGGGTGAATAGACTTTTCTTTAGATTTTATTTAGAAAATTGTTTCCTTTGTAAAATTCGTTTCAATATAAATAATGTAAATTTAGTTTAAATAGGTCATGTAAACTTAGTTTAAGTGTACATACTTAAACTTAGTTAAAGTAGATCATGTAATCTCAGTTTAAGTAGGCAATGTAAAATGAGTTTAAATCTACATCTAAAAGTTCAATATTGTTCAATGATTCTACGTAATCTCAGTTTAAATATGTACATGTAAACTTAGTTTAAGTAGGTAATATAAACTGAGTTTAAGTATGTACACTTAAACTCAGTTTAAGTAGGTCATGTAAACTCAGTTTAAATAAGTTATGTAAACTAAATTTACATGAACCTATTTAAACTGAATTTAAGTTAATCTCAACAATGTAAAATTGAAATAGTCGTACAGTGCAGTTTAACAACAAGAAGAAAACTGAAACTAGCATTATTGAAAGAAAAATAAAATCACTTACTTATATGAAATCGAGTATGGGTGAAAGATGTTTTAATTCACTCTTTAATCTTTCATAGAGATTGATTGAACATCAGGATTGTTTGATCATTTGTGGGCAAAAAGAGTGTAATTTTAAAGTGACAATGAATGAAATCAAGATTTTAAGAAAATTTATATAAAAGGGCAATTTTAGTATTACAAAAATTTTAAAGAAAATTTGGGTGTAACGAGAAACATATGGGGTGTGAATAGAATTTTTTTTTTTTTTTTTTTTTGTGTTAACAGTTTAAATTGATCCTGTAAAATACGTTGTCTAAAAAATGACACTGTAAAATAGAAAATAAAAAATATTCTAATCTTGCAATTTGAGATCCTTTTTATTTTTGACTATATAATAAATGTGAAGTCCAAAAATGTGACCTAGAGGTTAATTTTTTTTTTTCCAGACATTTTTATGACGTTAAAATATAGCTTTACATGATAAATTATATTTTTCCAACTAGAGACGAATTAATTATAAATTTTTATCCTCCATAATTATGAATTTTCTTAAACAATTCATAATTAATCTATCTTTATTCTTCTCTTTGCATACCATTTTTATGTATTTATATAGATGTATCTATGAATTGTCATATTAAAATTCGATATTTAGATTAAAATTTTCGTTATTTTGTTTTTTTTTAGTTTTTCACACTTTAAAAATTCATATATAATTGTTGATGTGATCTAAAGAAAGAGAAAAAACAATATGGAGTTGTACGACCAAAAAAACCGAGTTGTACATAAAAAATGATGCCAATTATTGTACATATAATATGAATGATGTCAACTAACACTTCACAGGTTTTTTTTTTCCACAACATTTCATAAAAAAAAAAAAAAAACTAGTGAGTGTATTTTATGCAATTTTTTTTTTAACAAACTAAAATGAGATATATTATAGACAAGGTTGATTTACCCTACACATGACATGCAAAGGGATAAACAACCAACAATATTTACAACAAAAGGGTGCTAACAAAATAGAGCATCAGTCATAAAGTAAACAGATTACACCTGAACTCCCATACAAGGACGCGAGTGTTTCCAGCCGTCATAATAACTATAACTAAACAACGTTTGTGATGATTTCAGCCACAAGAAAGATTTTAGTTTAACTTTTTCAACTATTATAGAAGAATCACACACCATGTTTTGAAAAACACGGTTATTTCTTTCCTTCTAAATAGTCCAAATAGAAGCAAACCAAATTATTTTCAAAAAAGAGTAAGTGGCTCTAGGCAGTCCTGCCATGTTAGTAAATTGAATAAAATGCAGTCGAATGTCATCTGAGAGGATCGAAGATATACCCAACCAATGTAACACATAGGCCCAAAATGAACTGAAAATATCACAGTCAATAAATAAACGATTTGCGGTCTCCTGGACACCGCAACCAGACACACAGTTTGAGTCATGAACCTGAAGAACACGCCGTCGAACTGGATTGTCTCTAGTAGGAAGTCTATTGCGAAGAAGGCGCCACACAAACAGACTCACCTTTGATGGAATATGCTTGTGCCAGATGTCATCGACAAGTGTCCTATCCACAAAGTTCCCATTGTTGGTAAGATTTGAATTGAAAAGATTTTGTTTTATGCAATTTTTTTTTATCAGGTAGTTCAGTGGCTAGAATTCACCTTATAAGTTGAATAAATGGGGTGTCTGGGGTTCGAATCCTGACCCCTGCATATAATAATGCATTGTCCTACCAATTGAGCTATGCTCACGGGACTATTTTATGCAATTTTATATCGTATGATTTGAATTGACATTTAAATTCATTCAAATTTTCCCTAAAAATTGTAGTGAAGCTAGTGACGGCTTTCACCAAAACAGAGGTAGGACTATAATTTTTGTGAATTATTACAAATCTATCTGGCTGCATAAGAGAGATAATGCTTACACTTGTCTAGACTAAAACTAATGCAATTAAATTTCACCAACAACTTTCCTAGTAATGCATGGAACGTGCCCATTCTCCACTCTTCACCCATTGGCAAATAATATTTGTTTATGCACTTTTAAACAAAGATATGTGAACTGAAATCAATCAACATTCAATACACAAATTGTAAGATATATTTTAGACGTATATAATAATAACTTAAAAAAATAATAACTTAAAAAAGGATCGTTGACCTTCATAAACTCATGAATGTAAACACACAATCTAACGGTTTGAGAAAGTGGAATGTACTCACATGCAATGCTCCATTGGCTTTAATTTCTTTACTTAAATTAATCTTATTTTTCAGATAAACATATGTTAGTGATTAGTTTATTAAAGATATTATTTGATCATAGATAGTTTGATTTTTTTCTTCTTCATCGGTTTCCGACTCATGGTGGGCGACTAATCCAACTCATGCATGGAGGCATGCATACTAACCAAACGTTATTTCCTCTGAAAATCGAATTTGATATTCTCCGGATAGATAATTTGAATTTGATCAAAATAACCTTTGGTAAAATTTTATTTATTTTTTGGTCGAACTCCAAATTTTTATGATTGATTCTTTTGAAAATGAGAGGGTTAAGAAAAAAAAGAAGAAGTTAGAATTAAATTATGGATCACATCACATTCTTAATACTCTTAGGCATACATACTATACCTTAGGGTTGCCTTTACTTAATCTTAAATACATACATGTATATAAGTCTTTCCTTAATTGAAACGCAACCCATCTCTCTCATATGAATCATCATACCACCATTGACTTTTAATTAATATGATCTTCCAATTCAACATCCAAATTCAACATCAACAACATGGCTAAACAAAACAAACTACCCCTTTTTCCTATCTCATTTTAAAACAAGTTGCTATTATTTTCATCATCAAGAAGATGAACAACTCAACTGATTCATCTGGCTTCTTTGGCTCCAATGACATAAGTGGATTTGGTTATGGCATAGGAATTTCAATTGGTATTCTTTTACTCATTACAACCATCACACTCACCTCCTACTTTTGCACAAGATCACAAGTTCCAAATCCTCCTAGGAGAAGAAACAACAATAACACATCTGAATTTCTTGAACCTCAACATTCAATACTTGATTTTGGTTTAGATGAAGAAACAATTATGAGTTATCCAAAGATGTTATATTCTGAAGTGAAGCTTAACAAATATGATTCCACATCAACATGTTGTTCTATATGTTTAGGTGATTACAAAGGAAGTGATATGCTTAAGGTTTTACCTGATTGTAAACATATGTTTCACCTTAAATGTATAGAACCTTGGTTAAGGATACATCCTTCTTGTCCTCTTTGTAGAACTTCTCCAATTCCAACACCTCTTTCAACACCTTTGGCTGAAGTTGTTCCATTAGCAACAAGAAGAGATTCATAGGTAGTTTCATTTTTATTTTATTTTATTTTATATGTTTTTGCAAATTGCATCATTCATGGTTTATCACAAATTTGTCTCTTTAAGTAATATATTTATTGATTCCATAATGTAAATTTTTTCTTTTTATATTACCTTTGTACCCAACAAAATTTGTTGAAAATCAACAAATATTGGTTCATCTAACATAAACGTGTCTTTAATTCTTCCATTAGAGATATCATAGTTGAAGATTCATTGTATTATTTTTGTGTTTAATTATGTTGATAGTTCAACTTTTTCTCCTTTTCTTAGGCTCATGTTCATAGAATAAAATAATTCTGGGAATTTGAGAGCTTAGAATTGAAATTGCCAAATCTTGTTCAAAAAGTCTATTGGTATTATAGGGACCACGAATCAGTAGATTTCAACTACATTTAGTATCACTATCAACTTTGTCAAGAGGGAGATTAAAGTGTAATATGTTTGTTTTTGTAAAGACAAAAAAGCCCTTGATAATGACCTAAATGTAGGGGAGACCAAGGGAATTTGAATTTAGGGAATCCAAATTACCCTAACTACATAATACGTCTGATATGTATCGTTTTTTTTTTTAAGGTAACTGCTCTATATTGTTGAACATAAAATGGTTGTTAAATTAGCCACATATTTTACCTAACTCCAAACTAAAATAGAGGAAAGTAGATAGGGATTTTTTTTTTAAAGGAAGCAGATAGACAACTTGAGATATATTTCTTCTTTTTGTACACAGCTAGATGTCAAACTTATGATAGTCAAATTGCAATCCAAGCAAAGAATGCTTCATCTAAATTCCAACCATTTGTCCTGAGTCTATATTATATATATGTAGACCACATGTATCCAATATTAGAGTGTATTATAAAGTCAACTATTATCTACTACAATAATTGCATAAAGTCCAGATTGAATGTCACAAACAGCAAATCAAAACATGTTGGAACATTTCTTGAACACTTTAAATAGTTGTAGTATTTTTTTTTTTTAATCAGCAAATATTATTAAACGTCATCCCCGCAAGACGCGAAACAAGATACAAATGGTGCCGCATATAGACGGTACACCATAACCACCAAACAAAGCCCCTGAAGATAAACCCACCAAAACACATAACCACCTAAGATGGACACCTTAAAAGAAACAAACATTGTAAACACAGTAACCATAACCACCCATCGTCACTACTCACCCCCAAATAACACCCCTCAAAATAAAACTCCCAGACTTAACTCCCAGGCTGAGCCACATTCGAAAAGCTTCTAACCGAATGAACATGATGCTTCCACAACCTCTCGACCTCCGATCCACCGAAAGAGCACAAAACCAAAGCCCAAAAACCAACTTCAGCCAAAGAGCTGACTCCCGATCTCGAATCAAAAGTGATTGGCCCACCAGACTTTAGAACCAAATCAGCAGGGCACCCCTTGCCCCCGATACACCAGAGAACACCATATCAAGTCAAACATGATTGCAGCTAGACACCAACTCCCGATCTTGAAGCAAAAATAACCGGCCCACCGGACTCCAGCACACAAAATGTAAGACGATAGACATGATATGCGATTGGTCCAAAAAACAAACTAGTCACAAGGAAAAGGCTTAACACACAACGGGACACACACCCTCCAAACACCCTAAACATCTAAACAACCCAAAAGCGCCAACAAGAGCAAGTGACGACGAATCATGGACCTATGAAACAGAGGTTGGCTCCAAAGGAAAACACCCCAACAAGCATCCATCTCCTCACCTAAACGACACCTGCCACCCCCTTAGGAATCTCCCGTCTGCAAACTGATCCGACACCAAAAACGTGTCTAGACAACCACGACCACCCTTCCAAACCTCACCAAGGTAGCCCCACTAACCCCCGCTCAAAACCATTGATACCACCTCAAATACCGAACGCATAGTGACCCTATTGGGTGTCTGCCACCAAATCCAGTAAAATCCGACACCTCACAGCCACTAGCGCTGAGAACCACAACCACCACGATCCTTACGACAACAAACAATCCGGGAGTTCGTTGAAGGAGGATTAATCATGGATGAAATAGATGCCGCCACTCCTGCATCCGCCGATACTCCTGCATCCGCCGGAATCGGACCACACAAATCAGCACCACACCTTGCCATGTTCGCACCACACATCCGTCACCACCTCCGCCCAAGCTCTTAGTTATAATGATGAGGTCGAGGATGACAAGCTCAAGCTCTCAGTTATAATGCTGAGGTCAAGGATGACAAGCTCAGGGTTAAAATGCTGAGGTCGAGGATCACAAGCTCAAGCTCAGGGTTATAATGTTGAGTTCGAGCCCAAACCACCCACCAACACCACCGAAAACAACCTCGAAAACACCCAAACCACCAAAAACCACCACAATCACCACAAAAAAAAAAACCTTGCCACACCAACTGAACCACCACAAAACCCCCCTTGTAGCTCACGATCCAGGACACTTGCTTCATACGCCGGAGGAAAAACAGATCTGAAATGGGACAAGCCCCTCCCATTACCGTCATCTCCATGAAACCTGTAGACAAAGATCGGCACTGCTTCGAAGCAGAAAGAATGAGATGAGAATGAGTTGGGATGCAGGTCAAGCCTTGGATTGGAGAAACCTCCTCCACTTCCACCTAGATCTGAAGCAGATCTGGGCAGAAACAAACAACGAAACGCGAGACAAAAAGAAACCAGACAAGGGTAGTAGGACGGCGCAAGGGGAGGAGAACAGTTGTGCGGAAATTTGAAATTATTTTTGCAAATAATCGAATTTGAAAGCAAACAAAATAATTCTGTTAGATACTGGCTGAACCGTTGCTAGGCCGCTCTCTTTAAAACTTTATGCGACTCTGTCTCAATGATGCAACAGTTCTTTCTTGTCTCATCGTCCCTAAGATAAAACAGTCATCCACAATTGAGTATGAGCACTCTTTGTGCAAAGAGAACTCATCAAACCAACACCCACAAGACCATTTCAATACTGCTCGGTATATTTTCTCTGTAAGAAAACTTGTTTATTTTCTTTTCTAGTTCTTGTATTTTTCTATAATTGATCACGTGGCATTTCAACTTAGTTTTGTTATGCTCTCACTCTTACCTCTCCACCACCAATTTTTTTTTTTGAAGGGACCACCACCTTAATTATCAATCAATATATATATATATGAGCTGCTAATTTACACTCACCTCAAAACACTAAGATGCAAGTTAGCAAGCCACACCCACTTATATTTTACTAAAAAACCAAATTTATTTATTGTATGTCAACTAAATTTAAGGGATATTTTAGTCAAATTCTTTATTTTTTAAATAAAAAAACACGCACGTAAGAGTATCCGGTTTACGCTTGCATACATACTCAAAGTCACTAGTTGTTTTTCTTTTTTTTTTTTTTATGGAAAAAATCACTGACCTTGAACCATTTATTTGATTTTTATTTATACTCCATTTCTTTGGTTAGAATAAAACTATTTTTTAAAGGGCACTAATCATAATATTAATTACCAAAATAAGTATATAATGATTTTTTTTTTGGCTCTTTAAAAAAAGAAATAAAAAGGACATTGACATAAAGATACATAGACATCTTTTTCTCATACACACATTGTACTACGCTTTTCACAAGCAACCAAAACATGACACCTAATACACATAAGAGAGAGAAAGAGAAAATGTCACATGTTGTATTTCTATGTGGAGGTACAAGGGTGTATGCCACCTAAGTATGTCTATGTATCATTGTTCGGTAGAAAACATGTAATATGAACAAACTTTTAAGGAAAAAACAATATTTGGAATGATAAAAATGGGTGTAAATTAGTGAAGTGGGTAATGAATTTTTTTGTGGCTCTTGAAAGAAAAACAAGATCCTTAAAAAAAAAAAAAAAGGACAGTTACATGCTTTAGATAGAAAACATGTAATATGAACAAACTTTTAAGGTAATAATATTTGAAATGATGAATGTGAGTGTAAATTATTTATTAAAAATTATAAAAATGAGTATAAATAATTAAGTGGGTGTATGTTGCTAACTTCCATCTAAATAATTTTAGATGGGTGTAGTTTGCTAACTTGTATTTTAGGGTGGATGTAAGTTAGCACTCATATATATATCCTTTTAGCTTTTATGAAATGACCAACTAGAAAAGCAAACGTTTTCTATGTTAAACTTTTCCATAGCAATAATGATATATAATTGGTGAGGCAAGGCAATTATATCCTTTTAATTTGATAAGCACCATTGAAAAAGAGGTTACAAAACAAAAGTATTTTAATGCAATGAAAACTTTTGTAACCGAATTTAAGCCTCAAATAGTCACAAAAATAATAACAAATAATATAAGTTTAATGATTTTCTTAGGCTAAATTGCATTTTTAGTCTCTTAACTATTTAAGTAGTATCGCTTTGGTCTCGTAATTAAAATTCGATTTATTTTGAGCCATTAACTTCTATCCGTTACACATTTTGGTCCTTCCGGTTAGTTTTAATTCAAAAACGTTAGGTTTTCTTAATTTTCTTCAGGAATTTTTCTAGGATTCTTGTTGTTGAAGGGTGATGGAGATGATATGAAGATGAAAAAGAGGAGAAGAAGATGAAGAAAACCTAACGTTTTTGAATTAAAACTAACAGAAAGGACCAAAATGTGTAACAAAGAGAAGTTAAGAGACCAAAATGAATCGAATTTTAATTAAGAGACCAAAGCGATACTACCTAAATACTTAAGGGACCAAATATGCAATTTAACCATTTTCTTATTGTTATCGCGATTTTCGGGTGTCAAGTCATTAATTAGGCTTGAACCTTTCAATCTTTGATATTCTCTATTTTTTCTTGGGAAGGGTAAAATTGAGAAAAAAACCCTTAGATTCTAAGTTCGGGGGTCGTTTTCGCTACGGGAAGGTGTTAGGCACCCGGAACGATTATGGTATTCCATAAGAACCGTTCTCCTAAGTTTATTTCTACGCTTTATTTTTATTGCCTACTTATTTAAAAGAAATTTTATTTGAGTGAAGAATGGGGGAAGAGAAGATGATTGAGATTTTATTTTATTTGGCTTGGAGGAGTTTTAACTCATTGCCTACGTACCCTTTTTAGGGATCAAAACCAAACGTAGTTCATTCTTGAAAATTGCTTTTTTTTGTTGGTTGATTTTAAGTTTGAAAAAGGAATTTTGAAGAATGGAGATGAGAGGCCTCAAGAGCATGAGATTTGGAAAATGTGAGGTGGAAGTAGTTATTTTGCAAAATAAAGTCTAAGTATGATTAAAATTCATTAAGATTTTTTTACTTAAGAAAACAAAAGGAAAATGAGGAGTTTTGACTCCTATTTTAGAAAAAAAGTTTTCAAGTGAGGTTATTCACATTTTTTGGAAAATGATTTTTTTGTCTAAGCGTTGTAAAACCTAAGCATACATCTAAACATACATTCCCTAATCATGCATCTAGAACATCCATGTGGGATGTGTGCATGTGTCGGTGCTCGTGTCGGTGTACATCACTTATAGTGTCCATAGTCCTTTACATTGAGTCCTAAATACATGCTATGGTCTTGCAAGGAATTAAAAGGAAACTAATCTCCTAAAATTATTACAAACCCATTTGATATAGAAATGAATAGGAAAAATAATGCCTAAACTATGAGATGGATGAAATATGAAATGAAATGGTTAGTATCATAAGGCATAAAAATGGTAAAAAGGTAAACAAAATTGAATAGAAGAATACCAAGAAAAAAAAGAGCAATGAAATGAAATAAAATGACAAAATATGCCTAGAATTAGGTATAACACTTAGACATGCATATGACTTATAATTCCCTCATCATAGCCATTTTTAAAAGAGGTTTGATTTTGAGCTATGATGTGATGATGATAAGGACATATACAAGCCAAGCATTATAACACAATTCTAGGAATATTTTACACTTTATTTCTTGACACAAAAAAAACACATATTTTTTTTATCAATTTTAATCATGAAAAAGAAAAAGAAACAATCAAAAAGAAAAAGAGAAGAGAGAAAAAAAATAAAAATAAAATACATCAAGAAATATGTAAGGATTTTTAGGAATTTTCTAAACACAAAAATGTCAAAAAAAGGTGTAAAAACAGTATTTAAAAAAAATAAAAAAGAAAAAAGAAAAAAAAAACAGTTAAAAAAAGAAAGGCTAAAATATGGTTTTGGTCCCTGCAAATATGTCTCGTTTTGGTTTTAGTCCCTGCAAAAAAAATTTGTTGTTTTTGGTCCCTGCAAATATGTCTCATTTTGGTTTTGGTCCCTGGCTCCAATTTTGTGATAATTTGCACACGTGTCACATGATGACTTAACCATTTATTAGAGAAATAGTCCCTGCAAAATCTTTTGATTTTGAAAAAGGTCCCTGCAAAATATTTTGTTTTTGGAAATAGTCCCTGCAGGGACTATTTCCAAAAACAAAATATTTTGCAGGGACCAAAAACAACAAATTTTTTTTGCAGGGACTAAAACCAAAACGAGGCATATTTGCAGGGACCAAAACCATATTTTAGCCAAAAAGAAATAAAAAAACTCAGCAAGATTTAATCTGGACCGTTGGATGAATCCAGAGGTCCAGATTTAATCCTCAAGATCTCATCACAACCTTTAGATCAAAATGATCCAAATCAAAGAGTTTTAAAGAAACAGGAACACAAAAGACCTTAAATGACTACACACACATGAATCCACCCAAGAGCATCCTGGATCGTTGGATCTGAGATCCAACGGTCTAGCATTGAGGTCACATGAACGTCAAAGGTCACTCACACATACAATCAGGAAAAGAAATGCACAGCAGCCCTCAGATCTTGGAACGATTCGGATCTGAGGGCTCACAACGTGAGGGAGCACAACAAGAGCACGCACGCACGCGCGTGGGAACGGAGGAGCTATATAAGGAAAACTCACACAAAAAACTCACAACCCCTCTCTCTAAGAAACTCGCCGGCGAAGGTGGAGGAGGTGACCGGAGTTGCTCCGGCGCGGCGGCCGGCCTTAGCGCCGCCGCGTCGGAGCTTTTTTCTTTTTTTTTTAAAAAATTTTTTATACCAAAAGCTTCGTCTCCTCCTCCTCTACACAAATCTGGCACTAGTTTTAGAAAGGGCTGAGAGATTTGGGCTAGATCTACACTTGAACTTCGAAAAAAATTTCACACTTTTTTGAAAAATAACTACGGATCTAGATATCCTTTTCTCTCTAGAGTCCGAATCCGGCCTCAAAATTTCCAAAATCCGAACACAAAAGCCTAGATCTACAAATCTTTATCCGTAACAAACTTTTTCACATGCAATTTCAAGCAAGAAACGCGCGGAAATGGCTTAGAAAGGGAGGAGAAACGCGTTACCTCTGTCGTAGAACGGAGAAAAAAGATATTCGGAAAACTTCTAATCTCTCCTCTTCTCCTTCGCGCGCGCTATAGCTTCCGTTGGTGTTGTTTTTGCTCGAAAATCCAGTACGATTTTGGTGTTGATGTGATGATTCGAGGTGGTTTTGAGTGAATCCGGTTCGGATTCGTTGATTTGGTGATGATCGGAGTTGGTTTTGAGCAGATCTGGTTCGGATCTGTTGATTTGGTGATGATTTGTTCTTGGTGTTCTTCCCTCTTTTCTGAGATTTTTTTGTGTTTGATTCTGTTAGGATGAGAGAGAAAACGAAATTCTGTTTGTGAGTTGGCACTGATTCCTCTGATTGATCTGACACCTTTACTATTTATAGCCTGCCATGTGTATCTGAGAACCAATGAAAAAATGACATCTGTTTTGGGACTGATGTGGATCGAAAATCTGGACTAAAATGCCCCTGGGACCTTTCTGCAAAATAAAAAACTTGAAGGACTGGACAGTAATAAAAAATGGACTAAAAGGAAATTTTTAAAAGTTTTGGACCAAAGCGTGATTAAAAATAAAATTGGACTAAAAAGTAAATTTGACGAAACGTAAAGCGAAACCAAAAATAAAATTAACAAAAGGACTAAAACGAACCAATTACTGACATGAGGTATTTTAAAATACACCCCTGTCGAAATTTTGACAGGAAAAGACCAAAATGCCCCTAGGGACTAAACTGACTCAAACTGACTCAGATGCAATTTTTGAAATGATTTTTTTTAAACAAAGACTCAACAGTGATTTGTACAGACAAGTTGAAAAGACTCAGAGGCACACACAAGGACTAAAATGGGTTCCACTGCAGGAAATGACCAAAATACCCTTTTGTATGATTTTTTTGAAATAAAGCGCAAGAGAAGTAATGCGATGTTTCTGAGAGTTCTTAAATGACTTGTAATGCAAGAAAAGACACTTTGAATGATTTTATGCAAGAAAATCGAGCTTGAACGTACTTTGAGATAGAGACAGTAAAATATGCAGATGAAAAGAGAGTCAAGATTCAGAGTAAAACAACAGCGAATTGACAAATATCAGTGTTAAAAGAGAAATTTGAACGAGTATTTTTAGGTTCAAAATCAGGATACAACACTTATTTTTAATAAAATCACCAACATAATGTATAGGATAATAGCCAATGAAGCAGCTGTTAAAAGCTGAGCTTGGTATTTGTCAAAAAATAGAAGTTGAGATTAGTACCGCAGCAAAATATCATTTTTTTTCTTCTTCTCATGTATTAGTAATGAAACTCTTGATCCTTAACATGAACATCTAGCCCAACAATTTATTTTATCAAATTATTAGTTTGTAATAATGTTTACGTGTCGGTATCAACATCATACATGTTCAATATTCATCTTTGTGTTTTGTAGTCATAGATAAACAAGTACGTTTTGTATTATGATTAATAGAAACAAATCATTCTAAATCAAAAACATGTATATTCCCTTTGCCCCATATATATATATATATATATATATATATATGAGATTTTAAAAAATTGAAAGGACACAATATTACATGATCATATAACAATTTGATCACAGTTTATTTTTTTTAAATATTTTAACATTTGCTTAATTTAGAAAATAAATTCTTCCCTCCCCCTTCTCGAAAACCCCCCTCCCAAAAAGACAGATGTGCTTAGACTCAGACCCACCATAGAACTTCTCAGTAAATATTTTGATTTCAAATAGCACTATTAGGGGCAAATTCTGCATCCTAAATGATGAATTGCAACACATGAACCCTATGTTTATACGCTTCTATGCGAGTGTCAGCTCATCACTCAACTCTACGTACGATTGGAATAGGAAACTTCCTAGGACCCAAATTTTTGAGAGGCACCAATTTTTTTTACCTAATAGTACTGATATAGGGTAACAATGATAACTTGCAGCACAAGTTATCTTTTTTTTTAAGAGAAGATTGAGAATTGGGAAAGAAGAAGAGAAAGTTTGTATTGATTGTAAACTTATTATTCTCATTAGTTATGAAAATGTGTTTACATAATCCTTATATACAAGCTATGTACATTGCTTGCTAAACAAGTAACCAATCAAAAACTAACAAACTTGCTTAAAAGTAGCTAACTAACTTTACAAACTATTTTAGCTACTTTTTATCTCAACTAACTTGAATTAAAAACTAATATCCTCCCTTAATTCCAATTTTCTAGCTTCACCATTCCAATTATACTTTTTAACTTGACAAATATATAAATCTTCATTTCTTTCAACACATAATCCAACCGTATTGTCAAACATGCTGCTTGGGCAACCTGCTTTATACTGAAATTCACATATTGAGAGAGCTACGACTGGTTATTTCTTCACACACCATGATATTGGAGCATCCATGAACTTAGATATGTATCCAGAAGTGCTTTTCTAGTCATGGCTGCTAGAAGACTTAGATAATATTTCCTATCCCACACAATAATTGTTAGCACAGACAACCCCATTAGACAAATATTGGCTTGACCTGATGTAGCTGGAAGAATGATGAAGAGGTCACTTGAACTTTCTAGTCATGGTCACAATATTAAATACACAAATTCCGAAAAAAAATACTTTTATCTTTAACTTTTTAACTTGTAATTTTATGGCATAAATTAGTATTTCCCTTTTTTTAATAGTTAACCCGCGGTAGAGACCAAATGGATGCAATTCTTTTAAGAATTGGAAGGATTTAAGCCAGTCAAAAAAGTGCAGAGAATAACATTAAATCTATTAAATGTTTATTTTTACTTTCAGTTTTTAGTTATACATATTTAATGATGGTAGTCTAATATGAACCTAGTCTAAAGGTAAACCTTACCTTGTTTAGTAAAATTTAATAAAATGTTATATATATTTTTTATTTTCTATTATTATAAAATTCATTTTTATTTTTTCTTTATAAAAAATGGTAAGAGTCAACCTTTGAAGCATTTTTAAAGGTCTATATGAAATTAAATCTATTTATTGAGTCAAAACAAGGTATACACATTTATTGAGTCAAAGAATAAGATTTGATTTTGAATGACAAAAAAAAGGTTTTTTCTAGATTACCTTTGAAAAATGGTGGATAATTTACCCACCAACCAATGAAAATGAGTTATTTATTGGTGGGGTCAAGATAGTTCATAGAAAATGTGAATGTTTATTAGTTGATGTAAATTATCCACCATTCTTTCAAGGATACCCTAGTTGTCACCCAAAAACGGTAATTTTTCCATGGTATTTATAATTAGAACATTTCTAATGGTCAATGTCTTTTAATAATTTAGGCCAAAATATGGTTTTAGTCCTTGCAAATATGCCTCGTTTTGGTTTTAGTCCCTGTAAAAATAAAAAATTTGTTTTTGGTCCCTGAAAATTTTGCAGGGACCTTTTTTAAAACAAAATATTTTGCAGGGACCAAAAACTACAAAATTGGTTCAGTTATAATGTGCCACGTATGCAAATCATCACAAAAGTGGGGTCAGAGACTATTTTAAAAAACAAAAAATTTTGCAGGGACCAAAAACAAATTTTTTTTTTACAGGGACTAAAACCAAAACGAGGCATATTTGCAGGGACTAAAACCATATTTTAGCCAATAATTTATGTCTATATATAAGGCCATATGGAAACATTTTTCTATTGTAAAACTTGAAACACAGAAAAATTAATATATTTAATAGTGATCAGGAAAATATAATTATTGAGAAAAGTTATGGCATTGAAGGAGCTGAAGACCGATATCATTGTGGTGATGATGATAATGTTAATGATTATGTTTGTTGTGACTCAAGTATGCGACGCAACTCAATCTCGAGTTGATTATTGTAGTAATTGTGAAATGGCATGCCGCAAAGGATGTTCCATTACTAAACAATGCATTGTTGATTGTATGAGTCATGATTGCCCTAGTTGTCCTCGTTGATTAAAGCTTGGATATTTGCAAGAATAATTATTTGTATCTCATGCGAAACCATGTATAAGAAAATAAACTCAATATTAAATAAATTAATTTTAACTTATAATGTTGAAATACAAATCTAGCCGCTGAGGCTCTATCTCATTCATCCTTACAAGATAGATGTGATTTATGGTCATTTTTGTCTTAAATCACCTATATAAATCCTTTTCTTATTCTCTTTATATCTAAATAAATTATTTTTCACATAGATTTAGTTTCTTTTGTGTTTTTATGTGGTTTTATCATTTAAGTGACGGTGTCGTTTTGTTTTCCATCTTGGTATGGTATTGTTTGATTTTCGATTCTATTGCGGCGTTTGTTTGATTGCAATTTGACATGATTTCCTTCGTTTGATGTCCATTACGATTTCAAACAATGACTTTGACATCTTCTACGTTAAAAATTTGAAGATATGTGTATTCTGGTGGTGATAATCTTCGGTGCAATTATCTTCATATGATTTCAACAATGAACTTTTTGGTTACTCATATCTATAGGAAAGAAAATCATCGTGCATATTAGCTAATTTAAGCTTTCATGGCCTTTGAGTATTAGGATTGATTTCATTAGAAACAAATGAGGTCTTCTTAGTTTTCGTTTTTCTTTTGAGTGGGTCTTGATTGAGCTCCACCTCTCTCTGTAATTTAATTTCTTTTTCTTTGTTAGAAAAATTGGGATAGGTGTTCCTTGCACCATCCTTTTGCCAAAAAATTATTATAGTATTATAATTTTTATTATTTATCAATTCATTTGAAGAGATATTAGTTTGAATGTACTCTCTTTGTGTTGCGGAATCGAACTCTCTTTTACCTTATGCTGAATCAGAAAAAGGTGATTGTTACAATTCGAAAGAAGAAGAAGAAGAAGAAGAAGAAGAAGAAGAAGGAGGTGGAGAAAAATATAAGTGGGATGAGGAGGAGGAGGAGTAGGAGTAGGAGAGAGTTTAGGAACTTGCATCAAAGTGAGAATTAAACATCACAATTAGGTTGAAGCCATAAAGTAGTAAACAACAATGAGAAGAAAAGTAAAGGAATTAGGAGAGAGTTTGGGAAGGGAAATCAAGAGTTAGTCAAACCAAAAGTAAGAGAATTGATGATCTTCCCTTATTAGTCACACGATCATCCCATTCCTTCCATTTTTATTTATTTTCTTTCATTTAAGAGAATTGATTAGCAATTGGGTACTAATGGAGATTGATTTAAGTAAAATGAAAATCATCTTTTTTTTTTTTTTTTTTTTAAGGAATCTCTTAAATCTTAATTACAACTGTGACTCGTAGAGAGAAGAACTATTTTTTTTTCTTCCCTTTAAACCATTTTTTTTTTTTAAGTCCTTTAAACCATTATTGCCAGATCAATTGTTAGTTCCTTTTTTTTTATTATTATCAAAGAATGAGCGTGAAGTATTCTAATTCGTCGAAGCCAATTTTACTATTTATTTAGTTAATATGGAGTTTTCAATATTATTAATTTTGGTGGCCGAAGTTTAAACCTCGAACCTTGCATATATCATGTATTATCCAAACCAGCTAAGCTAGCTATGCTCAGGACCGAGTTTTCAATATTTAATTCAATATAACTATTTTATGATATCTAATTTCACATAAATTAGAGTTATGTTATTTGACTTATTAGAAATCAATTTAACAGATCAAAGAAACATAAACATTAGGAGAGTTATGGCCTTGAAGGATTTGAGGAAGGGAATCATCATGATGGTGATAATGATAATTATTTTGTTCAATGTGATTCGAGTATGTGTCGCATCTCAATCTCAAGATATTGAACCAAAGTGTCATGAGTGTGAGATAACGTGACACACAAAATGTATCTTTGTAAGAAGTATACAACATGTTATTGATTGTATGAGTCATAATTGCCCTACTTGTGCACCTCTATTGAAGCTTGGACGACACAAGGCCGGCTCGAGAGCCAAACAACTTAAACAAGGGTTTTAGGCTTCAAAATTTTAGGTAAAAAGAAGGCCTAAAAAAATTGATTTGGTTATAAATATATAATATGACAAATAAATTATAGACATTTACATGGTTTAATTGGTTAATGAAAAAGCCTCAAATACTCTTGATCATGGGTTTAAATCTTGGTCTTCGAAAAATTAAATTTTATTTATTTATTTTATTTTAATATTTTTTTTATAAGCATTTTGCTTTAGGCCTCTTATAATCTGTCGGGACGGCCCTGAAACGACACGACGTGTGAAATAATATTAAATAATCATTAGTATGTTGTGCGAGACTTTAAAATAAGAAAATAATAAACAAGTGAATTAGCCCTTTTTTCCTTTGTTAGTTCCTTTCTCTTCCTAAAGAAAGAAATTCATGTGCATATAAGTTAGCTTATATTGGTTTAACCCGTTTTTTTTTTTTTTTTGTTAGTTACCTTCTCTTCCTAATAGTATTAACCTAGGAGTCAATAGACAAAAAAACTCCAAAATTTAGAAAAACCCAGACATTTAAGAAACTTCAAAAACCCTCATGAAATTGTCAAACGTTAATCAATTACCACAGATCATGGTAAGGAATAAAGAGAATATTGAGGTATCTCCATGGTACCACAAATCTAGGCTTGCACATTAAACGATCAATTGATCTTGACATAGCAGGGTTCTTAGATGCAGATTGGACCACAAGCACAGATGACAGAGTATAGAGCCTTGGCTGATCAAGCAGTAGAAGTAGCATGACTTAGGTCAGTTGCGGAGCCAGGAATTTTATAGAGCCTGGGCAAAAAAATTATCTCAAAATGTTACTTCCTTCATGCGAATAATTTCAAATTTCCTGCGGATCCAAAAATCCAAAGGTATTACCTCACCTGGGAACCTAAATCCTTGGCAAAATCTGCAGGAAATGTGTTTCCTACGGAATGTACACAAAAATCCACAGGAAAAGCTAAAAGTTCTAGTAATGGTTGAGTTGCTACAAAGAAAGTTGGAGTTGAGCCTGAGCTAGTGTCCATGCTAGCTGGGGGGTGGCTCCGCCCCTGACTCAGGTCACTACTAGCAGAACTCAAACTGCCAATACAAAGAAAGCCAGTTTTGTGGTGTGATAACTTGAGTGCTAAGGCACTAGCTTCCAATCCGGTTATGCATGCCAGATATAAACACATTGAGATAGACGTTCGTTCACTACATACGTGATCAGGTCCTTCAAAATGAAGTCACAGTTGCCTATGTTCCTTCTGCAGATCAAATTGCAGACTACCTGACCAAAGCTCTAATTCACACTATATTCAACATCTTGAGGGACAAACTTGGAGGGACAGAGTCACCATCAGTTTGAGAAGGGGAGTTAAAGAATGGAATCTCATCACTTAATGTCACGATTATCATTGACTTCCTCTTCTTAATAACAAATAGTCAAAAATCATCATTTCATTATGTTTATAAACATTGTGCAATTATTGTTATTATTATTATTACTGTAATTATGGTTAGCTCAACTATAGGACCATGACCGTAAACTATTATGTATATTTAAGCACAGTTGCTGCAATGGAATAGATGTCACATTATTCACCATTTTCTAACTAAGTTTCTTCCAGTTACCAGTAGATCATCAACATATAAACAAATAAGAATCATATTGTTACCTTTGATATTCCTCACTTACACATCATATTCAGTTATGCATTTGACAAATTATTGTTGAACTAGAAAGTTGTCAATCATTTTATTTCAGACTCTTCGAGCTTGCTTAGTTTCATACGATGTCTTGTGTAATCTGAATACCATATATTCCTTTCCTTAAACCTTGAATTCTAGAGATTGTGTGACATACACAACTTCATAAAGTGGTCCATTTAAGGATGCTAAATTTACATCCAAATGTTTATTTGGGCCATCTTCTTCCATAAAATATAGGAAATATCAATGTGGCTATCTCAAGTCTTGCCACGGGTGCATATACTTCAAAGTAATCAAGTCCGGCTTTCTCAATAAATCATCTACCAACAAATCCCACTTTATGATTAGCTATCTCGCCATGTGGTTTCAACTTTGGTTTGAATACCCATTTCACATCTATGACTTTTTTATTTGCTGGAAGTTTAGTGAGCTCCCGAGTATTGTTTCTGTTTATGGCATCTAATTCTTCAATCATAGTATTTTCTCAAAATTTATTAGATAATTCTATTCGTATTTGACAGGTTCAAAATCAGCTAATAGTGAAAAATGCATAAAGTCCTCTTCATTATTATTTTTTTTTTTTTGGTCAAGTCCTCTTCATCATTTATTTCATTATTAGTATTGCTTCATGATCAGCTAGGCTAGATGACACAAACTTTTATATTCGAGAGGTTCTGAAATCTTGAGTGGCTCCTATACGAGGTTCTTTCTGGATCTCATCAAGATCATCAACTTGTTCTTCTTCAAATATCATTGGAATGGCATTTCTCTTTCTTGTTCCAATGCCAAGCTTCTGATTCATAAACTATAACATCTCTATCGACTGCTATATATATATATATATATATATATATATATATATACTACAAGAAAACACTTGATTTCCTAGGGAATAATTCCTCAGAAAACACACCTGTTTCGTCGGAAAACACTGTTTTCCTAGGGATTACCGAGGAAACCAGTTGTAGGAAATTTTGGATCTATTCCTACGAGTTTTCCGAGGAAATGATGTTTCCGATGAATTTATCGAGGAAAGTTTGGTAGGAAAGCATTTTGCAGACTGTCAAAACTGACACACGCTTTCTGACGAAACTTTCCTAGGAAAAGTTTATATTTAAAAATGAAATTAAAATTAAAATTTTGATTTTGAAAAAGGCGTCAAATAATTCAAAAGAGGTGCCAAAATATTTGGCGCCAAAATTTCAAAAACACCCAAATTTTTTTGAGAATATGTTTCCTAGAAAACACATAATGTTGATAATAATTACATAAAACAAAATTCATAAAGACAACTAGAATTTTCTTTAATAGTGGTACATCACCACTGCAAACCACATAAAACACCCCAAAAGTGCCCCAAACCATTCCCTAACCAAAAAACCTGCTAAAAACAACACCAAAATACACAACAAGAATATAAATTACTCGCTATGATCATCATCCCTCTCCTCGTCCTCATCATCATCAACGTTGTCGTCATCGTCATGTGTTCGGTCTTCTTGAACCGACAGTGATGGTTGACTCGATGGTGACGATGATTTCGATGTTTTCCTACTCTTCATGCCACCCATCCTTTTTGTAACCATCCTTTTTGTAACCATCCTTTTGAGTTTTCTCATTTCCTCTGCCTGTTTGGCCAGCAATTCCCTTAACTCATTCTCCGATTCTTCTTTCTTTGCCAACGCCTCCTTTTGAGATTGCAACTCCTGGTTCATTAGTTGTATCATTGATTGCATCTCAAGAGGCAGCTCTCTAGAACGAGATGAGGACTCTGGTGGAGGAGGAACATAAAACAAATCTCCATGTACCACATTGCCGGCTAACGGCCCAAGACCGTACATTCTACCCTTTCTTCCTTTTCCTCCATCCGGTCTTCCTTTTTCTGCAGCCTTTGCCTATAATTGAAGTTTAATGGGGAAGGGAATTTCTGGATATGATGGAATCTCAAGATTCTCCTCCAAAAACTCCGCTGCATTCGAGCGATAAGCTGCCTATAAAGTAAAGTAATAAATAATAAAGTCAAAACTGAAAAAAAAAAAAAGAAAAAAAAAAACACACACACACACACACAACAGCAAGCTATCAACACCAAAACAGAAAAGCCATAAACAGAAAATGGATCACCTAAAAAAAACACTCCCTAACCACTGTCAGTAACAGAACAGCATGCCAAAGGCTCCAATCCAAAAAGTTTCAAAGAAAAACATTCCAAAAATCTAAGATAATGAGACCTACATATACAATAAAGCAGCCAACCTAAGAAATCTGCTAACACACGCCTCACTATCAGCCAAAGCCTTTGAAACCAAATCCCCAAACAGACACCACCTGGTAGAACCAAAAACAGCAACGGAAAAAAGCTGGGCAAAAAGTCCCACAGCACCCTGTGCAAAATAGGTTGGAGCAAACCTAACAACCAAAAACGCAAGAACATAACCAGTGATGCAACCACCACAACCACAAAAAGAACAGCAGTATTTCTAACCATCATATTTTCCAGCAATACAGGCTCCTACTAAGATATTCTCAGAAACTAACATTGCATATGCCTCGTAATTTAACTAAGAATATGATATTTACAAGCATCAAATAAAAACGAAAGGCACCAACCAACAAGCACTAATTGACAATGCACATATAACCGACACACGACCCACATCCTTTGAACACAGCAGAGAACATAAAATTATTAAAAATTTACCTGGGTATTGCTAGCTCGAGCATCGACATACGGACCAAGATTCTGACTGAAACGAGTCCATCATGGATCTCTTCCGGATAAGGATCTCTACCCAATCTATTTCGCTAATTGTACACACAAATATTAACCAATTAGAACATTTGGCAAATTTAATATATACATATATATAGAAATATAAATAGTTAAATATATTTTTTTTTACCAAATTTCTAGCATGGGTAGCGGTACTGACAGAGCCTTGTGCGTGCAACTGTCCTCCTACAATAGATGTCATGTTTACCTTGTTAGCTTTGGACCGATTCTTAAAATGTGGATCTTCATTCCAATACTTCAGCAATAACTCCCAGCTTTTCTCTCCGATCATTCTTTACGATAACTGCCTTTACGTTTTTTCAATTTCTGCCGTTTATCATATAATAAATCTGATAAACGTCTTGCAGCTACCCTATGAAAGTTTCTCTCTACAAGAGTGTGATGATGAGGTTCCCATCTACAATAATCATGCAATAAAAAAAATTATTAGACATTCAATAATGTAAAAAATAAACCATATTATAAAGTAAACACAATTATTTAATATTCAATAAAATGTGTTTACCGAAAAGTATGCCGAAAAGTATTTAAAAAGGTCCTTCCTATCATCGGTAGTAAGATCTGTATATACGGCCCAACACCTATATTTAGGGTAAAACGTCTGGATCGCCATTCTAATTTGTTCTGATACTCCGTGGGATGGCTCTAACCTACAAATTTGAATTGTTAATTAAATTATGCATTTAAAAAACTAATAAGAATTAAGTCAAACATAGGTAACAAATTAATTTTTTATTACTTACGTTTCAGATGTTGGTGTAACCACAACAAGGTTATCCACATACTCCCAGTCTTCAATGATTTGACGTCGTTGTTGATCACCCCTAGACGGTACCTGGTACCTCTTCATTTTGGTTGTTTTGTTGTTGTTGTTGTCGTCGAGGCCGTTGATCAGCAAGGCTAGGAAATGTCCAGTTTGCATAAGATCTTGCATCAGTTCCGTTGATGATTGTGATGGAACGGATGTATTAAAGCCTTGTCGGACATTATACGTGGTGGTGTTGTAACTTGGCGAGTGTGTGGATGGCAGAGTAAATCTAGGCATGGCAAAACCAGGATTAGAATATATGGGGGATGGCTAGTAGTAGCTGCTGGAAATGATATGGGAAGAATAGGTGGGAATGGTGTGGAAGGAATAGTCGGGAATGGAGTGGAGTAAGGAGGTGGAGTAGTAGCAGTAGGAATATGAGTACCAGTCCGTTCATCAATGTTACGGAAGGTAACCCCCGTCGGTCGAACCCACTGTCTGGTAGGGTCTGAGGAAACATCTATTCTTCCATTCTTCTTTTTCTTCGGCTTCCCATGATCTACAACATGAGCCTTACCCCTATCCTTGTCTCGCCCAGATATCCCTGTCATAATTATACAATAAACAAAATTAATAGAGGTAGCAGAAGAAAGAGTAAAATAATCAGTTTGAAGTTTTAACTTCAACAACCAAGTGCAACAAACATTGACTATATACCACTAAGTATATCATGGCACAGTCTAACACATCATGGAACCTAAAACAAATTCACTCAATATCCAAGAAAATCAACCCAACCAATTTGACTTTCGAAACCAAATAAGACAATATTGATAGGACGTTCAACCATTTAGTATGCCAACTTTAGATATATTTTTGTGACTGCCGAAGTACTAAGTTGCGTTGCAGAGATACCAACCTTACCTCTTTGCAGAGAAACTAAGTTGCGTTTCGATCTTGTTCCCCTATCTGCTTGCCTAAACAGTCTGGAACACAGATAAAACGAATTGATTAATGCTCTAAAATACGCACATGTTGAACATCAAGGAAAAAATGCAATGATACATTCAATTCGACTACGCTGTATCAGTAATTCAGAAAGATGGATGGGTAGTACGCAGGGTATTCAAAAAGATAAACACATGTTAACTCTCAACCCACAATTCATAGCTCTTACCTAACCACGACGGCGACACCTGATGACGAAACCCAAATGCACACTAATAGAGTTGAATCAGCATAAAGGTACTTTTATACTATTATGTCATGGTAATAATGTCTTAGATTAAGAAATGTAGAAGTATGATCAATTGAGTAAGTGAAAAAAAAAATAAAAAAGGAATAGATTGAAATTCTGCATTTTGCATCTTAGATACCCTGTTAGTAAATATCGTATAACTTAAGATACAAATATCCTTTTGAGAGTGGAACTTGAACCATTAGAAAGTAGACAAAATTATCTACATAATAGGCACTAGAATCGTGGAATTTCAATAAGTATAGTGGGCAAAACCCTGATTAAGTTGAATAAAAACTGCTGACATGTTTCTGTACCTGTACACGTTCATTAGTAAAAATGTACAAATTGGATATTTAAACACAAAAACTAAAATTATATTTATATTCTTGACATTCTAAGCTTTCCAAAGAATGTTCTTTTACTCAATTCGGGCACCGTTTGATATTTTAATTAAATAGACGAAGTTGAAGTCTGTTTACTATCAAAACTGAACTTTTGGATTGGTTTTGTAGAATTACACTCAAATCAACATATAAAAATATGTAAACACAAGCCTCACATTACGTGGATCTTCTGCAAAATCACGATGTACTTGATCAAAGTGCTTCCATGCCACCCCGTCACAAGGATGCCACATCACACCTGAATTAGTTTTATTGTAATAATGCCACGTCTTTTTATCAGCCGTGTGAGTTGATGCAAACAATATCTGCAATCTTGGTATTATTGTCAGATAAAACATTGACTTGACTGAGACTCGTTTCTTCTTCTGAGAACCGGCATCATCACATACTTCATACCTCGGTGCATTGCAAAATTTACACGCCACCAACGCCCCATCATTTTTACTAAATTTGTTGTCATAAAACAACATGCACCCATATCAATAGTTTTAACTTCCAATCATAGTTTTAAAAACCGGCTCGGACCGGCCGGTCGAACCGGTCCAACCTGGAACCGGTGGGTATGCCGGTTCGAGTCAAACATCAGATCGGATATGTAATTAAACCGGTGGAAATCGGTTAAACTAGCTAAAAACCGGTTAAAACCAATGACTCGGCCGGTTTTTGGAACGAACCCAATTCAATATTTTTTTTTAATAATTTTCATAATTAGTTATTAATAAGATCAATTATGTAAGGTTTAATACTCATTAATGTCAATTATTCATGGTTTAAGCACTAATTCACACTTATTTCGATTTACATGCTTGGGATAATAAATGCTGATTTGACTTGTGATAATTTTTTTTGAAAAAACCATAATATGAAAAGTTAAGGACAATAGGAATCAAACATTGGACAATAAAATGAATATATAGGAACTCAACCACTGCAACAACAACTTGTTTGTGTTATCAAATGAAATATTATATATATATATATATATTATATCTTCATTTTTTAAAAAGAAAGAACGCATCATTTTTTTTCTCTTAAAAAGAGCTCATCATTATTAAATATAATACCTACACAAATACATATCATTTCTACCCTAAAAAAAATATACACATCATACATTTTTTTAGAAAACATACATATTATATTAATATTAATATATGTGCAAAATAAAATCTATTTCCTTGTCAACAAAATATAACTATACTCTTTAAAAAAAATATAGATATACATATTACATGTCACTTTTTTAGTTTTTAAGTGGCCGAGTCATCGGTTCAATCCTATTTAATCTAGTTAAATACATATAAAAATTTAATCGTAAGACCGAGTCAACTTACCGAGTTATTCGGTTTAATCCAGTTCAGTCATGCGGTTCAACCAGTGACCCAGTTCGACCATTAACTCACTGACCCACTACCCATGCCGAGTCGATGACCGAGCTGAGTTTTAAAACTATGCTTCCAATCCCAACTTCTCCACCAACTTTTGAGCCTCATAAAAACTCAAGGGCAAATTGTCCTTTACAGGAGTTGCGTCCCTCATGATATTTGTATAACATTCTGAGCCTTCTTCGGCTACACTCTAATCTAACGCGGCAGCTAAAAGCCTCACACTCATGGATAACTTAGAATCAAACGACCCTTCAAACAACGGCTTGTTTACTTCTTGCATCATCTTGTAAAACTTCAACGCTTTCTCATTCGGGATTGTTTCCTCTTCACCACCCTCGTTATAAGACAGATTCACCCCAAGAGCATCATCGACCATATCTTCCATCACGCCAAAGTTTTCACACTCCATACGCACCTCACTACTTGAAGCGTGCATATCAACATCAGACTCGGTATTATTTGTCGGCTCTTGTTCACCGTGATAAATCTACACATAATATTTCTCCATAAAACCAAGGTCCTTTAAATGGTTTATAACATCTTTTGGGCTCCGAATCAACCTACACGGACATCTTATCCCTCCCTCCAATTGAAAGGCATCTTGCGCCATGGCGTAAGCAACAAAATCACGAACTCCATCCACAAAAGCCGCCTTAAGTTTCCTTTTCCACGGATATTTTCTATCGTACATCCAACTACGATGGAAAACATGTTGATCCATTTTTCGCGTCACTGCAGTTGACTCAAATTAGTTCCATTTTTTATACGTAAATATTTTTTAATATAAATAACAATTTTTTTCTAGTCACCTAAATATTTAAAAATTTGTACAAAATAAACATGCTATCGCATAAAAATTATATAATATTTTATATTTTATGACTAAAATATATAACATTTTCTAATCTATATCACATTTTCTAAAATTTGTATGAAATAAGCATTGCGTGCATATACAAATTACGAACCACAAATAAATGTTAAGTGCGGACGCCAAAATTAATTCCCAAAAAATAATTCACATATATCATATTAATTAACTTCATAATTTTTTTACTAATTTACATTATTTTTCTAACAAACTTAATTATACATATTTCTTTACTAACTTAACTTTTTTTTAAAGAACTACAGTAACATTTTTACTAACTACATTTATTTTAAGTAAAACAAATTTGATCTAAATAACATATTTACTGTAAGTTAATTTTACTAACCATGTTTCTAATATCTAATATTTTTAATACTAATCCATTGACTAAATTTTAAATAAATAAAAGATACTAACCTCAAATAACAAGCCAATGAACAAGTGGATCCAAAAAAAATAGCAACAACCAGCCAGCAGCAACACCAACCTTAAAATGGATCGAAAACAAGGAAACTACAAAAAATAATGCAACATATTTTAATAACTAAATTAACAATATATATAAATACACACTTTTTTAAAAGTAAACATTTTAACTAAATTACAAGTTTTTCTATAAGCTGACACTTTTTTTATTATACTCTCTCTAACACTAATAAGTCGACGAACTAAGCGGAGGCAGCAAAATCAACGGCAACGAACAACAACACCAACCTCAAAATGGATCAGAACCAACATAACCATAAAAAAAAAATGTAACTTATTTTAATATATAACTACATTAAATATTTATAAATTCAAACACATGTAAAATTGAAATCAATTATAAATTACCTTTGTTAGAAACTTCAACAATGATAATAAAATGATGGAGAATAAAATTTGAGTGATATTAAAAAAATTTGAGTGAGAATAGAGTGAAGATTGTAAGGAAGAAAATAGAGTGAAGAAAATGTGAGTGAAGAGTTGTATATTTATACATAGAGATTATGTAACGGTAACAAACGGCTAGTTAGCATGACGGATAGATTAAGTTTTTTAAATAATTTTTTTTTATCAGGTAGTCTAATGGCTAGAATTTACCTTATCAGGTGAATAAGTGAGGTGTCCGGAGTTCGAACTCCGGCTCCTACATATAATAATGTATTGTCATACCAACTGAACTATGATCACTCTTTCAGTTTTTATGTTTACATATTTAATGGGGTAGTTTATTATGAACCTAGTTTAAAGGTAAATCTATGTTTAGTAAAATTTTACATATATTTTTTATTTTCTACTATTATAAAATTCAGTTTTTTATTTTTTTTTTACAAAAAATGGTATGAGTCTACCTTTGAAACATTTTGAAAGGTCTAGATTATATTAATCTATTTATTGAGTCAACAAAGTATACATATTTGTTGAGTCAAAGATTAAGATTTGATTTTGAATCATGACAAAATAATATAAAAAAAAAATTACATCATTAAGAGAATGAATTTTATGGTATTTATAATTTGAACATTTTTAATGGTCAATGCCTTTTAATATTTTATGGCTATAATTAAGGCCTATGAAAACATTTTTTCCTTATAAAACTTGAAACATAGAAATATAAATATATTTAATAGAGATAGAGAAAATATAAATATTCAAAAAAGTTATGGCACTGAAGGAGTTGAAGACTGATATCATTGTGATGATGATGATAATGTTAATGATTATGCTCGTTGTGACTCAAGTATGTAATGCAACTCAATCTCAAGTTGATGATTACTGTAGTGATTGTGAAATGGCGTGCCGCAAAGGGGGAGTGGTTATGGTGCATAAGGAAATCCTTATGCACCGTGCATAAATCCCAACATAATTGCTTCCTACACCCCCAAAGTGAGCCAAAACCATTTTTGTTCAAAATAAAAGAAATCTGATGGTTGTGATGTGTTTATGCACGGTGCATAAGGAAATAACTTATGCACCATAACTTTTGCCGCTGGAAATCCCTAAACTTCTGTGAGTACTTTTAAAATGAAACATTACGATTAAAAAAAAAAATCATAACTTTTTTCCAATTGGATTAATCACATTCATTGGTCCCGTTCCTCAATTTTAACAAACCCTAATACTCGTCGGCCCGCGTCCCTTATAACCAAAACACGCCTCCACTTCCTCAAATCAGTCACTAATGGTGGATATGGCTGCCACGACACAGCCAATTCACGTTGAGGAACCCTAACACTCTCCGATTCACTTATGTTTGATCTCATGACTGAAATTCTATGTAGACTCCCTGCCAAGTTCCTCATGCAATTCTGATGCGTCTGCAAGTCATGGAATTCTCTGATCTCAAAAGATCCTGAATTTGCCAAGAAATACCTTTGTGTTTCAACAACAAAACGCAAACACCTCATCACATGGACCCGATCCTTAGATGAATTTAGTATGATGTCTTATCCACTCAATTCTCTTCAACTTCACTCTATTTTCGCCACAAAACCCATACTGCTTCAGTATTATTCTCCCATTCCTCTAGACTCTTATGATACCTTTGTTGCTTCTTGCGACGGTCTCCTTTCTATAGCTATTAACAACCATCTTGCGGTTCTTTATAACCCTTCCATCAGAAAATTAAAGAAGTTACCCTCTTTAGATATTCCACCACATAAATATGGTTACACAACATATGCATTTGGCTACAATACTTTCATTGATAACTACAAGGTTGTTTCTGTTTTTTGCCATTATTGTGAATCTGATGGCAGATGGGTTTTCAAAACTCATGTGAATGTATATACTTTGGGAACTCCTTCATGGAGTAGGATCCAGGATTCCCCTCTATGATCCCTAATGGCGAATCCGGAATAACTGTTAGTTGCACAGTAAATTGGTTTGCATCTTCTAATGCGTCTGGTAGTTTATCGTGTGCCATTGTTTCTCTTGATTTGGGGAAAGAGTGTTACCAAGAGATTTTAGAGCCTAACTATGATGGAATGCCGGTTTCTTTTACCTTGGGTATGATAAGGGATTTTTGTGCATATGTTCTCATTCTGACTCTTCTAATGATGTTTGGCTTATGAAGGAATACGGAATTAAAGAGTCTTAGATTGAATTGATCTGCCTTCCTTACTTTGGTGATCATGGTTTCTATGTTTTCTGTCCGGAGATATTATACATTTCTGAGGACGACAACCATGTGTTGCTCATTCACAACGATCTTCAAAAATTGAAGTGGGTCGTTTATGATTCCAAAAATGATACTATAATCAGTTTGAAGACTCAGAACAACTTGTGTCAGATAGAGTCAAAAGTCTACGTTGAAAGTTTGATATCACCATGATCTTGATTATAATGTTAGTATGTCGATGATGTGTTATGTCACTTGTATGAGATTCAGTCGAACAGTTATGTTCATTTTAAAATAATGAAATCTAAAAGACTTCTTATTTTGCTTTTGAATAAATCATTATACAAACCTTCATCTTTGAATGTTCAATTGGTATGACTTAAATGCCTCACCTTGGAAAGCTGTATATGTCTTATTGGGATGTGTATTTTAGATGGTTCTTGTACGTCCGGTAACCAACCAGTATCATGAAAACAAGAAGAAAAATACACTACCCTAAAAGTACAGCTCTAGCGTTAGGAAGAAAACCTTTATGAGTAAACTATGTAATCAATGGCGAAAATTATGCATAAGTTTTTAGAGGAGACTTGTTTGCAATGCATAATGGCTGGGATCAGCATATGTTAAAACGAAATTGTTGGATCAACAAGTATGTGCTGAATCTACGGTTACTTCCAAAAATTACATAAATAGTGTCCCAATTTGTTTACCGATGTTTTTCGTAAACAATAAGACTAGTTTTGATTATTACAAGCAGGATCACACCATAAATCCTTTGACATGTTATGCAATTTTTTTCTAGAAATTGTATGAATGTTCATCATATTCATAGGTTTCTTGATGAATAAGATGAAGAAACATGTTTTGTCTATGAAAATAATTGTCTTTAAACCATGGACGGATCCACCATAAGGCATGGTGTGGTAGCTGCCACACCAGATTATTGCCCAATAATTTATTTCTTTTAATATAGTAGACCGAAAAACTAATATATACTATATTATTCACCATGTTTCACAATTCAATCCATGGCCCGGTGGAAGATTGTTCTTTAGTTGAAGGCGCGTGTCCGTGATTCAACTCTTTGCACCTCCATTTTTAACTTTTTTTTAAGAATAAAAAAAAAAAAAAAGTATGAAGTATGGGATTTGAAGTTTGAACAGAGGTGAAACAGACCCACCTTTGCCATTTTGCAACAATGGTTTTACTATTCCTTTTTCGCATTACTAATATATATATATCGTATTATAAATCAAATGTACACTAAATTGGTTGTTTTATAATTTTGCCACACCAAACCATCATGTCTAGGTCCGCCCCTGCTTTAGACAAGGATAAAAATAAAGGAAATGCAAGTAAAAGACTTTAAAGTTTTAACGCAGAAACTTAAAGAAAATGTAAATTGCATTACATTAATGTAAAGTTGGTTCTACAAATCAGATTACATACATTATGTATGACTCTTTCCTCTAGACGCTGGTACTTCAAGTGCTAGAATACCATAAGTGATTTGCAGCCATTTTTTCTTATGAAAAACTACTATATATACATATAGAAAATAATTGCATGTCTTCCACGTGTCTGGAAACTTGAAACCATAGTCACATAATTCGCATTCGTGTTGGTACGCGCGCGGTTCGCCACATAAGAAGAATTCGATACATTTAGTGGTATATATAGAGCTTCTATACGCTTGGGTTTATAGTACTAAGATTACCTAATTAAATATAGTAAGCCATCAATAAATTTTTAGGAAAAATATTTTTTTACTAAATTTTAAAAAAAAAAACTTAAAATTTATTAGTAAGTTTACATTTTAAAAAGAAATAAAAATATATTCACAAAGCCATACTTTTATTAAATATTATGTTTTCTTCATGGCATTAATTCCCAATTCATTGGGTCAAATTCAGCAAAGCACAATATAAAATAAAAGGTCGAGTAAGAGAGAAGCCCAATTTCATAACTAACCCTTCACTTGAAATAGCAGCAGCCGTAGCCGCCTACCAGACATGGTTTCTTCACTCTCTACTCTCTTGCTCGTGCTCTTCTCAATCCCATGATACGACGTTGTTCCTCAACTCACATTTCTCAGCTCTTGCTCGTGCAACTTCAAACATGGATTTAGAGAATTTTGCAGCTTTAAACCTTCTTTTACATTTCGGATAGCACTAGATAAAAGTAGAGGCTAACATCAACCAAGAAAATTGACACAATCACAATCAACTTAATCAATACAATCATGATAGGAATTCAAGCATTGGTTTTCATTAAAACTGATACAATCACAATCCACAAAACAAAATGAATAAAATATCATTAATATCAAAATTACTTTAGTGATCATACCATTAATAAGTTATTATGGACGAAATCTTCATCACAATCACATTGTTTAGAAGAAATCGAAGGAAAAAAATGGAAGAAAGGGATGGAAACCGTTACCTTCTGGGTTGAGATCGAAAGAATAAGGGGAAAAAGGGTTCAAAACCGTTCAATGTTCAATTATGGAAAAGAAAGAAAAAGTGATTAATTGGTTTTCTAAAAAGGGCGTTTAGTATTGGATATGAGGTAGTGGAAGCAAAATTATATCACAAAAACAACTATTGGCTTAGTGGTCAAAATGCCTACGTGTATCCATAGTCGCGGGTTTGAATCTTATTGATATTTTTTCCTAAAATTAAAAGGGAAAAAGGAGGGATATATTGGGTAACAAAACATGTTTTGCTTAGCATATAAAAATACAACATCTTATACACCTCATAAATATATGTGGAGTGTAAGGTTTGACTGTGAAGCGGTGTTGGTGAGTAGAATTTTTCTTTCTTATGTACAATTCAAATATCAAAGTCTTTTTTATTTTATTTTATTAAAAGTTTTTTTGTGGTGTTCGGATTCGAACCTTGGATCTTGCATATATTATGCATTATCCTTACCAACTGAGTTAAACTCACAGGACTTATTAAAAGTATTTTGTTTTATTGAATTTTTTTTTGTTGTGTATGGATAACTATGTATGAATCCATGTCCATATGCAGGAGCAGCATACTTAGATAATATCATAAGTGAAATGGAGGGAAATTACAACCATGTCCCATTCCAAACAGAACCACCTTTGTATCCTCCAACAAGTGGTTCAGTTTGGGGTGCTGCCTTTAACCATTCTACTGCAAACTTAGGAGCCAATTTGGGTCTTAATAGTGGGTTATGGAAAATGTGATAGTGGCAAACAAAAGAGGAATTTAATGGTTAGTTCAAAAGGCGTTTTATATTGGATATCAATTAATGAAAGCAAAATTAAATCAAGAATATTGTCGGTGGCTTAGTGGTCAAAATATTGAGATGGACGGAATTAGTGTTAATCAGGGCTACTTGCAGAACCATCTAATATTTATTATAACAAAGATTAAGATAATTGTTAATATTTATAATCTTTATGGTGCTTGTATGTCTAAAAAATTAGACTAACTTTTTAATCTTGTTTTTTTATGAAGCTTAGGACTTCTTTTGTACCCAAAAATATAAAAATAAAGACTTAACTACAATAGATTAAACTAATGATATGATGATGAATCTAACTAATGATCAATTTAATGATGGGTGAGTATTTTTTTTTCTTTTGAATGGAAACATAATATTATATATATGAAAATTGCAAACATACAAGGTCCTGTGGCACCAGAGGCACCCCAGGAAACCAACTAGCAAACATAAAGGTGGAGAAAAATGAAACTTAAAATAGTCATACGCTTTCGAAAGTGATAATCTATCCCCAATCCCCCTTCTAGCTTATCATTGTTCCTGTCATATCTGCCAACATTAATACTTCAACCAAGGGGTCCTTGATCTTTTAAATAAGTGAGCATCTTTTACATTTAATAAAGTCCATAAATCAAAACTACTCAAGGGATCTAAATGTAACATCAATTAATTATGAAATCAAAATGAAAATGATAAATAAGTTAAGTGATCAAATAGCTGATTTAGCCTTTCTAAACGAAAATCTAATATAGGAGGGTTAAAATTGCACATTTGAAACTTGGTTGTTAAAATCGCACAATTGAAAAAGTAAGCGGGTTAAAACTACAATTAAGTTTAAAAACTTTCTAGAATTTGACTTAGAATAGTCCTGAAATCTCAAGCGCTAGCATAGATAAAAATCAACCACCAAAGATGTCCTCATATTGATAAGGAGAATTAAACTAGAGGTGTTCAAAATCGAACCAACCCAATAGAAAAACCGCTAACCGAACCAACCCAAACTGAAACCGCAAAAATCGCATTTAATTTGAATGTATTTGGATCACTTTTTTACTCAACCGCATGGTTTGGTTCAGTTTGCGGTTTTTATTTCATCAACTGAACCAAATTGCAACATAAGAAGAGTGTTAATTGAACCTATGTCACCTAAACCAGTACTCAAAGAAACTTAATCAAAACTTTTATAAAAATGACATATTTTTTTCTTTGCTTTTAATTTGAAAAATGTATTTATGTGCAATTTGAAATTTTACAGAATGATAAATCTTAGTCGTTTATATTTCTTAAACAACAGGGTTACTTTTTTTTTCCATGTTTTTAATTTCGTCTATATTGTTTAGTGAAAATAAAAATATCATGTTTGATGAAATTTAAAACGTTGTCGGAAACATTGTTGTAAATGTGCTGTATTATAGCTTTTTGACTCGATTTTAATGTTGAAAATAAAAAATTGTATTGTCTTAAAAAAATAAAAAAAATCACACCAACCAATCCAACCCAAACCACATTGATTTGATTTGGTTTGGTTTGGTTAAGATTTTATTTTAAAAGTCAACCAAACCAAACCACATGCTTTTTTATCATGCGATTTGGCTGACTTTTAGTCTCAAAACCAACCCAAACCGCACCGCAAAAAGCCAAACACCCTTAAAATAAACCCACGATTTTACGAATGAGTCAACTACTTACCAACAAAGTCAACTTTAATTGGCATAGAAAGGATCATTATGATTTTTTTTTTTGACACGCATATACACTCTGCAACCAAATTCACTCTTAAATTTTACCAAACCCTAATTCATGAGCGCCCGTCTGTTATAAAAGCAAACAGCAACACACCAACTAGGTTATAATCAAAAACTAGCTCTGAATTCTACTAAACCCTAATACTTTTATGGATACGTACAAGGTTGTTTCTCTTTCCAGCTATTCTTGTGAATCTGATGGAATTGATGGCATTCCCATGAAGGTTTTCAAAACTCAAGTTAACATTTATACTCTAGACACTCATTCATTGATAAGGATTAATGATTTCCCTTCCATACCCCCCAATGGTCTCTCTGAAGGAATAATCGTCAGTGGCACAGTAAATTGGTTTGCATATTCTACTGCATCTGGTGATATCTCGTGTGTCATTGTTTCTCTTGACTTGGGGAAAGAGTGTTACCAAGAGATTTCAGAGCCTAACTATGATGAAAAACCCATTTACTTGACCTTGGGTATGATGAGGGATTGCCTGTGTATATTTTCGTATTCTCACTTTTTTACAGATGTTTGGCTTATGAAGGAATACGGAAATAAAGAGTCTTGGATTAAATTCATCCATCTTCCTTACTTTGGTGATCATGATAGTCATTATGATGATATTCACTATCAGAAAATTTACTGTCAGAAGATATTATACATTTTTGAGGACGAAAACGATGTATTGCTCGTCATCAACAAAGAGTTTGAAAAATGGAAGTGGGTTGTTTGCGATTCTAAAAATTATACTATAAAGAGTTTCAAGATTCAGAAAGACTTTGTATGAAATTCAATCCAACTTTTATGTTTATTTTGGTTTTTGTTTGTTTTGAGTGTTGGCCCTTAATGGATCATTGTTAATCAATAGTGAATGAAATTTGCATCTTAAGAGATTGTTTTGTTATTTTTATTCGTTTGTTAGTTAGATTCATTCGTTCTCAACCGTGCTTTGTTGTCTTTGATGGTAAGTATAAGCAATGGTAGGAAGACACTAATTGGGTCTGTCTTTTAACTGATAATGGTAACAGTATGCTGCTTCAGGTTTTATAAGACGATGAAAGCATTAATACCTTTTGCTTACAAAGAATAATCTTACGTAAATAATGTACTTCTATTTGCCTTTTCCCTTTTGGAACTTATTTATTTGATTAGTTAAGATTTTTCTTTCAATATCACTATTCTCTTAGTTCTACATCTGAATTCATATTACTAGTAAGCTGCAGCTTATTTTAAACAATGAATTTGCATAGTTTCTTACTTCTAATTTGGCTTTCCTGCGTTTTTCTTTTAGATGGTTCTTGTCTTCAATGCCCTGTAACTTAAATCATTATACAACCCTTCAGATTTTTATTCGCCATTTCATTCCTTTCCCGTATTGGTGATTTTTTTTATGGATTAACTGATTGGAGAATGCTACATAAAGCAAAGGTTTTTCCTGCAAACTTATCACGAGCAGTTTTCTATCCCACCATTCCTTTATTCCGCCAAATGAGAATCCAAGGACAGGCACAGTTTGTGATTGCTTTGCAATGCTACATATCGCGACAGCCGACAAGATATATTTGTCTTATTCATTCATTTATTTCTCCTTTTTATCTTCATGTTATGGTTGGTTAGTGATACTGATTACTCGGATATGTACTTTAGATGGTTTTTGTATGTCCTGTAACTAAAATCAGTAAATTGAAAACCTATAAAGTTAGCTAGTGGGGGACGTCTGCAAATATTCCACTTGTTATTTGCAGATGATATCATTTATTTTGCTCAAGAAAATGTGTAAGATAATTCAATAACTTTTGAATTTATTCTGCTCAACCTTCCGTCAAAAAATGAGCAAACAAAAGTACACAATTTTCTTCTATGGGTGGGTACTGTTCAAAGAAGCAAGTCAGCGATAAATCGGGTTTCAAAACAACAGATGATATTGGAAAATATCCTGCAGTATCTATTTGGCATAATACAATCAATAAGAGGATTTATGAATTTGTTTTCGGCTAGATAAACCAGGGGCTAAGTAATTGGAAAGAAAAAAAATCAGGTATGCTCTCCCAATTTCCGTTATGCAGATAGTTATGCTCCCAAAATTACATAAACTTGAAATATGTAACAATAGTTCATAACCTATTGTACCTTAATGTTCAAGGCAATGCATTTTCTATTCCAGTACAAACAAGATTTCATCACATCAAATGAATATGGTTCAACAATAACAATTTCTTCTAACAAAAGTTATCACCCAAGAATAAAACGTCAGCACATAAACCAGAAAAAGAAGAAAACGTCAGCACATAAACCAGAATAAACTACGCCAAATCACTCAGAGTTGCTAACTGAAGTACATAGCACAGTTCATTGATTTTCTAGGAAATATTTTTTTATTAGTTCTTATTTTGAAGATAAAACTATATATTAATATGTCAATGTTGATTTTTATTGTTGTTTTAATGTTTCCCTATTTCATTAGACTCCCAATAAAAATAGGATGGATTATGCACGTTTGTTGATTTCTACGTCTATTGTGAAAGAACTGAATTTAGTTGAAAATCTTTGTATTGATGGGAGGATTTATCCTATTCGTCTCATAGAGGATCTTGAATTTGGTCTAGCTGAGGATGCTTGTTTGGTCTAGCTGATTTTGAATATGAAGGAATTCACATGAAGGGTTGCAAAACTCAAGTTAACATTTATACTTTGGGCACACATTCATGGAGAAGGACTAAGGATTTCCCTTCTATGATACCTTATGATGAATCGGGAATAATCGTCAGTGGCACAGTTAATTGGCTTGCATATTCTCGTGTGCCTGGTAAATTATCACGTGCTATTTTTTCTCTTGATTTGGAGAAAAGAGTGTTACAAAGAAATTTCACAACCTAACTATGGAATGCCCGATAAATTGACTTTCGGTATGATGAGGGATTGGTTGTGTATATTTTCTCATTCGCGGTCTTTGCGGTCTTTTATCGATGTTTGGCTTATGAAGGAATACAGAATTAAAGAGTCTTGGGTTAAATTGATTCGTTTTCGTCTTCCTGCCTTTGGTGATTCTAGTTACTTTTTGCCCAAGATAGTATATGTTTCTGAGGACGACAACCATGTGTTGCTTCTCTTTAGAGAGGACCATACATTGAAGTGGGTTTTTTACGATTCCATGAATGATACCACAAAGAGTTTAAAGATTAAAGAAGACTTGAAACGGGTAGAATCAGAAGTATATGTTGAAAGCTTAATATCACCTTGATGATAATATTAGGATGTAGATGATGCGCTATGTCACAAGTATGAGATTTCATCCTAACTTTTATGTTTATTTATAGTATTTTAGTTGATTTTGTGATTGTTTCGAGTGTCGGTGACTTCATGGATCATTGTTAATTAATATTGAATGAAATTTCAAGCTTGAGAAATTGTTTTGTTATTTTCAGATGGAAGTTTAACGATGAAGCAAGGCAGTGATTAAGTCTGTCATTTCACTGATAATGGTAGCAGCTGCTGATAACATGAACGTTTGAGAGGAGGAGTGCAGAGTCGAGGATACGCTGCTTCTGGTTTATAGGACAATGGTAGCATTTGTAATGTTGCGGAAAAAAATACTTCTTTTACATTATGGTTTATGTAGGACATAGTTCATACATAGTTCATTGATAATTTTATAGACATAGTTATTTGATTAATTCTGATTTTTCATTCAATATCACCCTTTATTCTCTTAATTGTACATCAAAAACTACTCTAACTGAAATCATTTTACAACCCTTCAGATTTTTATTTTCCATTTTCCTTCCTTTCCTGTATCAGTTTTTTTAGCCGACTGAACTTAATGGGATAAGACTTCGTTGTTGTTGTTGTCCTTGCTTTTTTCTTGATAACTGATTTTCACCGACTTGAATTCATCACTTTGAAAAAGCTATACATGTATTATTTATGTGTACTTTAGATGGTTTTTGTATACCTTGTAACTGAAATCAGTATAATTACAATGACTCCTATTAGCATTAGAAAACAAAATACAAATGAGTGACTATTCAACAATTTAAAAAGCATATAACAAAAACAATATTAATATAATCAATCATACATTCAATAATTAAGTATTAGGAAAATAACAATCAATTTAAATATTTTATATATGAGCAAGTTTCAAGATTCAAGAAGCCAAATTTAGTAGGGACTTTTGGAGGTCTTTTAAGATGCCTGAACAATGTTGTATAAGTTTCTAATAACTCATTTCCTTTCCTTCCTAAATCTTGATTATGCAACTGCTCTATGTACCTATTACTATATTACCAAATCAATGATGCTAACTTCTGCCTTTCTGTGCTCAGTTTGAAAGAAAATATCCGAGATAGTTTATGTTCTTAATCCTTTACCTTATATGGATTTGTAGCCTTTGTCCTTTCCTCTCATTGAAGCCCATATCTTTTTCAATGTATTCTTCTCCAAGATCGTCTCTATGATTTTTCTATCAATCGCATGTAACAGATAATTCTTCACCTTGAGATATTTAAGCATCATCTCATATGGAGTTTTCTGTTCTGCTGCTGTTAAAGGTCCTCCACTCCCCAATCGTGCAACTCCATCATCAACAAGACTCCAATACTCCTTTGATCTAAGAAAATTTCCATCAAGATTCTGTCATTTGTGTTGCTTGCCATTTCCAAACAACTACAAAATTGAACTCACATTTTTTTTCTTGATTGCTTTTTCTTCTCGGTCCCCAATAAAGAGCTTTGATGCCAATTGTAAGGTAGAGAAAAATAGCAGAATGAAATAACTTGTTTATTTCAAAAGAAAAAGATGCTCTTATATAGAGCTGAAAGTACAGGCTATGTAGGTTACTCCTATAACAGATATAACCATGTCCCTAACTATATACAATTGAGTTCAATTGAACATTTTTTTATGTGTATGTGTCTAAATCTATGATAACTTATTAAATCTATCTATTATATAACTTATTAAATTAGACTCCAAAGTTATTTTGTTGACATCTCATAAATTTTTTTTCCACATAATACCATTTGTGCTACATCATTCATTTTTCTTATGTGGCACTCTATATTGCATTGCTACTATTCTCATATTCTTACTAATACTTCCTATACTATCATCAATCAACAACTCGTTATTCGAGTAAAAAAACCAGCATGTCATTACTTTCCAATCACCCCTGCGTTAATTCCTTGAATTCTTTCAAGTTCTATCCACTATTGAAACCCTCTCCAACCAATGTTACTGTTCTAACCTTAGTTTTAAGTTGCTTTTCGCAGATGTTGCTTGTGATATGCGAATTGTGGGCGTTGCGGTATGAAACAAAAACGATCCTCAAGGCATTAGATGTTCACCTCAGAAATGTGGAATCTCCCGCCTCAGTCATGCGGAGATTCAATTACAACAACGGCAGCAACTCTTAAGGTGGGTCGATTTGTGTGATGGGCGTCTTACTTGCATTGGTATATAACATTCTGCTTATTCAACCATTTTCAGTCATGAGTTTAAGACTCGTTAGCTTATGTAGACAGGTCTACATTCCTCTTCAGCTCTCTACCATATGACAATTTTGAAATTACACAATCATGAACTGAAAAATAAATTTAAACAAGTCAAGGTGCGAGTTCGCATCTAGTATATTTAATTTGTGGTTGTGCCCATATAAGTATTGCTGGATAAGTAGTAATTGACTAATTAACATTGCTGCCAAAACATAAAACAGATAGCCTCTATTTAACAGATGCAACTCTGGTCCCTTAACCAAGCCCAATACCAGAAGATAAGAAACCTCAAACATTGTGCACAAACCACGGAAAACAAAACTCCCTAACTGAAAGATAGCAGCCACATGCCGACTAATTATTTAAGATAAGAGATAGACATCTTTAGATTTCGGTCTCTGCCACAAACACTAATTAATAGCGAAACAAAGAAACTGAGAGAACTTAATTTCTTCTACTGCAGCAAACCGTGCAAGGATATTGAGATACAACCACGACATACACCAAAGATCTAAACTCCAAACCAAAGTTGAAGCCACGCTACCATTTCTAACAAACCAACATCAGGCACCATGACTCCCAAGAAGACCTCAAACTCTAGCTAACAAAGAATATTAATTAGAGACCACCAAAACAACTAGAACAGAAATAGAGCAGAATCACTACGACAAAACACCTATAAAACATTTAGCTCTGCTACTTCAGGTCACCAAAAGGCCCATACACTTCCTCAGATTCACAAACCATTGAGAAATGTTGTGATCAATGCTATTTGATTTAATATGCAACCAATTACAATAGAGAAACCTTTCTCGATTGTGGAAACCTTTCTCGATACTCCAATTCCAATTTGCACATCATCCTCCACCATTTTTACTATGTTATTTTCTTTATGCTAGAAACCTTTCTCAATCCTTGCTTTCCAAATACTTCAAATACAAGCAAATCAAACCACGCTAACATGCATTGAGAAACCTCTTCCGTTACTTATCAAACCTCCAAACTACTCAAGGTGAAGATGACATTATTTTTTGAATGCCAAAGATATCCCAAGCCAATGACACTTTTTTTTTTTATTGATAAAGCTAGAAAAGTTCAATAAAAGAAAAAAGGGAACAGTATAAAATTGGGGGGACCTAAGCCAAAACCCAATTAGACAAAAAAGACAGTAAAGCAAAGTCACTTCCTAAGTAGCCTTAAACCACTTCTAAGAAGGCATAAGATGAAAAACACTCCTTGCTACTGAGGTTACATTGAAATGACACAAACACAAAGAAGCAAAGCAACAGAGAACAAAACTAAAGCCTAAACCAAGGCATACACATCATGTTTTATAAGCTTTAGATATGCCACTCTTAGCACGGGTTTGAATGCACTCATTTTCCGATCCTCTAGTACTAGTATGGAATCTGGTATTAACAATGTATTTACCATGCTCAGGAGAGTTGTGATGTTGTGCAGGGTCATCAGTTGCAGTTTTGGGGCTCTTTTGTTTCTTAGTCCTGCCCCTTTTGGTTTTCTTGACCTTGTCAGTAGGAGATACCAGGTAAATGTCAGACTGTGGGAAATTAGAGGTGTTTTTCTGAGTTTCATTGTCTCTGTCATGGTCAACATCAGTAGTATCTGTATCATCATCTCCCCAAAACTTGCTCAAAGTTTTGCCATCTTTTGAACATGCAGCATCCCCAAGCCAATGACACTTACTAAGCCAAACACTTGAAAATACAGGACACTCGAAAAACAAATGTGATGGTTCTTCACTCTCACACTCTCCCACCCCCAGAAATAACTTTGACCCAAAAATCCTTTTTTGAAAAGATTATCCCTTGGTTAATCAAAATCTAAATTTCATAAAATCTACTTTTCTATTTAAATATAATATATATATATATATATATATATATATATATATAATACATTTTTTGGAATTTATACGCATTAGCGTAATAAACAAAGCGAATAGACAACCACTGACACTGAGTGCCCGTCAGAACAACAGTTTTTGACAAAATTATTATAAATTTATTTAAATAAATCTCACTAAAATCTATAATAATATATAAAGGGAATACATATTTTTTGCAGTGACCTTTTTCTTTTCAATTTTACCCCTTCATTTAAACTATATTGTTATATTTATAATATTATTTAAATTATATATTAAAAAATTATTTAAATTCCATTAGAAAAAAGAACAATACACAGCAATAGAACCACAACAATGTAAATAATATTCTACCCTCTTAAAAAGGAATAACAATATTTTACCCATACCCAAAAAAAAAAAAAAAAATTACCCTTATCCCTTACTATAAATAAGTTAGTAAATTTGTTTAACCCTCCCTAGATATAAATAAGATCGCTGGTTCCCTAAAAAAAATGCTGAGACAGGCACTGCTGATTGAAAGGGAACCAGAAGATACTTGTGTTTATCTCACGTCTTGTTATAACTCAATCATATTCAGGCTCTCCAAAGAAAGACTTGTAAACCAAGCCTATGCTCTTTATGTTGAAATGATTTTTAACAACATCTTGCTTAACCCTAGAACATATGCAAATCTAATCTATGGTCATCGGTCACTTTAAACTAGCTATTGAATTGCTTAAAGAATTGTTGCACCTTTATCAAACTTTAGTTACCGAACAAGAGGTGAAATCTGTTAAAAGTGCAGCAACTTTGATGATAAAAGCTGGTGTCAAACCTAATGTTGCTTGTTATCAATCTGTTATGTGTCAACTATACAAACGGAGATCAAAACGGTTTGTTATGAATAAGATTGCAGAACAGGTGAAAATTTTCGAGGATGCAAAACATTATCCCGATCCTTACTATACATAAATATGATTGAACAACAACAAACTATTTAAAGTGGACAGTCTTTGTTTGGTGAAGCATTGATGTTATCCTAAGACAATGGTTGGTTTGGTTTGGTCTGGTTTCGTTGCATTCCTAATGATGATATGGTATTGTAACCTGCAGAACAACAAGGAGTCACACTCTCCTTGTGTAAGATATATGGAAATAAGCTAGAATGGTGCAAAACAACCATGCTTTTGTTGAATGTAGATTACTTTTTTTTTAGTTTTCTAATTAAAGGACCATGCTTTTGCTTTTATTTTTTAGTTTTCTAATTAAAGGAGCATGTTTTTGCTTTTATTTTCTAGTTTCTTATTTTATGCTCTTTGATTATAAAAATACGCCTTTGATTGTCTTGGCTTGTGACATTTTCTTGAAAGCCTGAATCAATTTTAGCATTCTAGTTTGCAATGGAGTTGATACGTTTCTCATATATTTCGGTGAGATATTAGGCATAGTAGTTTCAGTTTCAGCCATAATTTTTTCGCAAATTTCTGTTGACTATATGCTGGATGGACGACACAATGATATGAACCTTAAATAGGTCTTCATTCATTTAAATCTGGCGAGGAACCCATGCTACATTTGACCTATGTAGCCCCATACATCAAATTGAAGGTCCAACATACGACACTGACGCACGTAATTACATTCACTTACTTCTATTTTCATATTTTATTACTAGTGTTCACATGTCTTGTCTTTATTGGTACTTCATCGCATTTGAGCATCAAGATTGCCTTGAAATAGAGACTTCGTAGTCAGTTTCCCATCACAAGTTACTAGTAAGGAATCTAGGCAACTTGCAATCACCAGTATGAGCTTTTGTAATTATTTGTCTCCTAAACCTTCTCAATATAATTTGTGCATCTAGGTACACTTCATATATACAAATGCATATATACAAATGCTGAACATCTCCAGTGGTTGTAGCAGGGAGGATGTGAAAACAGTTATCCACAAATGCATATATACAAATTTGCAAAATATTATACTTTTATGTTTGAATGGATGGATATATTTTATCAACTCAAAATGATATGTTAGTATTTACAAGTTGCTAGTAGTGTCCTCAATTATCTTTTTCTTACTTTAATACTTAAAGTTTAAGTGTCCAAGAATAAAGTTAGAGGGCTCTGGAAACTGACACTTATCATACAAAACTTGTCACAATCTGGAGGAGTTTCTTAGCTAATGTTTCAAGCACATTTTTATTTATTTTGCAATTTTATCGTTTCTAATTTTTATGTATTGTTCATTACTGTTATAGGTTGATCTGAAATTTCACGGGAGAGAATAAGACAATATAGTTAGTTCGAAAATTATTTTCGTTCCCCTCTTATTGAAGGTCTGAAGTTTTTTGATTGAATTTGAATCTGTAATTCTGAAATGTTCCCTTATTACTAAATGACTAATATCTGTAGAGAAGCAATGCAAGCTCGAGCAAAATAAACATTCGACATGGACACTCATACACAAAATCTCATTGGTTATGATATGTGCTAATTAAAGTAGAAAATATTTGACTCAAAATCGCATGAGTTATGATATAGGGAAAATATATAATGATCATGATGAATGTCTCTTGCGCAGCATGCCCTCAATCATAATGCTCTTGAACCTCTAGAAGTAAGCTAGCCTTATACTTTGGTAGGAAGAACAAAAAATTTAATTGAAAAGATATGAAATTTATGCAAATCAAACAGACAACCTTAAAAGCAGCAAACAGTAAGTCATCACATAATATTGTCTAAGACTCAATAGAAATTAAAAATTGACATAAAAAAAAAATCATGGATTGCCTACAATGTAGAGTTTCTTTAACATCAAGTAGCTTAAGTTAATACCAACTATTACATGGTTATTAAATACATGTGGGGTGTCCATGGCAGCAAAGAAAGTGAGGTGAGAGTGAAGGAACTTCAGTTGGAGGGAACAAAATATTCGTTGACTGGAAGGTGAGGGGTTCTTATATTAAAAGATGGAAGACAAAGTAAATTTGAAAATTTCATAGAGACAAATTAGCAGAAGGGAAATGTTGAGAAAAAATGTGGAAGTTTGTAGAACACCCCTATACAGCGTTATCAAGCATGTGCCTCTTTGCAATGACAACATATCTTTTATTGACAGAAATCTCTGAAGTTAACAGAACACCTTTATCTGAATCTGATTACCCTCCTATGGCAATATTATTTGTCATGTATCCAAGTAGCGTTATCAAGCAGTTTTGGCTTTGGCATCGTCACCACTGCGATGCACCTCTTCTTGATAACCTGCTATTTGACCAGATTAGATTATCAGACGAAGAGTGTTGTCTTACAATTCAGTAATCAGTTCTGTAATGCTGAATTGGTGTCCAGTTGCTTCTTCCTCCTCACCGTGCTTTACAATGCCATTGTCATCGGACTTGACTCTCAGTACTACTTTCTCTTGCTTGTTGCGGTTCAACATGTTCAATATATACTATGTGGCTTTTCGTCTTACGCAAAGTATTCTTCCATGTGTAAGTTATAATTTGTATCACAGCCTAACTTGATAGGTTTATAATTATTAGTTATTTAAACCTCGTTATTTCAGTTGGCGAGGCTGTGTTGCAATTCAATTCAATGACATCACCATCATATATGTATACGGATTGTAGAGTCATAAATAACATCACCATCAAAAGTATATATGCATCCATTCTCAATATTAGATGATAGGGTATTTAGAATAAGGAGTATAAATTTGGTGATTGAAGGTGACTCATCTTAATTTAGAAAGGGATCTTTTAGATCTTCAGGACAAGGTTGATCTTGAAGGGGTCGGTAATGATATAGGGTATTTAAAATAAGGAGTATAAATTTGGTGACTCAACTAGTTCTTGAAGGTAGTATCTCATCATAATTTAAGGGGACCTTTTAGGCATATTTATTTGTTAGTTCCTAAGTTGTGCTATTGTGTAGCCGTGGTTTGCTATCTTATTATGAGTATGTATAAGTCTATATAAGAATTGTATGCCTCATGGATTGCATCAACGTTGCTAAATTCTTTCAATGCTTGATGTTTATTTATGTTATGGTTATGATACTTTCGATTGAAACACAGAGTTTAGAGTGTGAACAAATTTATTTTATGGAGTATGTTTGTTTTTAAATATGTTATTGAATGCTTGAATGATGCAAAGCTTGAACATCCAAGGTTTTAGTGGAATCGTCAACTAATACATGGTAATGATAAACACTTTAATATTGGACAAAGCCAAGATACATGTTTATTGATTTTCTAAAATGTTAACATGAAATTAAAATATGTACTTTGTACAAAACCATTTCATGCATCGCTCTACAATAGCATATTTGATCTTGAATCACTTTAAACTAGCTTAAATGTGAGGAAGCTTAAAAAAAAATATATACTATATGCACGGGAGACCGACAATTACTTGTCTTAACTTGGTCGTTTTATGTTTAATCATGCAACTTACTTGAAATGTATAAAACCGTAGAAACGATCAAGACACATTTTCTAAAATGAGTACAACTACTTAACCAAATATCGCCTACCTTTTGAGTTAGCGGGTATTTGATAACCCCTCTGAGGCATTAGACAGAATCTGCATCAATTCTGAACTTCCATATTCTCTAGGCAAGCATAATGCACCTAGCAAACGTACCTTGTTTTTCCAAAATCAGTTCATAATTGATCCATAAGCAAATTCTGATTTTTCTTGGAAAAAAAAAAAAAGTTGAGCCTTCATTGTTTACTTAAATTATGTCCGTTTTCTTAGGATATAAGAGTATTCAACATGAGTTATATGGTTTTGTTCAAGTTAGGGATAAAAGGGAAGACTTACTTTAGAGTCAAGTAATAAGGTGACTTTTGAAAATGCTATCTTGACAACCAAAAAGAAAAAGAAAAGAAAACATTGAAAACTAAAAGAAAAATACAAAAAATAGAACAAGTTTTTAAGGATAGTTTGTAACAATGTTTGTATCACCAAGGGTTTGTAAAACACAAAAACGAGAATTATAATTGTATATAGTTTGTATTTTTGTAAATATCAATGTGTGAATGTTCCTCTATACCAAGCCCATTTTGAATCAAATACCCAGATAAATGGCAATTCATTTGTAAGCAGTCCTCATTATAACCATCAAAAGACCTTAGTGATCTATGCTCTAATTTTTTTAAAATCTGTATGCTTATATGAATACCTAACTTCGTCAGGATGTTCACATAATTGTCGAATGTGAGTCCCTCTTCACATATGTACTTAATTTCAAGTATATATACTTATGAAGAAGTCTCTTAGATGAATTTTGTGTTTAGGACTTATTGCAAACATAAGACTTGCCGTACAATTTACAATTTAATCATGCATGACAATCCTTTCTATCAACAATGATTGAATCACAACAAAGCCTTGTTAATCCATTCTTGCATTCAAATCATTTTGTAAACCGTTTCGCTTCAACAACTTTTGGATTAAAAATGATAAATTCAAAGGGGTGGTGGAGGAAGCGTGGAGGATTCAAGAGGTGGGTGGTTGAATGAGCTTTGTGTTAAAAAAAGAGTTGAAAGGTCTTAAGTTGAAATTAAAGGCTTGGAACAAGGAGGAGTATGGGGGTTTGGAAGAGAGGGTGGAAAGGCTTGTGGAGGAGATCAAAGGCCTTGGTGAGAGAGGGGAGGAAGGAACGTTGGAAGAGGTGGATGTGATGAGGCGCAAAACTAAGTTCCAAGAACTTTGGAGGCTTCTCAAAGCGAAAGATGCTTCGATTGTCCAAAGGTCCCGATCGAGATGGCTTAAGGAGGGGGATGCAAATTCAAGGTTTTTTCATAATTGCCTTAAGTTGAGAACAAGTAGGAATGCAATCAAGGCGTTGAAGGTTAATGAAGAATGGGTGGTGTCACCTTTTGATATCCGTAGGAAAGTGGTGGAGTATTTTACTAATCATGTGGCGGATAGTGGGTGGGAGCGTCCAAAGTTGGATGGTGTGGTGTTTGACCGTATTTCCGAAGGAGAAAATGAGTCCCTAGTTGCTCCTTTCACATTGGAGGAGATTGAGGCGGTGGTTAGAGATAGTGATGGTACCAAAAGTCCGGACCCGGATGGGTTTAATTTTGCTTTTGTTAAAGAGTTTTGGTACTTGATCAAGAATGAGGTGAGAACTATGTTTGACCAATTCCATGCTAATGAGGTGTTGCCTAAATGTATGTTGGCTTATTTTGTGACCTTAATTCCTAAAGTGTCATCCCCTTTGGAATTGAAGGATTTTAAGCTAATTTCTTTGTTAGGATGTCTCTACAAAATTCTAGCCAAGGTCCTAGCAAGGAGATTGGCGGGTGTTATGAATTCTATAATCTCCCCCACTCAATCGGCTTTTCTTAAGGGGAGGAATTTAAGTGATGGGGTGTTGGTGGTGAATGAGTTGGTTGATTATGCTAAGAGAGTGAAGAATGAGTGCTTGATTTTTAAAGTTGATTTGAAAAGGCCTATGACTCGGTAGATTGGGGTTTTTTAGAGTATATGTTATACCAGGTGGGGATGTGTGACAAGTGGGTAGCATGGATGAAAGCTTGTGTGTGTGGTGGTTCTATGTCTATTCTTGTTAATGGGTGCCCGACGGAGGAGATAAGTATCCATCGCGGGCTTAAGCAAGGGGATCCTCTTGCTCCTTTTTTGTTTCTTTTGGTGGCGGAGGGATTTGGTGGTATGATGCGGAAAGCAACAGAGGAAAATTTGTTTGAAGGATTTGGTATAGGTGACAATGGTTTGGTGGTTACTCATTTACAATATGCTGATGATACGCTATGTATAGGAAAAGCAACGGTGGAAAACCTTTGGGCAATGAAATCAATTCTCCGTGGTTTTGAAATGGTTTCGGGGTTGAAGATTAATTTTATTAAGAGTTCGTTGATAGGGGTGAATGTGAGGGAGGACTTTATGGAGATGGCATGTAATTTTTTGAATTGTAGTAGGGGTATGCTTCCGTTTAAGTACTTGGGGGTGCCGGTGGGAGATAATGGAAGAAGTTTTTCGACTTGGGAGCCCTTGGTGGAGATTGTGAATAGAAGGTTGAATTTGTGGAGCCATAAGTATATTAGCTTTGGAGGTAGAATTCTCCTTTTGAATTCGGTACTCAATAGGGGTGTTCATGGTGCAGTTTGGATCGGTTTTGAGGTAAAATGTCAACCGATCTAAAATAAAAATCACATGCGGTTCGGTTTGGATGAGTATTCTAAAAAAATCCGAACCGAGCCGATCCAAATATATGCGGTTTAATTTGGATCGATTTTTTTATGTCCAAAATGCAAAATATATTTTTATATTTAATCTTTTTTAAGGAATAATTTTTCTTTATTAATATTACACAAACATGGTAAAATAATAGGTTTGATGCAAACTATATTAAAAAGGATAAAATTATAGTATGAAAATTATCGATTATTTTTTAAACATATGAAGTAATAATAATATAGATTAAATTAGTGCAATATATAAGATTAAAATTTAACAAACAACATAATAATGCAATATATTCCTTCAAAAAAAATAATAATGCAATATATAATACTAATAAAAGAATAAATAAGTATTAATATTTATTTTTGCGGTTCGGTTCGGTTTGGTTCGGTTTTAAAAAAGTGATCCAAAATCTGATCCGATCTTAGCGGTTTTTACAAAACGACATCCAAAAGCATCCAAATATATTCGATTTTTTGCGGTTTTCGGTTTTTTCGGATCGGTTTGCGGTTTTATTTTGGATCGGTTTGGATTTGAACACCCCTAGTACTCAATGCTATTCCCATTTTTTACTTATCTTTTTTGAAAATGCCGGTTAAAGTGCGGAGGAATATTGTTATAATTCAAAGAGAATTTCTTTGGGGAGGTGTGGGGGGTGGGAAGAAGATTAGTTGGGTAAAGTGGGAAACGGTGTGTCAACATAAGAGAAATGGGGGGTTGGGAGTGAAGGATATTCGGGTAATGAATGTGAGCCTCTTGGCGAAGTGGCGGTGGAGGTTGTTAGATGGAGAGAGGACGTTGTGGAAGGAAGTATTAGCGGAGAAGTATGGGCCTTGTGTGGGTAGGTTGTTGGATAGGGATGATTATTCTTGTCCTAGAGTGTCATCTCTATAGTGGAAAGATTTGGTGAAGTTAAGTGATTTTGGTAGGGAAGGTTGGTTTAATGAGGAGGTGTTGCGTAAAATTGGGAATGGCATGACTACTAGTTTTTGGAATGATAAGTGGAAAGGGGAAAGGTGTTTTAGACTCAAATATCCAAGACTTTTTATGATTTCAAATCAAAGAGAGGCTAAGGTGGGGGAAGTGGGGGTGATTACGGATGCCGGGAGGGAGTGGGTGTTTAGTTGGAGGCGGCGCCCTTTTTTGTGGGAGGAGTTGATTTTGAGCCTTAGAGAGGACTCGGAAGGTGTGTCGTGGTCCTTGATGGAAGATAAGTGGAGGTGGAAGTTAGACGATTCGGGTGTGTTTCGGTGAAGACGGCTTATGTTAGGTTGATGAGCTTGATGGAGCCTGTGGTGTTGTGGGGAGATGAAGAAAAGAGGGTGTTTCGGAATCTTTGGAAGGGTCCGGCTCCGTCGAAAATGGTGGCCTTTGGGTGGAAGGTGTTACTCGACCGTGTTCCAACCAAGGCTAATCTTGCTCTAAGGAATGTGTTTGATCTGGAGATGTCCTTGTTTTGTGTACTTTGCAATGGATCGGAAGAAACATCGAATCACCTTTTTTTGCATTGGCATTTTGTGAGCTCGGTTTGGTCCTCTTTGATGCTTTGGTTGAATTGGTATTTCATAATCCTTCATAACCTTTTTGCACATTTGGGTGTTAAAAAAAATTGGTTGAGAGGCTTGTGGTAGATTTGGTTAACGACGATTTGGGTGTTGTGGAAAGCGAGAAATGACAAAATCTTTAAGGGGATTAATCGCGGCATTGATGAGGTGGTAGAGGAGGTGAAGGTGTTATCGTGGCGGTGGATGTTGGAGAGAATGAAGATCCTGATGTGCCTTTTCTATGAGTGGAGTTGGGATCCTATCTTTTGTTTAGGGAGGAATATGGTGCATGCCTAGTTGAGGCCGTGGCAGGTTCTGCTTCTTGGGGGACGAAGTTGCGGTTTCTTTGTTTACTTTCCTGTGTTAGTTTTTCCCCTCTTTAGCTTTCAGGCGGGTTGTAAACTTTTTTTTATTTGGTTTTGTCAGCTGAGATGCTGGTTTTTTTGTGGGACCTGCTGAGTGGTGTTTTTAGGTGCCTTCTAGTGTAGTAGTGTAGCTGGTGTAGGGGTTCTGTGACTCCTTTTTCTTTTCTCATGCTGCTGTTTTTCTGTTTTAGTGGCTTGGTTAGTGAAGCAGTGCTATGCGTGCACCTGATAGTATGTATAGTATTGCTTCATTATTTGGATTGGTGTGTTGGCCTTTGGGTCTGGGTGTTCCGTATATATGCGTCGCCATATTGTATCGTTTCTCTTTTTTCCGCGGTTTAACGCCTCTAGCGTTATGCCGACGAGAATAATATTTGCTATTAAAAAAAAAATCATTTTGCGAACATGTAAAACTTAACATTTTAAGGAGTTTTTGTTTGAGAACAAACAAAGTCTTAAAGTTGAGGAGAGTCGATAAGTGTCAAATTAACATTTATTGACTTATTTTGCTAGTTTAATTTTGATTTTTTTCCTCTTGGGCCTTTGTTCGAGGAAAAACAAATATTTGAGTTGGGGAGTTGATAAGTTCTAATATACTTTTATTTTCGCTATCATTTTGGATTAAGGACCTAAATGTTGGATTTAAAGATAGGGGGATCAACATTTTATTTTATTTTTTTAAAAATAAAAATAGGGGGATAAAAAATACATTAAGCTAAACATAACTGTTTCATACACCGTGGTCATATTTATAAGAAAAAACTTTTTAAGAATTTTCTTTATATTTGTTACTATAGTTGGTAAAAGATAAAGATAGTTTTTTATTGTTTAAAAGTCACAAACATATATACATATAATTTACACTCTTTAGTGAAATAAAAAAAAGTCGACAGATGGACGTTTGAACGCCAATGCTACATATAAAGCGAAGTAAGGACTTTTGGCTGGATTTTATTGTTTTAATTATATTCTTAAACAAATTTTTTGATAATAATATTATATTGTTAGTGTTATAAAAAAAAAATATAATAATTTTATTATATTTGCTATATTATTTGTGTCATTGAAAAAGATCATAAACATGATTTGTTAGGTTTGTTACAATTTAAAAGTCATAAGTATCTACTTCAAAAAAAAGTCATAAGTATCTATATTTATAATATTAACCAAATTCAAAATTTCGTACAAAATGCCGCTCATTATTTATATGCGCTAGCACCATAAAAATAGAAGAAAGATAGTATGTGAGTGCCCGTTTTCCGTTAGTATAAATAAAGAGTTGTGATATTTGTACAACCATATCTAACAACTTTGATGACAACTTTTATTTATTCAATTTTTATTGGTCCAAAACAATAGAGAGAGAAAAAGGAAGAGAGAGGTTAAGAATATAAGGTGAGTATGAGAGAGAAAGTTGTCAAAAAGTTGTTAAAAAGTGGATGTACATATATCATTTCTCATAAATAAAAGAAATATATAATTTTAGAGTGGCTTTTTTTCACTTTTAATCATATAATTTAACAAAAGAAATATTGTTGATGTCATTACAACAAATAATAATTTATATTATTATATTTGTTATATTGTACTCCCTCCATTTCAAAAAGAGTGTTGTTTTAGCCAAAAAAAATTGTTCAAAATGAATGTCACTTTTAGTTTCTAATGTAATAATAACTTTTTCTTTTCAATTGTACCCTTCAATTAATACTATGTTACACTACTTCCAAAGTATTATTTTTTTCTTTAATGAAAAACAAACCAATAGTTGATTAGGGTAATTTAGTAAAATTGTTATGACATTTGACTACTTTATTTCATTCGAATTGTTGGTAAGATGTTGACTTGTTGGTTTTCTCATCTAGAGATTTGATTTTGAATTTTCTCTCATTTTCTTGTTTTCTTCAAGTTTGAACTGCTGAGTGTGTATGTTCAAGATTTAGGTATTTTCTCTCATTTTCTTGTTTTCTTCAATTTGCATTCAACAATTTGAAAATTAAGTCCTTTGATTCACCAAATACCTATTGTTATCACCAGTGAATGAACTGCTAGTTGCTTCAATTTTCATGCGATCTTGGGTTCCATTGAGATGCTCTTCCAGCTTTAAATAAAAAGAAAAAGGAAAGTAAGGCTAAAATATGTTTTTGGTCCCTGTAAATATGACGAGTTTGAGTTTTGGTCCCTGGTAAAATAAAATTTTGAATTTCATCCCTGCAAAAATTTTTGTTTTTCAAAATAGTCCTTGGACCCACTTTCTTGATGATTTGTCTCATTTTTGTCTATGTGGCAGCTGCTGACTGTGTAATTCTGTACACGTGGCATTTAACATATTTTAATTATTTAAAAATCATTTTAAAAAATAATTTTTTTTAGCTAAAATATATTGAGATTGTGCAGCTTCTGCATTCACGGTCAATTTCTCAAATTGAAACTAAAAAAAAAAAAAACCAATCCCTTTAATTCCTCTTCATTAATCTTCATCTTTATCCCCAAAATGCACATTCTTCATCCATAAAAATTCATCATACTTATATTTTCCTTAATCATTCTATTATTTTCATTCCTAAGCAATCTATCATCAAACACATGCCCACAAATTTCCAGATCTATCAAGTATCAACACAACAACACACAAATCTGGATGAAATCCAGTGTGCAACAAATCCAGTTTTTCAGAACAGAACCCAGGCTAGAAAACGAACAGAACAGAGATAGGAAACTAACAGAACCCACTGGAAAACTAATAGAACCAAACCGGGAAAACACAGGAGGAACATATCTGCAGCAAACTAAAAAGCTAGAAACACTTGAAATTGATGGAGCAAAGATAGGGAAAACATGGATTTGAAACGGATCCACAAAAAGAATAGAGAAAAACGACAAATCTGGGTTTAGATTTGAATAAATATTGATTTGGATGAAGGTTTAGATGAGTTTCAATTTGAATTTGGATGAAGGTTTTGATAAATTTTAGTTTGGATTTCGACCGAGGCTGTTTTCCAGAAGAGGGTCTCTGAAGAAGAAAAAGAGGATTTGTGAAGAAGAAGAAGAAGAGGATATGTGAGGAAGAAAAAGAATAAGTGGACTGCGTTTTCCAAATTCTGGAAAATGTTTTTTTTTTTAATTTCAAAAATATTTTTTTTGGTTTTTTTAAATGTTTTTTAATTATTTAAAATAATATAATTGCCACATGGATGCCACATGTACAAGTTTGTACAATCAGCTCATGCCACATATGCACAAATGTGACAAATCACCAAAAAAGTGGGGCGAGGGACTATTTTAAAAAACAAAAAATTTTGCAGGGATGAAATTCAAAAAATTTATTTACTAGGGACCAAAACCCAAACTCGCCATATTTGCAGGGACCAAAAACATATTTTAGCCGGAAAGTAATTAACACTAATTTGGAAAGTTCTTTGATTAAAGTAGCATCTAGAACGCTAAGCATCAATTTTCCAGTTGGATTAAATTTTAGTTTAATCATTGTTTTTATTGATCAGGTTTTTTGTGTGCATGCTATTTTTTTATTATGCCTTATTGGTTGGATTATAGAATATTAAAGTTCAAAGTAGTCAAGCCAATTTTGTGTTTTATTTAACACTAATTTCAACTATACAATAGTGTTACTTTGTTATAACCTGCTGTATAAATCCGTTTTAATAGTAAACTGAACAAAAATCTCTAGAGTTGATCATACTGCAAAAATAATAGAAGCTTCACTTGAAATTTGTAGTCCAAAAACACAATCTTCAAAAATAATTATTTATAATCAAATGAGAGAAGTACAAGGGGTACTCAACCTAACAAGAAACAAAAAGATCTAAAGCATGCAAGGTCCCCATTCTCTCCTAGCTAGAAGCCATCACCAAGAGGTAACTCTTATATCATCGACTAATTCCTCAATCTTTAGATTCTTGCCAGAAAAGATAATTATATTCCTCGCCTCCCAAATTTTCTAGACCATTGTCTGTCGAATTAACATTAGCCTTTTTTATACTTGAAATTAGAGGAGGAGTAGAAAATATGATAACAAACCAATCCAGCAGACCACACCTACAAAAAAAGATGATCGTCCTCTTCTATCAATCCCACATACCAAACACAATCCGTCGAACCCTCGTTTCAAAGAATACCCATCTTTCATAAATTCCTTCGTTTTGGAGGTTTGTAAAGAAAAAGTTGCCAACCAAAAGTTTGAACCTTTGTGGGTGTAAAACTAGCCTAGCCCACCTTGCATTATTGATCAATTGACCAAAGCCACTTAATTATCTTCTTCATCGCTAATTTGGCACACACCTATCTAAAATCTCCAAAAAGTCTAAGCTCCGAATCAAAAATAAAAAATCTCCGCCACTTAAAATCCTAAAACAAAGCTCCATCCACCAAGGACCCCATCCCTCTAATTGGCTCAAAACCAAACCAAACTGCACCGCGAACATCGCTAAATTGTTGACTCCAAATTCACCCACCAATCAACAACAATTAGAATATTACGTCTTGTTGTACATAGGATTGTCATGACAATCCTCAAATTTGATGATTCAATTGATTTATTACCTCTATATATTCTCAAAGAACTTCATTATTATCACAGTAACATGAAAACCTTTTATCATTTGTCAATAGAAAATGATATGTTAATTATCAAAAATTACAACAAGACCAAATTTGTTGTCCAAAACATGAAACGTTTATGATGAAAGTCATATTATATTATGAAATCTCAGTAAAAATTCATGTTAAATTCAATCTAGAACACCAAAAAAAATCCTCAAAATAAAAAAACAAATTTGGTCTATAGGAAGGAGTAGATATTTTGCCTTTTACGTGTTACGTTGCTTCTAAATTTTAAGATTTGGCTAATGAAATGTTGGGGGGTGAAAATTCTGGGTTGAGGGTGTGAAAATGAAAGGCTGCTGGGTTGTAAAAAAAAAAGTGAAATGGCTGATGGTCTTAAGTCTGGTAAATATTTCGGCCCTCTTTGTGGTTATTACTATTTATACCACATTTAAACCCAGTATTTCTATATAAACCCCCTCCGTATAAAAAGAAATTGGGCCTTTACAGGTATAGGTGCTAGGCTGCCACACCCCCGGCCTATGTCTTGGGCTGGCCCTGGTTGTAAGTTCAATTTTTGTTATCAGCGTGAGAACCTCTTTTATGAGTGATCTATAAGTTCTCTCATATTAACGTTCTTTGATCCTTAAGGTCTGTCATGATCATGATGAGCCCTTGAAGCCCAATTCGTCTAAACTTTATTTCGTAAAAATATATATATTGCTCAATCATATCCAAAAGAAATATATAGTTCAACAAACCTGCTCTAAATATTGTGTGGCAAAACATATTTAAAAAATAATAATAGTCTATCTTGATATAGTATGATATAAGTGGTAGATGTTTGAGTTTCTTAACTATCTAATTCATGGTTTCATCTCTGACTTGTGCATATGTAAAAACTAAAAACATATGTTTGCAGCAATAAATCCGAATTTCAATTGGATTAGACGTCTTCGTGTGTGAGGTAACTTGATATCATTGTGGTGAACCTCCTAATTCAGTAACATGTTTTAGTATGTGTTTGGAATACCGGTGCAAAGCCAAAAAAAACGCACGTCTAGGCAAAAGCTGGAATTTTCAGCTTCATAAAGTCACGGTAAAAGTAACATTGGGAAGCGTGAACCGTGATAAAAACGTGAAACCATACACTGCATTAATTTGTTGTCCCTTGCATTTATTGCATATTAACAGAAGATTGCGTTTTCAATATATTTGCTAAACATATATAAATATACGAGTTTCGCTAACGAGTGTTCTAAGAGTATTCTTTAAGGATTCTTAATTAATAAATTATTTTTTAAAAATTCAAATACTTGAATTTCCAATGCTTAAATTTCCATAAAAACTTACTATATTACATATCGTTAAAGAGTTAGGACAATCATTAGCATTTTCTTAAAAAAAAAAATCTGATGAAATGGTTGTACTAGTGCTGTACAATCCATTTCTGGCATTTTGTATTGAGAAAGTTGGAATAGCTAATTGGTATAAAGAATCCTGTTCATGGATAGCATTGCCAGTGGTGCATTATCGTTGCACATAACAAAGGTAGATACACTATATCAGTCCTTACAAATGCAAGCTAATTCCATTGAAAAGCATGGTTTTATTGTGACTTTGGTTGAGCTTAACAATATCCAACATCAAATACTTAATCTAGCACGTGAACCATATGAGGTTCCTCGTTTGAGTTATTTAGGGGGTGTTTCTCGTATTGAGTCTATGGAAATAATGGCATTGTTTCATTTTTCTACCACAATTGTTGTTATGTTCTAAAAGGTATGCCTCTAGCTATGACAATGAGCCTTGCATTTTTTATGGAAAAGGTCAAGCATGCACAAGCACCATGCATGGGATAACTCTTTTCTTGAAAAAGTCAACCTAACCCACCGAAAATGGCATCAGGAAGAATCGGATACGTTTAAAAGGGCATGCTTCAAGGTCTCAAACTAACACCATCAAACCAACCCAATTGGGTTATTCCGATCCATAAATGATACGAATTATCCGTTTCTTATCTGAATTGGTGAGAAATTGCTGTCAAATCCTTACATATATTACTGTATATTTTTATAGTATAGAAAACTTCCTTCTAAGTTGCATGGTATTTGGCTGATAGACACTAGGTTGTCAATTTTCATCGCACTTTTCATGGCAAGTAGAAGCTCACGAGGGTATTTTTGGGAAGTCAAGAATCCCTTTGCATGGTATGTATATCTTTCCCACCGTCCCTTGTAGATAGCTACTGGATCATAATCAGTCCTAACTAGACTGGTCCCAAGTTACTCGGCTCATAATAATTGATACATGTTTATCACATGAGTTTGTTCTCTTTTTCATGATCCACGATATACAAATCTTCCACTCACCAGGTTGTGATCAGGTCAATATACACCATCTTCCCTTTCTATAATCAATTGAATGTATAGTCAAGCATACTTAGAGTTCATTAATCACTTAAGTTTAATTATGTGATTTTAATCTAACCAAAATTAGGGCAAATAGTAACCCTCATAACTTTGGAAGATAAAGTAATTTTATAGTTGATAATAATTAACACAATTATAAGAGGGAGAATTTTATAATATTATGTGTTTGTTTCAAGCATACCATATTATTAATTGGGGTTTTTTCTTAACCCATTGATTCCTAAAGAAATGGTAAGTCAGAGTTTCATCGAAATATAAGTAAAGTTTAATAATATATATATATATATATATATATATATATATATATATATATATATAATAGTCGGAATTAGAGCTTGAGTTATCGTGATTAAGTAAGTTTGATAAAAAAAAAATTATAATAGTCAGAATTTGAGCTTGAGTTATCCCGATTAATTCGCTTTTAACAGGAGTTCATTAATCACTTGAGTTTAATTACTTGATTTAATCATGTGATTTAATCTAACAAAAATTAGGGCAAATAGTACCCCTCATAACTTTAGAAGATAAAGTAATTTTGTAGTTAATAATTAACACAATTAGAAGAGGAAGAATTTTATAATATCATGTGTTTGTTTCAAGAAAGTTTTTTTACAATTGCCATCCATTTTTGTGGATTGTTTTGTTATTTCAAAAATGATGTCCCTATTTTTTGTTTGGGCTATAAAAGAAGAGTGTCAAATATGGTATGATATAACTCTTTTTCAAATTGTGGTTCAAATGCATGCTTGATATATTTTGAGGCTCTAGTTCTTTTTGGCTATGAGTAATTGATGGTCACAGACATGAAGCATCCTCTAAAATGTGTTACATGCTTTTAGATCACTCATATTAACTATACTATATATTGTGGTCTGCCACTTTATTAAATGTAATCTTTAACTTCTACATAGCCAATCATGACTCTTATTCCTGGTGGATGTGGAAAGTTTGTGAGCCTTATTTCCTTCCCTTTTCCAACTTGGTCAGCGCAAAAAGGTCCCTTATCACATGTTTGGTTACTTGAGTCACAATGTCCCTTTTCTTTTGCCAATTACTCAAAGATACATTACAATAACATGTCAACTCATATTCCCTTTAGAGGCACAGTGGCAGCAGAGACAAAACACATACATGCCCATTATGGCTTCTTGTCTCGATTTCAAATTTCAAAAATAAATTCGATGGTCTTTTTTACTTTTGTTACATGCACACAATGAAAAGTTCATTTACTAGATTGTGTGAAGAAAAAGACTGGTGTAGGTTGGAATTCGTGAAAGATGTCTATATTTAGTGTCTAACAGTCCTTCGAATAAGATTATTTATGGTGGAGAGAATATGTGAAAAAATTCAAAAAAAAATTAAATTAAGTTTGCGAATATGTTTGGATGATAAAATTTTATGAGGCAGTGTAATTTTAGAAAATAATTCAACTCTATTGTTTATATTAGAAATTGGAAGAATTTTTAAAACGATGATATTTTATGAAGTATTTTGTTAAAGAAGTCCCCAAGAGTATGTTAGGAACATGCATTGAAATATGCATGGCCGTTCGAATTTTAGATTTTCTAATTATTCGTCTTAAAGGTAAAATTTGTACCAGTACTAGATTATTTGACAAAAAGAATTATATTTAAGAAAATTCAAATACCTCTTAAAAACAAAACAAAAAAAAAATTGAAACTTCTTCTTTACTGTGAATCTCCAAGTGGTCCTAATAATTCTTTTAAATTATGCAAATTTGTTCTTATATTTTTCAAAAATTTAGGCATTGATCCCTATATTTTCAAACTTTATAAATTAACCCCCTATAATATTTTTAAAGTTGCAAATTGCTCACTATAAATGTTTAAATTTTCTAAATTGATCCTTCAATTTTCATATAATAAAATTGGTCCCTCTTTTTGAATGTCATAAAAACAATCCAATAAAGTTTATGAATAAAAAAAACTTATATTTCATTCAAACCAACAAAAATAGTAGAAACATTTAAGCTGTTTGGTCAGTTTTGAATCACGGTGGGGAGCCATGGACGTGTGTTTTGCTAATGCTATAAATAGTAGCTTCTTGTTTTTCCATGGTACATGCAGTGTTTTCATTTCTTTAGAATTTTCAATTATCTCATTCAAATAACACTTTAAAGGTGTTGCTTTAGTGCTTGTTTGAAGTGGCGTTTGATGAAGCAAAAGCACATCTGCACATTTTACGATATAAATCTGTCGTGATTTTAAGAAGCTGGAAATTGATGCTTCGACGTTAAAGTGATTTTTTACCATGATTTTAAGCAAAACGTGATTTGCAGACGTCCATCCAAACATGCAGTTAGTGGAACATAAGTGATCTTGTATCTGACATGTTAAGGATATGTGGTACTACATTCCTCTCATCTTGTCACACAGGTGGAAGTTGAATCAATGAGCAAATGTAACCCATAAGGAGATGAGTAAAGGAATATGTCGTGAAATGGAAAGGCATAATTTCTTACAAATCCTTCAAAAACGCAAGAAAGGATTGAAAAACAAAGTGGAATGAAATGTGTGGACCTCTCAACAAGCCTTGCCATCTTCCAACCCACTAGCAAACTATCATTATGTCTATGTTCAATATTTGATGGTCAAACAAATTCAACCTCTTAAAAAACTTTCCCATTATTCTTCTTTTAATTGTTTATGTTGTTAAAGTAAGTTTATATAATTCTTGTGAACGATTTGATTACACGTAACAAGATCTATATATTGAAATCAAAGTTTAGGGAATGTATGAAAAGTTAAAAATATTGTGAAAAAAGAAGAAAAAAAATATGTGAAAATTAAAATATATGCCAACCCAACACACCTCATTGGCTGGCCCATCTAAGCCACGAGAATTTGGTTACACTGATTTTATTCCCCATTCCAACTTTGGTGCGCCTATCAATTCAAGTTATGAATATTCTTCTTTAGAATGCTTTGGTGGTATGAGTATGAGTCAACATTTAATTTGCTTTTTAACTTAAGGGAAATATGTTAACGAATGATCTAAAGACATTTGTTAAGAAGTTTAAAATGTAAATTTGGAGCTTTGAGGTAGTCCAAAACAAAAATAATTTTGAGAAAATTGTTCATCTCCTTTTTGTTTTTGCCCATTCTCTTAATGCAGCGTAAGTTAACTTACGATGGGCATTTTTCAACGTCTGTTAATTTACGATGTCACTTTTAAGATCGGTTCACTAATTTTTTAAGCTGGTTCAACCGATCTTAAAAGTGTTATCATGAGTTAACTCACGTGAAAAATGTCGAGTGTGAGTTAACTCACGCTCAATTAAAGGAATGAGAAAAACAAAAGGGAGAAGAACGATTTTCTAATCTTGAATTCCAACCTATATCGCTATGGCACACCTTTGAGAACAACAAAGACAATCAATGAAGTTAACTTTGTTTCCCATTTTTTAGAAATTATTTTAGAAATAATTATGGAGCAAATTTTTATATAGAGGGAGATTATTTTAGAAATTAATTCTGTAAAATAGGAATTCTTTTATCTTTTAGAAATACTTGTTGTTTATATAGAACCATAGAGGGAAATGATGATTGCAATGATGAATCTAATTGAAGATCTATCTAGTATCCGACATACATTAGTCTTCAATATGACATTAATACGTGTAATTACATTCTATTAATTCATTTCTCAAATTATTGTTGATATCAATATATTCGTATAGGTGTTGTATCCTATGTCTATGTCAATGTAACGAAAAAAAATATATGTTTATGTCAATGCTTTGTTAAGAATCATGCATATCTCACTCAAAACCTAAAAGGATAAGTCCTCATAAAAGAAATAGGACAAAAAATGAGGTTTTCTTTCTTTTTATTCTATTTAATTTAAAAATTATTGAACGATACAAAAATAATAAAGAAACATACAAGATCATTTATGCAACCTTTTTGGTCCACCTTGCTAGCCTAAAGCTCCAAATTTATGACAATATTTAATACATGCTGATGCATTTCATATGCATAGAACGGTGACCGTTTCTGAATAATTTTTTTAAAATAATCCAATTAAATTTTTTAGGTTAGGTTGGCAATATTATCTTCTGGTTAGGTTTGAATGTCGAATTTGGTTGGCATGCCTTTGGTTAGATTAATAATTTAATACTCTTCTGTTTGTTTTCTTGCTGCCCTTCAAGTTTGTCCCTTTCTTGCATTAGGTTCTTTGCGTATTTCCTCCATGGTTTTTTGGTTCATATTTTTCACGAGATCCAAATCCTAGGTAAAAAGATGTAAAATCTATCAAGAGTTTATAAAAGGTGCACCTACCACTAATGCAAAAAAGGAATTAAACGATCCAATTTTAACATGGTGCGGTGTTAAAAAAGTAAGGTAATATGAGGTTTTTGCAAATATTCCGGTTTTTATTATAAGAATATTGTTAAACAAAATTTTGGTTATGTTTATAAGAAAATGTCAAAGTTTTTAAAGTATAATTACTATTATTTAAAATATTTTTATATCTCTCATTTAATATTTGTCTCTTTAATATTATAGTTTTTTTTTTGTTACACGGCTAAAAAAAAAAAAATGAAACAGAAATAGAAAGGAAAACAGAAACAGCTAGTTCCTAAGGAACAAAGTTCCCATCTCATCTGTCAAAAGCAGCGACAGCAGGTCTTCAGGAGGAGATGAGTAGACAGTTAAATCAACATCTGTTGTAGCTCCTAGCTTCGCCATAAAGTCCACACAATGATTACCCTCTCTGAGCGAGTGATGAATAGAGTAATTTCTTGAATTCAGCAGGTCCTTAATATTTTGAATGAGCACAGCATAGACATGATAGAAGGAAGTGTCTCTCTTTAATATTATAGTTGAATTTAATGTTTCACAATCTTCTTCTTTTTTTAAGGAATTTCACAATCTTCTATAAGGGCGTGCGTGGAAAAATATTTAAAAAGTTACAATAATTAATGATTATATTGATATTGATGATTTTCTTCTTAATTCTTATAATAAGGATTGTAGTAGTGAGTAAGTCGTAGTGAAACATTAACCTAGATCACTCCAACAATCTCATCATCTTGGAATATACAAGAGGACTCCCAAAATCCTTCAAGGTTGAATCAATCTAACCCAAAACTCCCTTTCTTTCTCATTTGCAGACATTAAGCCCATCTACGACTACAAAAAGATGTGAGGAGTTGTGAACTGAGGATTGTTCTCCACCACCTTGGAAAAAGGTGTGGTGACCTAGTGTAATATCTTACATAGAGAATCTTTTGATTCATGGGAGGAACTATGATGAAAGTTCACCGCGCACTTCACAGCATTGAGGATACAGCAAAAAATCATGGTGACCTTTAGTCCATATTTCAAGAAAAAAATTAACCGCTTCAAGACTAGATTGAAAGGTTCAACAAGGGAGTAGGTTAAGTCTAAAGAGTGTGCGAAGCAATTAATTAAGTTGTATTTACTAGAAAGATGTCTTTAGCCAAAAGTCGATGAGAAGACATGCATCAGGTACGATGAGAAGATCAATGTTGCAGATGATTGAAAATCCAAGCATGACGACCCTCGAGTTGAATCATCCAAAAGGAACAACCAAGAGACACACAAGGAGGACAAGCCTCAAAAAGACATTTGAGGACTTACTGGTCATTTCATTAAGAATACCCCATTTTTTGCTTCGAGAGATTGCATCCTTTCTGAGTATGTCGTTGCTGAATTCAAAGTAGGAGCTACAAAATTTCCAAAATCATTGTACCTAAGGACAGAGTAGATAAAAGCAAGTATTGTAGGTTTCACAAGTGTCATGGATACACCACCGACGATTGTATCCACCTCAAAGATGCAATATGTTGTGTGCAAGTGTGAGTTATATGTCCCATATCGGATAGAAAAGTAAAGGTTGAACATATTATAAGTAAGAGAACTCATAAACTCATTGTCTTAAGGTTTTGTGTAAGAGTGTGGTGTCTCTCTCGCTAGTATGGTTGTTCTAGCCTCGATGTGGACAGTTCCCCGATTTCCCTTCATGTCCCAACACAATCAAGATCCTCATACAACAAGGATACCCGATTTCCTCATACAACTTATTAAAATACTTATTTGCAAGAGAAAACAATCGAGATCCACTTGCAATCCGGATAAAGAGCATATCGAGCAAAATAATGGGCTGCATGGTTGGTTTTGGGCATAACATGCAAAAAAAAAATGTTATGAAAACAAACATTAAAATTAATATAATCCCTAAAAATATAGCCAACGTAGCCAGGAAGATGATTGTTGATGAGTATTTAGCGCCAAGACTACATTTGAAACATTGACTCCGCTACAAGATACATTAAATACATATCTTTTGCAAATCTCAAACTCTACCGCATAGCTAAAGTTTCAGCTACCTTTGAATTGGATAATAAAAGAACTTGCATGCAGCTAGCCACAGCCACGACACCATCAGTATCTCACACAACATTAACAACACCAATTTTCCACTTACCCCCTCTATCGGATCTGCTGCGTCGACATCAAACTTATAGTAGCCACGAGATAGGTCCATGAACATCATATATATGATGCCGATTTAGACCTCCAATTAACAAAATCGCACTAATATTCTAGAAATTAACAATAGACATTTATATCATTTGAACAATGATAATCACATCAACATAAGTCCCTTAAAAACATTCTTTGTTTCTAACACACCATATTTCACAAGTTGAGTGTGTGGCTTGGTATATCCATTCGAAACGTGTATATATGGAAACATTTTAAACATGGAACTGTGGAAAGTTGTTTCTATAAACAAATTATAACATGTGGGTGCTACGTTTTCAGTGTGAAATTTACGTAAGTATCTTAGGGAGAATAATCGAATATCGATTGCCCTTTTTTTTGGTCAGCGATATTTTCTTTTTGAGGGGATAGTATATAGAGTTCTTTTTTTTTTTTTAAGCAAGTTCTTTTTTCTTCTTCTTTCTATATTTATTTATTTTTGGACAAAATATTATGTGTCTTTATTACAAACAAGATTATATGATATTATATATAAATGTAGACATTCATCATTTATATCGCTTCAAAATTAAAAAGTATCATCATGTATGTATTATGAATAACTAAAGTATCAACATCTAAGTTTTTTATTTGATCCGCCTTTCTTGTGTTTGGATTACTTAGCGTGAAAGGAATGCTAGGGTCTTCACATAAAAGGCAGAGTCTATTTGAAATTAAACTTCAATCCTTCCGGTGGTTCAACGCAAATCACCTTAATTTTGCTTTTAATCGTCATATGTGGTGGCTTCATCCCCTTTTTTATATTTGGGAGTTCAGTTTTAATTTTCAATCTCTTTTTGTGTTTTTAGCGTGCCTTTTTGTGGCTGTAATGCTTAATTTCTTTTTGGTAACCTCATGTAACAGACACTCTTCTTAGCTCTTCTTTTTCACATCTTGTGTTTGAGAGACTAAGTTTCTGGTTATTATATTCCATTTTAACTTCTTTAAAAAAAAAAATTTGACAAAAAAAAATAAAACTAAAGTAATTGATTTTGTCAATTTCTAGAATAAAATAATGTTGAAGATTGGTCCGACTGAAACTATAAACATTTTCCTTAATTAATGTTTTGTTTGAAAGTAGATTAAAGATAAATATAGTTTGAAGAGGAGAAGACCGCACTAAAGATGGTCACTTAAATTATCAAATAAAGATTAATCATCAACGGTAGGTTGTTGGATATGTCGCACTGATAACATGATAATCAATCTTATGTGTTAAAACTAAAATATTAATATTTTGTACAAAATTAAAAAAAAAATATTAAATGATTGATAATATAATGAAATTACTAGACGAATATACTATGAATAATAGTACATTATAAAAAATATTTAATAATATTTTGACATTTTAAAATGAAAAATTTATACGAAAAATTGTAAACAATAAAATTATAATGAGAGAAAATGATTGAGTACATAAAACCAAACACTAAATTCAAATAAAAATTGTTCTTCTGGGATTTGAGTTAATTGTCTTAGTTATATGAAAGGTATATGGGTGGGTAGGACGATAACTTAAATGCTGATAACAACTAAACATTTAAAAAGTCACAATAGAAAATATTAGATTTTTTTTTTTTGAAAGAATAGAAAATATTAGATGTTGTTGTTACTATCGTCACTTGTCATACTCACACCATATGCATTCAAATGAAACTCAGTGGGAAAGAGGAAGTGCCGAACTTGGCCTGAACAAAATGACAAAAAAAAATTGCTACAAAAACATCCATGATCTTTTTTGATTCACGCTTTCAAATTAAATAAACAAGATTATTTTAATTAGTAAAAGAACAAAAGATATAACTTTTTGGACGGAAAATTCAGAGTTTCAAAACTTAAGACTATAGCTATTGGTCCTCATTAGTCATAAGAATAGACATATTAGCAATATACAACCGCTCAATTTGAATAAATAAATCAAAAATACTTCTATTCTAAATAGTATAAGTTCAATTTAAGATGAATTAAATTTATTTGTATTTTAAATATATTATTAATTAATATTTCTAAATGTCTTCAAAATTAGAAGTCAAAGTTAAGAAAGATCGAGGGGAGGATTAAGGGGAAGGAAAAAGGTGCTCCTGAAGGGACATGTAACATATTGTATGAGAAAACGATAATATAATTGAACATAATATAAATTTTTTAACGAGAGAAACTTCAATTTTTTTTTAAGTTTTTTTTTTCTCTTTCGCTCGTTGAAAAGAAGTTGTTTTGAGTCATTTTTTTACTGAGAATCACTCATTTGAATCTTTTTTTCCCTTTCTTTTAATATAAATAAATGATTTTCACATATATCAAGTTTATCTTGTATTTTTTGTGATTATATCGTCTGAGTGTGATGTTGTGTTGTACGTCGTCTTATGTGGTGTTATTTATTTCGTGTCTTGTTGCAGTATTTGTTTTGTTTTTTTTAATGGATTAACTTCAGTCAATTATAAATTCAATCAATGATTTGGACGTCAACGTTGTAGATCCGGAAGCATGGGTATTCTGATTACTTATACTTTATAATATTATTTGTTGGCATTTGACCTTGGTATATTAACTTTAGTGTTGTGAGTTTATTGCATATTCACTTTTATATTTTCAGCGATATTGAATATGTGGTTGTGTCTGATGTATGCTTTCAATTTGAATGAATATCGTTTTATTTTTGTAAAAAAAAAAAAAAGACATCTCTTTATTTCGTACACTATCACACCATTAATTTATATTCACTTTCTTTCTGTTTTTTTTTTTATCAAATCATCAACATATTATAGTTATTGCATCATTCTTTTTTCTCTTTACTTCAAAGGGTATGCAAAACATTTTTCTTAAAGTTATGTTCCTCAAGAAAGGATGATTTCAAACTTGGGAAAAAGATGGTCATTGTATATATTATGAGTAGTTTATGCAACATCAACAACAATCAAGATTTATCACATTAAATTGAGTTTGATTACATAGATCAAACGACATCATTATGTTATATCATATACATTAATTCTATCGAACTCATTAGTATCTAAATCTTGTTTAATTGTTTCTTTTTTTAGTTTGTTAGATCTTCATTTGTCTCTAATGATTTGACTGCTTATCATATGATCTACTTTCCTAATGACATGATCTACAAGTATTCTTTTTGCATACTCAAACAATCTAAGTCTAGTTAGTTTCCATCATTTTTTTTCTAATATGAGTGATCTCTCTCTCTCTCTCTCTCTGCCTCTCTCTCTCTCCCTCCCTCCCTCCCTCCAATCATATCTAGTGTAGTCTTACCATACATCTAATGCAAGATCATCATCTCTATTATGCTTAATTTATATCTCCGTTATACTTAATTTATTTTCACGTTGGTTCTCGATAACCTAACAATTTGTCTCACACAACATCATCGATCCTACAATTGTACCATACAATTTTCCCTTCTACTTGAATGAAAACGAAATATACATTGTAAGGTATGTTTGCATACAAGTGGTCTATAAATATTGTGTTTCATTAAGAGTGACTCACGTTTTCGTAAACCCTAGCCGCACAAAGATTCTGAGTTTGTTTCTTAAAGGTTGTGATCGATTGATCAGCTAGCATTGTTGAGGGAAACCTCTCATTAAGGATTATAGGCTATCTAAAATTGAATGACCAAAGGCAGTGAAGGATAAAATAATTTCAACTGATGAAGGCAATACTGACTATTTATATAATTAAAAATAACATAAACGATAAAATATCACTAGTAAATAATTTTTAAATTTTTTTTTTAAATTAAAGCGAGAAATTTATAAGCAAAACATGATATATCTCTCTCAATTCTCTAAAAAAAATTATATCTCTCTTAATTTGTTGCTACATTTAGTGACAAGAGAATTGGAGAGAAACCATTGTGAGCTAAACATATTATCGGTAAAATGGAATGTTAATGAAGTTTTTACCGTATTTAACAATGATTAATCTTCGTGTAAGAACTTAATGGAATACACAAGGTAGATTTTCTCCTCAACTGAATAATCTTACTAACCATGTGCTTAAATGACCCAATATCCTTACCGTTTAAACCATATCATTATCGATAATGACTTTACTAGAATTTTGACTCGTGCTCCGATCGGGTTTATTGTAAAGAGATTGACATATGCATAATAAAATGCAATATATAATAGGTAACGGTGAAAAAATAACACGTGATAATCCATATATAGTAGACAAAATAAAACACTTCATAAAATGTATGAAATCTGAAAATACTATAAAAGAAAATTCGATAATCCTATCAATAATTCGGGTATATATAACCAAGTTTACATGGAAATTAGGGTAGCCAAAAAAAGGTATAAAATAGAAGGCATCAAACGTGATCATTGATATGCTCATAGTTTCTAGAACAAATGTGCAACATCAAATAAGTGTAGAAAATATTTTCTTAAAAAAAAAAAGGCAAGAGGATAGGAATGAAATTGGTGCGATGCATTTTTTAGGTTAAATAATTGCAAACCTAATAAAGCAAATGAGCAGGAAAAAATGAAGTTAAATTGCATAACAAAATTAATAAATAAGGATAAGTGTAAAAAATATTTTCTTAAAAAAAAGGCAAGAGGATAGAAATGAAATTGGTGCGATGCATTTTGTTAGATGAAATTTGTTAGGTTAAATATAATTGCAAACCTAATAAAGTAAGTAAGCGAGAAAAAATTAGGTTAAATTGCTATCGACGTAACAAAATTACTACCTCTGATCCTATTTACAAGAGACAATTTACTTTTTAGATACATTAAATAATTTATATATTTGGTTTAGGTTCTTGACTAGATACATACATAATTCAATGATCTAAAAAGTCAACTTTATTTTATAAATAGAATCGGAGGAAGTAATAAATAAGGATTTATTTAAACGGGGATTTAATTGGTTGACTAAAAAGAAGTTTAGATACAGATATAAAACTAAAACAATTACGTGTGTGAAAGGTGAATTAGAAAAATATCCATTGCAGAAATTTCATAAAAATTTAAACATGGTCACGAAAAGTTAAAATTCAATGTCTCGATAGAATTAGAAAGAGAAACGTTTATACTTTAGAATTTAAAGGCTCACAATTCTCAAAACATGCAAGGAAGTTCGTATACATAAGTCTTTCTTTCTTTTGGTAAATTTCGTATTCATAAATCTAAATGTTGTTAAAAAAAACGTACCAAAACAAGAATAGATAAAATAGAAGCCAACCTGTAAAGCTAAGCTGTCCAACGAAGATAATGTTCTCATTAATGTTATTATCTTTTGCTAAAAAAAAAAAAATTGATCTAATGGTTGTGTAGTTAATTTTTCTTTACTTCATGAAGAAAAAAAATTGCAAAAGAAAGGATCCTGACCCAACTTTGAAGCAATGACATCCACATATGCTACCAGTGGACCTGTGTGGTGCACATGAAGTCAAATATGGCATCGTTTCTTAATTGTATCCCTCTCCCAAAGAAAATAATTTCTATTCATAAGTAACAAAGTCTAATAATTTTCGGTTACATTTATTACTTGATAACTAAGATCTAAATTTGAGTGTACCGGTACACCAAATCATCAAATTTATATTGAAAGGAGTTGTTTTTTCAAAGAAAAAGAATTATTTTCTATCATTAACAATTACAATAATTAGATCTTAGTTACCGAAAGTGTCGACAAAATAAAATTTACATTTTTTGAATTTTTGTTACATATAACAAAGAATATTTATTATTTTTTATGAGGAAATGTTAAAAATTTAATATGATTCTTATAAACAATGAAATGATGTTTATTCTTATAAAACGATGTCTTATAAAATATAAATATTAATAAATAACTCTTTATTTCATAAAATAATCGTTAAATTGTAAATATTTGAAGCAAGTGTACCGTAGAAGTTCCCTAATTAATTTCTTAAAACAACTTCTTTTTAGTAAAATAAGATAGTAATTTTTTTAATGAGGAAAATGTAAGGTGGATGGATGATATGTCCGGTCATAGACAGAAGTTTCTAATAAAACTTGAACTTAAAACTTCGTAAATTCAAGATCTGTTTTTTTACCATTAAATTAAACCTTGAAGTTAAAAACTTTAGGACCATGCCACTAAGCCAAAGGGACAAGTCATTTCATAAGTTGACTTTGCAAGTATAGTGGTTGATTTATATATATGTATAGCATAGCACACACAAGAAATATAAGCATTGATGATCATGGATGGTGTCGTGCACTTATTAAAAAAATAATGCATTGTGTCATGATACCGCTTGAGGTTTTTTTTCCAACAGAATACATCACTCAAAGTTGAAATTAAAGCTAGACGTGGATTTTATGGCTATAGTTGATGCTAATTAAAGAGTCCCAGTGGGACAAAAAATCAATGAATGATGAAATTTAATAGTTTAAGTTTTCTTTCTATTCGCAAATATTAATGATTTATGTTAGGTTTTTTGTTTTAATTCTCTAAAAAATAATTTTGATTAACTTAGTGTTCTTTTAGTTCATCAACTAAATAGTCTATTTGAGACATTCAATCTAAAAGTGATTGAATAAGATGCTTGAGTATCTTATGAAGTTGTGTAGTTATAGGTTTGTGTTTTGATGATGTTTAGTAGATAGTTTTAATTTGATGATGTTTAGATATTAGTTGTTATTGCCTAGTATCATGTTAAAGCACAACTAACAATCTTGTCTCGTGTGTCATATGATCCCTTGTTGTCTAGTATGTTGATTGTATGAAGAAAACTTCATTGTTTTTGGTCAAAACGATTTTCTAGCCAATTGAATTGATTCTCACTTTTTTGAATCGTATCACTCAAAGTTTCTACCAATTTTTCATTCATTTTGATTTGATTAATGATTCCTTGAATTATATCATTGTGAATCGATTCACTACTTCGTATCATTGAATTCTTCTGGCTTGGTTTTTGGTTAAGTGAATCGAATCACACTTCTTTGACTCGTATCAGCCTTCATCTAGGGGCATATGAATCGATTCAAATATAGTATGATTCGCATCAATCTTCATGGCTCAGCTTGCTTGTCTTTAGCTGTCTAAATCGAATCACACATTTAGTGAGTCGATTCATTATGTTGTTTTTGACCAAATATTTGATCTTGCCACCCTTTTGTATATATATTCATATCCTCGTAACACCTAAACTACTGAATCATTTGCATCTATTATCTCTAGAATCCCTGAACCTCATTTTCCATTTGTTATTCAGATTAAACACTTTTTGTTAGAATCATTGTGGTCTTTGAGTCATGATTGCTAGATTGCTATAGGGATTGTAAGTTGATTGCTTTCAAGGATATTAATTGGGAATCAAGGATCCAAAGTGAATTGAGTAATTTCATTCTTCCACCTTCAAGGGTATTGTAGGTTCTTTCTAATCTTCTTGGGTTGAAGGGGATCCAACCACTGGACGGAGCAAAGAAGAGTTTAAGGGAAGAGCTTCAAGGATTTTATGGGTGATTGAAGATTCAAAGACTTTAAGAAACACCAATTTCAAAGGGTATTTGAAGATTGGGGGAGTGACTGCATATGAATTAAAAATTAGGGTAGTTGAAGGAGTTCTTATAATCACAACATTGTAATCAATCATTCAATTATCACATTTGGATTCAATCTAGTGTTAATTTATCAAACACATATACTTTATGTTCATTAGTTATAGTGATTTTATTGCTCTTTGGTTTGGTTTGATAATTGTCTAGTATTGTATATTGTGTGAGAATTATTAATCATTGATTGTATTAAGATTTAGCATTTGAATCTCTCAGTTCAATAGTAAATCTTATTGTTCATTACATTGTCTTCATCTTTTTTGTCATTGTTATTGTTTCAAGCACAAATCCAATTAGTCAAATTGTTTTCAAACTCGCTTTTGCTAAAAACTCGATAAAAAATTTGTAACGCTATTCACCCCTTCTCTAGTGCGTGTTCTATCTTGCCATATAAACCAAAATCTTAAAGCCCAATAAAAGATTTAGGTTATAGGCGCAAACTTCGGTGCACAAGTAAAATATGTTGTGCGTCGTGCATGAACGTTGACTTACTATTAGATTATGATGTTCATTCATTATACACAAATGTATTAAAAATTGGATCGAACTAAAGGTGGGCTTACTGGTCCGGTGAGGCTTTTGGGTCGTCCTTGCAAACAAACCAATCAAAAGCGATGCGAACCAGTCAAAACCGAGGAACCAATGGTTTTTACCTAACTAGGCGGTTCAATACTTTCCTTTATATTTTGAAAAATAATACTACTTTTTCCAAATGAGGATTTGTTTACCAAAAGAACTGGTTCAATGTTTTTTTTCTTGGTTTATTCAATTAATAATTAAAATATGAATAGGATTGATATGAGAATTGAGAAGGAGTGTGAGAATTGAGAAGACATGATTTAGAAAGGTTTTCTTTATAAGAGAAGAGGCAACAATGAACTCAAACCACCAACAATCACTCCTCCATTGTCATCTTCCCCTCTTTGTGTGCCTTCGTTCGTTGTTTCTCCCTCATATATTTGATGTTTCTTTTGCCATTCGTTTCTGACTTTGTTTTTTTATTTTTTCGTTTTAGGTTTTCTTTTGGTGATCAAATCTATTCGTTAATGACTAATAAAGCTAGAAAAAGTTTCATACAAAATCTTTTGGATTATGGATGATTTCTTGAATGAAATGAGTTTATGGAACTATTTTTAATGCACCTTGAAGTTTTTTTTTATTTTTCTTTATGAGGATTTGAGTTTGCTATATGGGTTTGATGAGGTTGTGGATTTTTTATTTTTTTTTGTAAATATGGATAACATTGTTAACATTGATAAAATATATAAAACAAAGATGAAAATGTTATCTAAAATTATGTTAAAAAACAATTTGGTCTAATTTTGTTTTTAATCAAGGTAGTCAACCTCAATTATTAATGCTAGACTTTATAGTTATTTTATGAGTTTTTATTGGTTGACATTTTATGGCTGTTTTGTTTTACTAAAAATAAATAATATTAAGCTCCAATTAATTCAATTTCTTTCGATAGTCAAAGTATTTACAAATTATCCACCATAAAATTCTCATATTGATGAAACGAGTTAAACCTGCAACTTTATAAGGGAGTGAACCCATTCATTAGGACTTCTATAAAAAATAAAATAAAAAACTCATTCATTATATTTTTTTGGCTAAATTATATTTTTGGTCCCTTAACTATTTAGGTAGTATCACTTTGGTCCTTTAATTAAAATTCAATTTATTTTGGTCTCTTAACTTCTCTCTGTTACACATTTTGGTCATTTCCGTTAGTTTTAATTCAAAAACGTTAGATTTTCTTCACCTTCTTCTCCTCTTTTTCATCTTCATATCATCTCCATCACCCTTCAACAACAAGAATCCCAGAAAATTTCTGAAGAAAATGAAGAAAATCTAACGTTTTTGAATTAAAACTAACATAAAGGACTAAAATGTGTAACATAGACAAATTAATAGACCAAAATAAATCGAATTTTAATTAAGGGACCAAAGCGATACTACTTAAATAGTTAAGTGACTAAAAATCTATGAAGCGCCGATACTTCAAAAGGGATGGCGTACCGTATTCCTTGCGTATCCTGCACTGATACCTGCCCCGATACGTATCAAGAGAGTATTTGAAGATTAAATTTTATTTTTTTAAAAAATAATTATCTGATACTTCCCGATACATATCAAGAGAGTATCCGATCATTATCCTACACCGATACATGTCCCGATACTTCCCAATTAATGTTAACTAAAATAACTTAACTCTTGAGTACTGATGTGCTTCTTTTTTGAATATAGTGTTTCTTTTTTGGATCGATATAGTATAACACTAACAATGTTCTTTTTGAATATAATATATAATTGATGAAGCTCTTTTTAAGATATATTGTGTAGTAATTGACTAATCATCACTCTCTTAATCGTCAATATTATTTATATTTATGTTGATGTGATACGAGCCTATGACTAGTTTTTGTTGTTTGTTAATACTTCCTCCGTCCCAAATTGTATGACGTTTTGGGCATTTTCACACATATTAAGAAATGTAATTAATATTGTGTGGGAAAGAGATATTATGAGTTATTTTACAAAATTATCCTTAATAAATGATATGGGAAAGATAAATGAAAGAATTGAAAAAAGAAAGAGTAATAAATAGTTAAGGATATAATAGGAAAAGTAACATTAATGTTTCATTGGTATTCTAAAGTGACATACAATTTGGGACAAATATTTTTTCTAAAGTGACATACAATTTGGGACGGAGGGAGTATATTTTTATATTAAAAAAAATGGTATAATTATATCGTACATTTATAAATATATAATTTTGTTTTTATTAACGTATCTCAGCAATATTACATCTTAATTTTTAAAATTTTTCCGTATCAACATATTGATGCAGTATGGTATCCGAACTTTATAGCTAAAAATACAATTTAGCCAAAAAAAAAAAAAATATTGTAACGACCGGACCATTAGGACTTTGTTTGTTACAAATTGATTGACAGCTTAGCAGAGAGAATAATTAATAAAAATTGAAAATGAATATAATATTAAAAAAAACAAAAAAGAGAAACGGTAATTGTAATAAAACGGCGTTACTATAAAACCAAACAAAACACACACGAATCCTTTTGTAAGATCCATAGTTAAGGTTCCTTCTTTCTTCGCTTCTTCATCTTCTTCTTCCTTTGTCTCTTTTCTCAACCACCAACAATACCAACAAAGCGCGTTACCATGGTTGTTAAGATGATGAAATGGCGTCCATGGCCCCCACCAATTTCCCGTAAATTCGAAGTCAAACTCCTCATCAAAACTCTCTCCGGCGGTTTCGATCTCTCGCCGGAGAATACATTCGCCGTTGAAATTCGTTGGAAAGGTCCTAAACTTGCTCTCAGTTCGCTTCGCCGGAACGCTGTTGTGAGAAATTTTACTGGTGAGGCTCATACTAAGGGAGATGAACACGATGTCGTTTTGTGGGATGAAGAGTTTTGTAGCTTTGTTAATCTTTCTGCTAATAAGGAAAATGGTTTTCATCCTTGGGAGATCGCTTTCACCGTTTTCAACGTATTTTTCTTATACCCTTTTTGTTCAATTTTATTATAGAATGTTCTAATCCGTTAAAAATTGAATTTTTAAAATTAGGGATTTTTTTGTTTTGATGCAGGGTTTGAATCAGAGGCCAAAGAACAAGATTCCTGTGGTTGGAACAGGTTCTTTGAATCTAGCTGAGTATGCATCTGTTGTTGATCAGAAGGATTTTGATTTGAGCATTCCACTTACAATTCCTGGTGGTGCTTCTGTTGACCCTTCTCTTTCACTCACTGTATGTTCAACAATCTCTATCCACAAATTTTTTTGGACTTATTTTAACATTTTTTTTATCTCATCTATTTATACTAGAATGGTTTTTATTTTGTGACTCAAAATTGACACTTTCAATTGCAATTTGTTTTGGATAAACCATCAATTTAGTCCCCAAAGTATATCAATTTTCTCTCGAATTTAATCCATAAAGTATATCAAAATTATAAGTATTGTAATATGAAATTCGTCAATTTAGTCCCTAAAGTATATGAAAATTCATTATGTTGTTAGTCCCAAACATCTTAATAGAATAGACTAAATTAATGGATTTTATATACTTTAGGGACTAATTATTATATTTAAATAATTTAAGGACCAAGTGTATGTTCGATTCTGCCTTGACAAAAAATGATTTTGTAAAAGTGATTTGAATGTTAAGTGATTTATGTTTTGCATAGGTTCATGTAAAAGTGAGTTGAATAATAAATTTGAGTGTTAAAATCAATTATAGAGAATCAAAAGCTCCAATATCTAAACTTCAAGTAGAATCAGTTCTGGCGTCAAAGTCAATTCTACTCAAGAGCAACCAAACATGTCACAATCAATTCTACACCTCTAGAATCAATGGATGGTTTTTTCTTTGTTGCTTGTTTCTGCACTGCTTGTCAATTTATCATAACCGCTCTTGATTGTGTGCAGATATCAATCAGCTTAGTGGAGCTAAGAGTGGCTCAAGAGAATAGTGAGCTTGGTCATAAGTCAATAGTGCCTGTTGCATCACCCTTGAACCAATCAGGAGAGTCAGAGAAAGACGAGGTTTCCACCATCAAAGCTGGTCTTAGGAAAGTGAAGATTTTGACCGAGTTTGTGTCAACAAGGAAATCAAGGAAACCAAGCCGTGAGGAAGAGGGAAGTGAAGGAAATTACTCTGCCAGGAGTGAAGACGGTGAGTACAATTACCCTTTTGACTCTGACTCCCTTGATGATTTTGAGGAAGGGGATTCTCATTCAGAAGAGGTAAAGGAGGATTCCAGTGTGAGGAAATCGTTCAGTTACGGGAAACTGGCCTTTGCTAATGCTGGTGGATCATTCTATTCTAGCATGAGAGTGAAGGGTGATGATGAGGATTGGGTTTACTACAGCAATCACAAATCAGACGTTGAAAGTTTGCCGAAAGAGGATTCTATTGTTTCGTCCTCCGAGCCTTATGTAGCACAAAGTTCAAGGCGCAGCTTATTGCCTTGGAGGAAGAGGAAGTTGAGTTTCAGATCTCCTAAATCTAAAGGAGAACCCTTGCTGAAGAAGGCATACGGAGAAGAAGGTGGTGATGATATTGATTTTGATCGCCGGCAGCTTAGCTCTGATGAATCTATTTCATTTGGAGTAAGAACTTGTTCCTTTTCATTGTTTTTCGTGATTTACATGTTTATGGCATGAGAAAATAGGTTGTTGGTTATCCTGAAAATTCATCTCAAGGTCAATTTGATTAGTGATCTGCCACATGTGATAACCATGTTTTAATAAGCAATTGGGCTTAGTTTTGACTTTGGATTAGCTTTTAGTTCACTTACTAAACTGTCTTTATAGGCTTATAGATGTATATGGAGAACTTTAATGAAAGAGCTTCTGAATAAATGAGACGCGGAAGTTAATTTCAACTAATAGAGAAGTTATTGTCTAAAAAACTCAATCTAATTCATGATTAGAGTCCAATCCCGAGAAGATTTCCTACATTAAGTGTCATTGTAGAATATGAGGATGAGTTCAAAGGCTTATTAGATTGGGAAATGCACACACTTCTTTTGTTGTCTATAATGTCCCTTCCCGTTAAGCCAAGATGTCCCTTTCTACTTCTCTTTCTGCAACTTTCCTCAATGGAAATGATCTAAACCTTTTATTCCATTGATGCCTCTTGAGAAATTATCTAAATTGTCTCTTAATAACTTCGTCTTTTTTGCATCTTTTATTGGACATGGACCCTGTTGTTAATTAGCTTATCAGTACTGATGTTTGAAATTGTATGACAGTCACATAAAGCCGAGGACGATTCAGGTGCAAATCGAACATCGGTATCTGAGTTTGGGGACGACAACTTTGCGGTTGGCAGTTGGGAGCAGAAAGAAGTAATGAGCCGTGACGGCCACATGAAACTTCAGACACAAGTCTTCTTTGCCTCAATTGATCAACGCAGTGAACGTGCAGCAGGTGAGAGTGCTTGCACAGCTCTTGTTGCTGTAATTGCTGATTGGTTCCAAAACAACCGCGACCTAATGCCCATAAAGTCCCAGTTCGATAGCTTAATTCGAGATGGCTCATTAGAGTGGAGAAACTTATGTGAAAACCAGACATACAGGGAGCGATTCCCCGACAAACATTTTGATCTTGAAACAGTCGTTCAGGCCAAAATTCGCCCTCTTTCTGTGGTTCCTGAGAAGTCTTTTATCGGTTTCTTTCATCCAGAAGGAATGGATGAGGGAAGGTTCGATTTTCTGCACGGCGCCATGTCTTTCGATAACATTTGGGACGAGATTAGTAATGCCGGAAACGACTCCACATGTAACAATGAACCTCGGATTTTTATTATCAGTTGGAATGACCATTTCTTCATCCTCAAAGTTGAGGCCGATTCTTATTGCATCATCGATACTCTCGGAGAGAGGCTTTACGAAGGATGCAATCAAGCATATATCTTGAAATTCGACAGCAACACGGTAATTTACAAAATGCCAAATGTTACTCAATCGTCAGTTGAAAACACAACCGGTGAACAACAAACCGTTGCAGATGTATTAGAGCACAATGACAGGCAGGTTCAGCAAATCAACGATAAGGAGTTGGAGTCTGGTGCTGAGGCAGGAGATCAGTCGAAAAGTGAGCGAGAGGAAGACGAGGTTTTGTGCAAAGGGAAAGAAGCATGCAAAGAATACATCAAAAGTTTCTTAGCAGCAATACCTATTAGAGAATTACAAGCTGATGTGAAGAAAGGTTTAATATCATCAACTCCACTTCATCATAGACTACAAATTGAGTTTCACTATACTCAATTGTTGCAGTCTTGTGATGTTGTTCCTGTGGCTGAAGAAGCTTCTGTTGCAGTAACTGAGGTTAACACATAATCGTACCGATTAATGAAAGTACGGTTTTACTCTAACTAGTCTTACTATGTAAGTGTTTTTTGTTTCTGATTTGAAGTTAAATTTAACAAAAGGAGGATTATTTGAACTGTTGATGGTAAATGAGAGAGTGAACTAAGGTTGTGTCTGTCTAGGGAAGTGTATCATGTAAATTTATCTTAATTTCCTTTTCATCTGAGCTCAAACTTTTGGTTTCTAACATAAAGATGTAAGATGTATGAATTGCCTTTTTAACTTTTGCAGTTTTGTTACCTTTTTGTTTGTGTCTGTCTACTTTCCTTGTTGTGATGTTTTTACTTTTTTGTTTTTTGTTTAACTTTATTCCTTTTTGGTTTTGGTCAGTCCAATAATTTTTTTTTTTTTGAGGGAAAGTCAGTCCAATATTTATTCACAATTAAATTATTAACCCAATATTTTATTAAACCAATTTTTTTTTGGTGAAACAAAGGGGCTAACAGCCCAAAAAAGAAACTAGAAACCACACGGGAAACAAACCCCTAAAAGTATCAGCAACAACGTAATTTAAACTAAAATCAGGCACATAATCAAAAGTACGAGTAGAGCTATCAGCTATCTAAAGTAAGACCAAACTTTGCTAAACTATCAGCAACCTGATTTGCCTCCCGAAGCACTTGAGACCAAGTTAAGATGCATCCCAATCTGTTCTGATTCAAAATACTCTTAATCAGAGGGGAACAAGGTGATATGAAGGACAAACCTCGTGCGGCGCAATGAACTTTCTCTCGAACACCGAGATGTTTCTTGTGTGCCATAATTTATTAAACCAAATGTAATTACTATATTTTGTAAGTGTATAATTATTTTATGCATTCAACAATATATTACTACCACATCAATTAATATAAATATGAAAATATATTAATTGTTATATTCATTAATTAATGTGACAATACATTCATAAGATATACATGTAAAGTAATTATACATCGTAAGAATATATCAATTAAACTATAATACAAAGTTAAACAATTAACTCCTAAAAATAAAATATTTTCAAAAATTATAACTCTAACTTATCCATTATTTTATCTTCAACCAAGTGTGGTTGGAAATAAAAGGTTCTAACTTTTAATGAAGATCTTTTTATTGAAGATAAGAATAAAATTGAAGTAATTACTCATATACTATAGACTATTTTTAACTAAATAGTTTTTGTCTAAAAAAGGTCAGAAATAAGAGCATACACATTCATACCATCCAATTCAGTAGTTTTAAATGACCCCCTTTTGAAAAAGTTACTCCCTCCGTCCCAAATTGTATGACGTTTTGGGCATTTTCACACATATTAAGAAATGTAATTAATATTGTGTGGGAAAGAGATATTATGAGTTATTTTACAAAATTATCCTTAATAAATGAATAGTTAAGGATATAATAGGAAAAGTAACATTAATGTTTCATTGGTATTCTAAAGTGACATACAATTTGGGACAAATATTTTTTCTAAAGTGACATACAATTTGGGACGGAGGGAGTATCATGTTTCACATTTTTCAATTATTTAAAAAAGTAGATTACATTTTTTAAATAATATATTACACATCAAAAGTCATTGTAAACTTAACTCAATTGATATGAACAATGCATAATATATGATGTTATTTAAAAAATATTACATATTAAAAATTCTAAATTGGGTCTTGCTAAACCTGCACTAATCCATCAAAACCCCCCAAAAAAATGTGTGGTTTTCAATTCTATGTATTATTTTAATCAAACTCAAATAAAAAGCACCATGATTGTGGAGAGGGACGATGGAACGCAATGCCAAGTAGCTTAATGTCAATTATCCATGGAAATCTAACATAGTGGCTTAGGTTAGTGTGAAGACTCATAACATTGTATTATTTTTTTTTTTTGATAAAAACAAAATGATATTCATTCATTCAAATCGATAGAATACATCAGAATCAAGATCGCTAAAAATGTAAAGGATGAATCTGCGAACAAACTCACATCACCCAAGTTAATAGCATACAACGGCAAAATGCCTACAAATAATATGATATAATCTAAATCACCAGAATATTCTTTCCTATTGCTTACAAATAATATGATAAAAACAAAATGATATTCATTCATTCAAATCGATAGAATACATCAGAATCAAGATCGCTAAAAACGTAAAGGATGAATCTGTGAACAAACTCACATCACCCAAGTTAATATCATACAACGGCAAAATGCCTACAAATAATATGATATAATCTAAATCACCAGAATATTCTTGCTTCTGGATCTGCAACGTTGACGTCCAAATCATTGATTGAATCTGTGATTGACTGAAGCTGATCTTTCAATATGAACCAACGAACACCGCAACAAGATGCCAAATCAAACAACGCCGCACAAGGCGATGAACAACACAAGGTCACACTTAGACGACAAAATCACAAGAAAACGCTTGATATTTGTGAAAATCACTTATTTAGATCAGAAGAAAGGGAAATTTGTTGCGAATTTGTTTTATTGTACTATTAGACTCATAATATTGTACTTCGAACATGTTTTTATGCGAATTTGTTGCTTAATGAAATCACACATTGTACTTCTCATAACATTTGTCCTCTTCCACATGAGCAAGTCATCCCTAGACCATCAACCTGTACATGCAAACTAGTAACTAGTGGTACAACAGTCCTCACTTTTTCCAACCAAAAAAAATAAATAATAGTTCTCACATTATTCAACTAAGAGACACAATCAACATATCATATCAATCAGTTTTATTATGAATACAACAATCAAAGGTACGAGGTGAGCACGATAATCACTTAGTTCATATACTCGTGGGACGATTAAAAACTATTTGAAGTGGAATAAGTTCCGGGTAGAATGAAAAAAAAAAAAAAAAACTGTTTTGTCCGGAAACAAGCATCCGGACAACACAATTTTTTCGCCAAATGTGTACTTCCAAAAGGGGAGGAAATTTGGGAATCAATAGGCCCAAAGTTTACTTAGTACGTGTTTGGTTGAGTGTTTGGTAGCCACAGTCGTACATCGACGTACCTTTTTGCCGTGAAAACAAGAAACTAATATTAGTAGTTTATTGTCTCTTGAATGCATAAGCAAACACATGCTTAGAGAGGATCCACAATTCCCAGAGTGAAAAAACAACATACCAAGAGAAACCAATTAACATTCAATAGACTTTGTGTAACTGAGTCACATATAAGTGCTGGGCAGAATAATGGGAAGCAGCACATATGCAACGTTATCATCTATTGCTGTTCCTCCATATATCTTTATTTCATCTCTGTTATTTCTTTCATAGGTGCAATTTGTCTTCTAGTTTATAAATTGGAAGTGGAAACTTCTTGCACTTCAACTCAGTAAACAAACAGTAGTGAATTCTCTGATTCATATAAGTTTACATTACACACAATGTTTGAATCTCATACTTCAAATTAACCAAATAAAAATAAAAAGGGCTTAACTATGTTAAATCCCTATAAAGTGCGTTTTCTTTTTTCTGATACTTAACCAACAGTGACGAAAATTTGGAGAACATTGGTCTCTGAAGATTCAACTAAAGTCACAAGCTACCTATTTTACAATGAAAGCAGCAGCAAAAATATCTCCCAAGTACTTCTCAGGAAATGATGTACCTTTGAAGCCAGTCAGATTTAGCAATCTAGAAGTCTTGCTGCCGAACAAGTTATACATAACTATCTTCGTAGTTGCCTCTGCAGAAGCAAATACCAGCTGCATGAAAACTATTCCATTCGAAAGAATATATACATGTATTTATGTGCATGTATGATAGACCAAACATTTTTGTCTTTCATCGTTTAAAATTTAATTATATTGAATTTTTATCTTTGATGTGAAAAATGAGTAGGCCAGTGAAAATGTATCTAACTTTGCAGAAATCGCATGTCATAAATAACAAAGTATAATTAAAAAGTTAAATTACTTCACAATTATAGAGTAAACAAGTTACCATTTTCTACAAAGAACACATTTTGACATGACAAGACAGTCAAATATGATTGAACATCTGTGTAAAACATGTTTAAGCTATCGACATATAGTTGATAAACTCGAACAAAAAGTACATAGCAAATAAGTAAACGGTTAATTTTGTTAGTACAGGAAACATTTCTTAAGAGTGTATCAAACAAACATACTCTTGGGGCATTGTGGGCAACTTGTTGCCGTCTATCTGAAACTCGCTCTGGGTCTGGGATCAAATCTGAACTATCATGCTTGTAAAGCTCTCCCAATAAATGGGCGAACAATATTCACTTCCATTGCGGATAAATTTTTAATCTGCAATATACCAAGAATTATGATGTAAATTGCCAGCAGAGAAATGAATAGATATGTAACAAGACAAACGCCTGTATTTTCCAGCCAGATTTTCACCCCGTCACACGCCAAAACACTCTAAAAACTGGAAAAGAACTTAAAAATGGTGGGATGCATATGCATCCAATTCAAAATGCAAGTATAGAAAAAGTGTAAGAGAACCAACATCCAGTATATGTCCCCTTTATTTAAAACATTTTATTACTGTGGGATAATTACAAACCTCTCCAAATAGAAACCTGATAGAAACCAACAAGTATTATCAAGAAATTAGGGAAGATCACTGTTCACAAAATGATTCCTAGAGTATTCAACAGATTCTCACTCTCCCAATGCCAAAAGGCCACAAGACTATACAAATGACACAATAGATCACTCTCTAAGGCTCCCTTCATATTTATAGGCAACATACTTTATTTCCGAATTACCCAACTAACTCTAACAATAACAAACAATTAACAAATTAACATCTTAACAAACTGAGGTGGCTCGAAACTAGGAGAGCCATAAAGGGAATTATTCACCCCTGAAACTACATTGATGAGAAAAATGAAATGTTTACACAAAGGAGAACTATCTCCTCTCACAGTAAAATTCCAGTCAAAGTGCAATCTAAAAGTCTGCCTGAAACTAATCACACAGAGGCATTCACAAAGGCTTAGAGATAACAAGATATAAACTAACCCTAACAAACTATAATGAATAAAACTATACAAACATAAATAACTGTACTCACAGAGGCTTTACAAACTAAGTCCTTAAATACAACATTAAACCCTATGTTGATATTTTCCCTTTTCTCTATAATAGACATTTAAAGTCTTATCTGCAGGAAGAGCTTCAGTACCTTGTCTAACACAAGCAGCAACTGACTTGTCAATACTCCCCCTTAACCTTCATCTTGTCCTCAAGATGAAAAGCAAATAGCCTCTTGAGATAATTTTCCCAGGTCCCACGGTTTAAAGCCCAACAGTGGAACTGTTAATAGTTGTATGTTGCTGTCTACCAGGATCCCACCGTTCCAACTATTCAATTCCTCTAGAAAAAACCAACATCTCTTGATTCTTGATCGCAACTAGATCTATGTTACCCTCATTGTCTTCTTCTTCATAAAAAAAAAAAGTTACCCTCGCTGTCTTTCATTTCCTCCACCCTAACTAATTCAGCATTTTTTTTCTCTCTGGTTTGTTTTCTCCTATAATCTGCTTCTTTTTCCTTCCAAAGAATATGGTTCCTGATTTCAGACCTTCATCATTCTTTTTGTTTTCTGGTTTCATAGAAATACCCATCACTCCGGTGTTTCTATCCTAGAAAACGTTGGTCATTCAAGCTGTTGAGCCATAACTCTAACTAACAATAACAATAACAAATAATGAACACATTAACCTCTTAACCGACAGAAACTGGCCTATCAAATGCAAACTTTGGCATCAACTCTGTCTCTATCACACAGTGACACTTTTTTTAGAGATAAATTGTCTTGAGGCTAGCATTCAGTTTAAATTGTCCTAATATATGAAAGAGATGCATAAAACTATAAGATTCAAAATAATCTATACTGGATGCAGAGAATATTGATTATTGGGCTAAGCTAATTACCAAACTTTTATGTTCATTGCACCTCTTGTTTTCTCATATTTAATTAGAGTGGAACTTTCTTTAAAATAATTTGGTAGCAGGAGCATAAATGAGACGAGACAATTCAACTACAGAACCTAAAGCTACCTCTTCCAGTTTGAAATTTTAAATGCAACTGAAAATGAAATACACAACACTGATATAATTAAATCCTTATATATATAAACTTCAAATCAGAGCTGCAATCCAGACATTCACAACCATGAAATCGCCAAAAAGATTCGACTCTTTCTCAAAAGATTCACTCTTTCTCAACTCTATCGTTCTTACATGTTTCTTTCTCTCTTCCCACTTTCTCCTCTCCAACCAAACAAGATGCCGAGACTGAGATGATAACCAAGTCTCTCAAATACTTGGAATGTGATTGAGTTTTCGATTATATTCAGAAACATACATACCAAAGAGACTCCCACATTTAAAGTTTCTTCATAAGAACCTCAATTTTCACAACAGCGAGATGCATATTTTTCTGTTTGACTTCATCCAAGAGCAAACGGCAAGTTTTGTATCTAGGCACGATATCTTGATCAGCCATCTCCTCGAACAGATCGAATGCCCACTTGCATCTATCTGCTCTGTAAAGCCCATGAATTAGCAATGTATAGGTTGAAAGGTCAAGACCAATATGATATTTATTTACCATGTCATTTAATATATCATTCAACCAAGTATCTATTTCCCTCATTTTAAAGCATGACTTGATCAATGGGTGATAAGTCTGAATATCAGGCTTACAAAGACCTGATTTTTCCATCTCCTTCAGTATGCCAAAAGCTCTCTCTTCTTGTGCATAGTAACAAAACATAGAAATCATTGAGTTATAGGTCGATGTATTTGGGGCCACACTGGCCTTCGGCATCGCAACCTTGAATACATGTGTAGCATCATCTATTCTGCCTGCTCTCCCCAATGTATAAATGAGCGAATTGAAAAAGAGTGTATCAGGCCTACATCCAACAGCATTCATTCTTTCGACAACTTGTAAAGCTTCTTCAAATTTTTCTGCTTTTGCGAGTGCGCACATTATAGTAGTATATGTGACCACATTCGGGGAGCAATTTTGAGCTTGCATTTCATCGAGAAGATCATAAACCCTGTCGAAATTCTGTTCTTGACAATAACATTGAATGATGGTGGAATAACTTATAACACAAGGGCGACAACCATATCCTTTCATCTCTTGGATTGTCCAATGTGCCTCTTCAACGCGTCGGATATTGCACCATCCATGAATAAGTATGTTAAACGTGTGAGCGTTTGGAGCAATGTAATGCTTCAGCTCCAAGTAAATTTCGCGAGCTTGTTCAACAAATTTTTCTTTGCAAAGAGTATCAAGCAACACATTCATGGATTCTGTATTCTTCTCCAAGCCGAGAAATTGCAAGTCATCAAATATCCTCACAGCATCTTTCCACTGTCTTGCCCCAACAAACCTTCTCATTACCTTGGCTATGGTATTGAGAGTGATGAGACTCTCCTGACGCATTTCTTCTAAGATCTCTCTCATCTTGTCCATCGCCTTCATTCTACCCAATATATCTACCATCATATCATACGATTGTTGCGAATGTTTAAAGTTTGAATGTGAACCGGCCCATCTGAATATCGCCAATGCAGACTTCCAATCATCCTTATATCGAAATAGCAACCTATTAATGAGGTTTTCAGACAAATGTATGCCATTTACTCCTTCATCACTGATTAGAGATTGGAGAATGTCGTCCTCGCTGTTACCTTTGCCAATTTTTGTAGTAAGAATGTCCACAGATCTTGTAAGGTCTTGAGTTTGTTCTTTATGCCAAAAGTCTCTAGCTTCTGCAGCGTGATATGTTGCTAAAGAAGAAAATAAAGTTCTCGACACCAGAGCCATAGTACATATGCCAAAGCGATCACGAACAACAAGACGATATATTGATCGCATGGGGGTGACTTTATGGAATTTCAGAATGAAAAGGGTTGGAGTGGAGATTCTGTTTCACAATAAAATCATGTCGAATATTAAAATTTGAGTCATTTCCCAAGGAGAACTAACATCTTACAAAATTTTTGCTACACAACAATTCTACACTATGAAGCACGGATACGGACACTGAACACGACACGGACACGCTGACACAACTAATAATTTGAAAAAATCACATAATTCAGTGTAATTACAAGTGTCGGTGTCGTGTCCGTGCTTCATAGATTCTACAGCATCAGAAGTTGACAACATTATAGAGTAAATACGGGCACCATGAACAATAGCAATATGTTAAAGTTCTGTTACAATCTTAGTTGCCAACGGATTCTTTTTTTCATGATATTTACATACAACTATTAAATAGGTTAGAATAGTTCTAAAATAAAACCAATGGAAAAAGCAACCAATAATCATTCATAGTGAAGGTTTTAAATCGTAATTGAGGCTGTGTTAGCCACATAATATTTGATTGATTATAGTGTTTATTTACTGATACTATACGAAATGAAAATTGAAATCATCCTACAAATTACAATCGTAAAATGACATGAAGAAACAAAATAAAAAAAAATAAAAACCTGAACGATTGTTTCTGCGCCTGCGTTTTGATTTCAGTGGTGACTCCAACACAAGGGGTCGGATTCGGTCGGCGGCGGACCGAAAAGACCAATCCAATCGAAACCACGGTTGGACAGTTTAAGCCCAATTCCGTCCGTTCATGACGTCGGTTTTTTCGGGTGACGGTTTCGACGGGTTACGGTTTTTATTGGGTGGTTTGTTTTGGTTCTTTCACCGTGTCATCATCTCCATTTTTTTTGTTACAGTCATCATCTCCGTTATTATTAGCAACCAAAATTCATGAGTAATAAAAAAAAAAACAAAGAAAGAGATAGTAGAAAAAGAGAGAGCTTAGAAACTAGAGTAGAATGATCATGGAAGATGAAGAGAGGGTTTTATTTTGTTTCAATTATATGATATAAAAATAAATCTAAAGACAAAAGGGGCGCCATGGCCATTTGCTGTGGTGAAGAAAAGAGAACAGTGTTGTTTGTGTGAGGACTACTTTTCTCTGCACCAAAATGGATTTATTTTCTAAAATTAATAAATTATAATAATAGTAAAAGATGAGACATGTGGTGTGATGGTGGTGAGACCTGAGACGTGTGGTGTCAGTATTTTCTTTGATAGAGAAAAAGCACTGTTGTATCTAGTTTCTTTCCTCTACTCTATGCTAGTTTCCTCTATAATATACATAATATATATTATGTACTATTAATTAATAATTATGATCGGTCGGTGTTGGGTTTGGATGGATTGAAATTTCCAACCCGATTTCGTCCTACATAGGGCTGACAATGAACCGAACCAACTCGAAAATAGTTCGAGATTTGATTCGATAATTGACTCGTTGAACTTGGTTCATGAACCAAATGAAACGAACTTGAGTTGAAAATTAAGCTTGTTAAATAAATGAGTCGAACTTGAGTTGAGTATGGTTCAACTCGGCTCGATATATATAAAATATTATTTTACATATTGTTATATAATATGTAATTTATTACAAGCTTCTTCCAATAATTATGTACTTTTTCATAAGAATTATTACTAATTTGATTAATAATCAACGATAATTGTTATGATAGAGGAAAAAAGTTAATATCTTTTGAAGGCTTTTAAACAAACATTTGTACACAAATAGTCCCACATCGGGTGTTTTAAAAATATTAGAGAGTAAGAGTGTATATATAAGAGAGGTGGATGATAATGAGTACAGTACTAAGTGCTATTGCCTTTCTACCTTCATAGTTTTATTTAATTTATATTTTTGTTTTTTTTGTTTTTTTTTTAAGTCAAAGACATGTATTTTTGACAAAAAAAAAATTGAAGAAAAGAAGCTTTTGAAGTATACAATTCGAGTAGACGAGTTGAACCTAACGAGCCGAACCGAGTTGTTCGTGAACTTTAAACGAGCCGAACTCGAGTTAAAAAAAAAGTTCGTTTCAAACTCGAGTCGAGTTTCGAGCCGAACCAATTCTTATCGATTCAAATCGAGCTCAGACAGGTTCGACTCGACTCGACTCATTTCCAACCCTAGTCCTACACTATCCATTTTAAACTGTAAAAGGTGATCCGTTGAACCGCAGACCCGAACTAAACCACTCGTGACATTGTTTTTTCTATCAGATACAACGGTTTGGGTCGGACATCATGTTTTTGTCCACCCCTAAACTAAACTAAATGCATTTTATTTTAGTTTCATTTGTAGTTTTTTAATATGAACGTGTTTGTTTGACTATAAATAATATAACTATTTAAAGAAATGACATACCCACATTGACTTTTTATTAACTAATTTTATTTTTATATATGAAAATATTGAATTTTTCTTTTTTGTTATATAAAAAAGGATGGTCATGTTAATTTTAAAATTGCCTTAACAAGAAGTGGGGTAGAAAATTTGAAGAGATACCCAATACCAACATTTTTTCACAGAATTGGAAGGCCTTCTCTGACCAACTTTTTTAGATAGATAGATAGTATCCAAGGCATGGAAGGCAACACATTTTAAATGATGAAAAAGGTATTATTATTATTATTGTTCTGATTAACCATTACCATGATATTTTAACAATAGAATTATTCATGATCTTATTTCAAAGTTAGGTGGCTCTTTTACATCTGTTAGTAGAAAAGGAGATTTGATCCCTTGGATTAGGGCCCTCAATATTAGAAATATTAGAAACATTTAAAACTTGCAATAAATGCAAGGACTATTTTCACATCATTCCACGTGTGCCTCAATATATGCAGCTCATACCCTTGGGGGAAATACTTGCCTATTCTCAACATTAAGCATGGACGAAAACATAAATTTAATTTATAGAGGATCGAGTTTAAGAGTATAATTTAGTAAAACACAAAAAAAATATATGCAAAATATATCAAAGAAATTTAAGAAATTATATGATATATCCAAAGTTAATATGTATAAAAAATTATAAAAAAATTTAAAGATAAAATTCTTTGACGCTTATTTTAGTACGACGAGACTAAATAAGATTTTTTATTAGTGTAGAAAGAAAACCTGAAATAACAAAATGTAAAGGTAAGATGATGAATTTAAAATAAAATCATGAACAATGAATTGTTGGTATGAGAGAGCATAGATAACATTGCATACAATAATTAAAAAGTTTGAGCGAAATTGTAACAAGAAATCATGAATTAATATTTGTTAAGGAATAATATTCTTTTGTAAATTGTAAACAAAACTTTATTTTTTATTGGTATGCATTCTAAATAATAGGCATTGTAATTAAGATTAGAAACTTGAGTGTTGAAGGCTAAATAAATCGAGTCAACAAAAATCATTATACAACATCATATAAAGTTTCTAGAAAATAAATATAGTGACTAAAATATATTATAGCATATTAATATGAAAAAATATATAAAAATTTGGGAGAGATTGTGGTCTTTGTTGGTCCTCCTTCTAACTCCATCTCGAACTCCAAACCAAAAAGACTACATTTATATGAAATCCTATGTACATGATTTGTCCCTTTTGATGTCTCCTGTCTATTCTAATGTATGATGTATTTTATAGTCAAAAGAATAGAATAAATCATTGAAATATATTTCCACAAGTCGGATTATAGTGCTTTTGTCCTCATTTGCTTCCTATATTTCTGCAACAACAAGCAACTCTTTTTCTCTTTTCAATTACAATTAAACATGATATTTGAATATTAGTTTTCTTGTGGTATACACCTAAACCTAAAAAACCTACCCCGTGTGTTTTATATGTTCTCTTTTCTCTTCCGAAACTTAAACGACGATAGAAATTTTATATTTAAGATAATGTAAATAAGGTTTGGGGCTCGTGGTCTTCGTAGAGTAGTTAAGGTGGTATTGGCTTGAGATCTGAGAATGTGCTCCTTTTCAAGGTCTCAGATTCGATTCCTCTGAGTGCTAATTTAGCTTCTTAAAAAAAAAACATTGTCAATTATCTTGAATTTACCTTTGTATTCCTTGGGTTCCTTTTAGTGTCGAAAAACTATATGCGAATGGAATTGTAGTTACAAGATGTGATGCTTTCTTATGATTTATAATGGTAGATTTAAGCATATTCTTTGATTACGCTTTTGAGTTTTTAAATATAAAGAGAACTTCTAAAGATATGAATGCATTGTTCACATTTTTTATTTTATGTTATTATCATATTATTATTATTGAATGGTTTACCATTCAATGGATCAATAGCATGCCACCAGAAAATAGTTTGATTGAGATTCTCTTGGAATACTTTGTACCGATTGAGATGTTACATGTTTTATTTTGACCGATAAATTTCATCATGCAAAAAAATATGATTTCTTCTCACATGCAATTACTTTTGGGCAAAAGTAGTTTATAATTATTTGTATATTTTTCTTTTAGTGGGGGCAATGGTAGCTTCATAATTCAATTTTCACATTCTCACCCACCCACCCCTCTTATGCATTTCTACGAATATATTATATTCTCTTTGCCATTCATACATCTGCTATATTTATGCTTTTCGACGTAATTTCTTAAAAACTTTGGGGCACTGTTTTTGGATATATAGAAATTTAGTGTGTTTTGATTGAAGTTTGCAGATATAATTTGATTAAACTTCACTTTTGCTTGAGAGATTTTTCCAGGCCATGCAGTCTTAGCTGATTTGACGGATTAATGTCTGTAGTTACGCGTATAAGATATTTGGTTCAAAAAAAAAATCACTTTACAAGTGTTTCTTTTTTTGTTAAAAATGAGTTTTGCTAAATAGACTTATGTTTAAATTTTTATTTTGCTTAATTTCCAACCAATGTATACAGATTGAGCGATTTTGGCCTACCACTTTATTTTTAACAATTTTGTCCATTTATGTTTTCACACTTTGTGATTTGATAGTTTCCTCAAGTTTTCTCCTAAAATTACATTAAGATGACATCAATTATTAACTGACATCCATTTCTTATATCCAACACAACTTTCCTACGAAATTAAAATTTAAAACACCATCTATTATATTTTATACTATCTCTCTCTCCTCTCTCTCTGTCTCTCTCTATGTCTCTTTCTCTCACACACATGTACGAGTGAATTTTTGACGTTTTTGTTTTATATTGTAAAGAAAAGTCTAGTTGACTCAGAGTAAAGTGCTAGGTCAATAAATGACGCTACTTCAGTGTAAACTTTGGAGGAAATTGTAAAAAATAGGGATCAAATCGATAAAAATGAGGGTCAAAATCTCACAATTGCAATGAACTCATGTGATCGAACTCAATTGATTAATGAACTCCACCAAATAAAGAAATCGTATGGGACAACCTAAGTGATGAAACAATTCTTAACCATAATTTACTTACCTCTCGATCATACTATGATTTACCTTTGGCTAAATGAACATGAACAATCATATACGATGGAATAAATATAAAGTCAACTTTGTTGAAAATAATTTGACTTTTACCGAGCCAAAATTCTATAAGGCCCAAATTTCATATGCCAACGCACCTTCAATGATATTTTTTATAGTTAACCATTTAGTCATCTCACCTGCATACTATTTTTTTTTTAAGAAGCTGAATTAACTCACCTAAAAAATAAACAAAGATTTCTTTTTTAAAGAAAAAAATAAGCATACTTTTAAAATTTAATGGAAAGAATTTTTAAAAATAATTATGAAAAAGCTCAGTTGATTGGAACAATACATAATATATGCAAGGTCTGGGGTTCAAACTCCGACCACCACCCAAAAAAATATCGGTTTTTACGGGGAAAAAATACACCAAATATCATAAGTAATTTTTTAATTCCGTAATTTATTATTGTAAAATTTTAAGTTGAGTTTTACAAAAATAATTTTTTCTTTCGTAAAACTTAACTAAATTTAACAAGAGTAATGTTTTGTTATATAAAATAATATACATTTGTAAAACTCAAAGTTTAGTTTTATAAACTCTCTTCTCTTGATAATCATATTTGAGGTATATAGACATTAAATATGGGTATTTCTTTGGCCATGATTCAATATATTATTTCCAAAGACACTAGTTAGATGACTCATGGATATAGAATTTGAAATTATATCACACAATTGGTGCAGATTGCATAAAGCATGCAAGTGCACCCTTTGCAAGGATTATCGACAACTTCAACTGGTATTCCATCCAAAAGCTATCCAAGACAATCCATCTCATGCAATCTTATAACTTCATCAACTCCTCCAATGTACCTTTCTATTATGAAAAGCTTTAGAGGAATCACTTTTCCACCAAAATTCTTCTACAATTCCTCTCTATATTCCAAATGTAGAGAAACACCTTTTATTCTGTTGCAATCATGAAATGTTTTTCTTATACCTCTCAAGCAGGATTTGAAGAGAATTACCCCTTGGCTTCCCTTTGGTGGACATATATTTTCAAAATAGGTTAGACATGGATACTCTTTGATGCTTTTATCTTGTTGCGAGCTTTTAACCTCCATCTTGGTTTTAGGACTAGAGGCTATTACATTTTCCTCAATAAGCTCTTTCTCTTTGGACCCTATGGATGAATTTGTTGGGTACCAAATTGTTTGGCCGCCCAGTCATACCAAAGCGCCTCCGCCTTTTGGCATCGACGTTTAGAAGCTATGTTCGTTACCAAAACGGTGACCTATGTAACGCTCCTATTTCTATTAAAGCAATTAAACATGCGAATAATACATTTATTCAAGAAATAGAGATTACGTCTTATTCAAAATTCAAAAACCGATAGACATGTATGTAAACCTCAACAGTTACAACGGAATACAAATCAGAGTGATCAAATATATACATGCCATGAACAAATAAATCATGTCTCAAAGATAAATCTCAAAACCCAAACATACGGGTAGTCATCAACAAAATCATAATCCAACGGAAGATACAAACAACCTAATCTAGACCGACACGACAAGCCTAGATCAGAGCCGACACAACCCGATATCGGAGAAAGCTCCCGATATCCCACGGAAAGACTCACCGAGCACTACTCCTGCACAACGTCTACTCACCCATACAGGCAAGTAGGCGGTTAAAACCACTGGGGGTAAGCATTACATTATCATAATCTGGATAATAATCAAAACAAATAATATCATGTACTTGAATAATAATAGTCATGCATAAATACTTATATCACAACTTGATAGTTCATATCAACATACATCAATCACATGAATAATTACCCAATCATAAATATTCATTCACAACACCAATCATTGAACAATCATTATCAACATTCATTCATCTCAATTCATCACCGATCACGTATTTCACACAGGACTCATGATATGATATGCACTTATTGACCCATAAATGTATGTGATACCAAATCTCAACAAGGTCGTCACCTTTCGATGCCACTTGCACATCGAATGTAAGGGCTCACACCTGCCTTACAATAATCTCGAAGTAAAAGAGTCATCCCTTTTACAGCAACAACGACTATGATGCATGGACATGTATAAGGACTCGATAATGCGACAACAATTCACAATCTCAACTCAATATATAGGACAACACCACAATTATATTGATTATCTCCACAACATTGTATTATCAAGAAAACATGCCCACACAAATAAATCATAGTATTCATCATCACTCATCAACATATTTATCAATAATCAACAATGTCATCCAACATCAATTACCTGATTTTCATTAATCAACAAACATCACTTATCACGTATGATTTTACCAACTCAAGAATTCTCATATTCCAAGCAATTAGTATACGTTTCTCACGATAGTCATCATACTTCAAACATATACATGCATATTCAATTATTCACTCTAAGTACCTCATTAACCCATTACTAAGTTTGGAAAAGTTTCACGGTTTATAAAGAAAATATTTATGATAAGTTTTCACAAAAATCCACATGACTCATGTGTATTAATTTGATCATAACTCAAGTTCTAAAAATCATTTGAATACCAAACCAAAACCATTAGAACAATAACATATTTATCTAAAACTTTCATGTTTACACCAGAGTTCAATTCAAAACAGAAATATGCGAGAAGGGAGCAAGAGTGCACAGGGGAAGCTAACACTGGGCTGCTCGCCTCGCGAGTAAGGGTTACTCGCCGTGGCGAGCAATTCCAGTAGCTACTCGCCACCGGCTCGCCTCCCACTCGCCTCGCGAGTCATGACAGGTTTCAGAAAATTCTGTTTTCGTGAAAAATCCATTTTCACCCCAAAATCCCAATTTTTGACTTCCCAATACCCAAATTGATCCCAAAGGTTTATAAAAATGTTGTTAGACATGAAAAGATACTCAAATCCATATACAAACTTGAATCAAACATTATTTTAAACAAAATCACCATTTGACCCATTTTCACAAAACAACAACAACATCTCATTTCTCATCATCAATCCATAATTAAGTATACCCAAGTTATAATTCACTCACAACAACATGTTTTGTCAACAACAACATCCATTGAAACTTGTTTCTCACCTCAATTCAACACAACTTATCACAAATCATTAATTAGGCAAAATTTCACAACTTGACATTTATACATACATTGAACCATGTAATTTCATCCACAAACATACCATAATCATCAATTCATGTATAAGAAACAGCAACATAACAAGAGCACGAATTTGACATGAATTGTTCATCAACCCATTTTCATACAACATGAGAAGATGTAAAATTTGAAATTGATTATGATAATAATTAACCCCCTTACCTTAGAAGAAGATTAACCCAAACTCTTACTTTAATTCAGCTCCTAAGTCACCCACTTGATTCCTAAAGCTCTTCTCTGCAAAACCCTTTTGCTCTTCTCTTCACCTCTTTCTCTCTCTACCTCTCTCTAGAAATATTTTTGTGAAATGAATGAATTGATTCTTCTAACACAACCCTAGTGTTATCTCCACTAATGGGCTTAACTTAGTTTCTAGTGGGCTTAATCCATTTCTATTCAAACCAAAAATATTACTACACTCCAAACGATATTTTAATTAATAACGGTAAAATGTAACCAACGGTCACTAACGGTAAAAACTAATCACTACACTAGTAACTTAGTAAAATAAGAGTTCTCACTAATTATTAAAATAATTCTCACCAAAATTACCATTTTACCCTTACCCGCCAAATGACTAAAATACCTTTCTAATACGGTAATCCACGTAAATGCACCCGATGACAATTAAATACACACAAGCACAAATAATCACACAAACACATAATAAAAGTAATTAAAATAAATCTAGCTAAAAATCGGGCTGTTACAACCTACACTTGGTTTTTTAGATGATAATAGATTTGACCTTTAATTTTACCTTATCAGAATGTTTACATCCTCAATTCTATTGTGGTCAACCTTTAATGCAGCAAAGTTGTTGTTCATTTGATCTTGGTCATCATAGATTGTGTCTCAGAAACCAAGAGATATTCCATTCTCAAATGAAAAATTCACAATTTTATATATTTGAATGATGATGATACATGAAGAGAATGACTCTATTTATACTAATCTTATAGGTCAGATTGTAATTGAAATAGTAATAGTAATTAATACATCAATGGGAACACAATCTTGTAAAAATAGATATTGTCAAACATGGCGGCTTGTTTGGCTTAAAGTTAGTAATAAGGTGGTGGAATGAGAAAACTAACATGGTAGGTTGCTGGCCATGCAAACGCCTCTCCAGAGTTCTCGTCAGACCACCACCCACCAACACACACCACCACCGGAAGTCAAGAGGTTGAAGACGACCAGTTAGTTTGCATGGCCACCATCTTACCATGCTAGTTTTTCCATTCCACCACCCTACTATTGACTTTAAGCCAAACAAGCCACCATGTTTGACAATATCTATTTTTACTAGATTGTGTTTCCAATTATGTATTAATTACTATTACTATTTCAACTACAATCTAACCTATAAGATCAGTATAGATAGGGTCATTCTCTTCATGTATCATCATCATTAATATATATAAAAATGTGAGTTTCTAATTTGAGTTAGAGGGTGGATTCTCTCTTATTTCTAAGCCGGAGTAGTGGATTTGAACTTCTCTGGGGGCACAAGATCTAGGCCTTGTTTGTAATTGCTTAAGGTTGGGATGAGTTTCCATTTTCTAGTAATCCTGCTTTTGATTTTCATGCTTTTAACTTTTGAAAATTGGATGGCATGTCATATAAGCTACCAACTTATGGACAGATGAAAAGAAAAGCAGAAAATGATGGCTTAAAGGCTACAAAGTGAATACTGAAAGCTTGCAATGTAGGAATGCTTTATTAAACTCTTACCCTCTTATCTTATTAGAGTACACTGAGTCATTACCTACCATATAGTACCTCAATTCATAGACTGAACTACAAACTATGGTGAATATTTGTGTAGTTGAAATGATGAATTAGACTTAAACCTCCCAGCATTTACCCACTGCTAGGGAACTATGACAAAGGACACTACTTTTTACCCTCCTTCGCTTTCACACAACATAAATTATCTGTACTTCAGATAAAATTAATAATTTGTCTGAACCCATGTTGGAGGTGGAAAAAAAAATTCCATTCCAGATTACAAACCTAAGTCCCAATGGTTCGGTTGATCTGGTACCACTACTATTTAAGTTCCTCTAGCTCTAGGACCAAATATGACAACTAATATGAACAAGACAAACTGTGCCCACGGCATTATTGATACACAGTACATGCTAGGTCTCTGTAGAGAACAAAATCGGTAGGGAAACAAAGTAGGCCTCCTTTAGTTTCAACTTCCAAAATTTCCCATTTTCATGAGTTTGATTTTAACACAATGTTACTGTAATAAAAAAAGTTACACTTTCAATCATTCATATGGGAGACTTTAAAAGTAGTTATCATAAAAGTCAAACTATTTTTATGATGTTATGATTCGTTGACAGTGTCAACAATCGGAAAATACTTGGATGACATTGAGTTTTGATTACATTAGTGTATTTTGATGAGAGAAAATGATTAGTTATGAGAGATAGACAAAATGTCACCCAAACCCAAATGCAACCCGTCAACAATCTATACACTAACAGCGTATATGACTCAATTAATTTTTTAATTTTCTTAACATTTTCCCAAAGAAACTTGACTTTCAACCCCGACATTTTACCACTTCAAAAACAACTGAACTTCCCTATCACATTAATAAAGTGGCAAAGACTAACAAACTGCTGCAAACAAACACTGCTGAAAATTGCATCCAATTGTGTGTTCATTTAGAATATACAATATTTGCCTAATGTTATGTACGATCTTTAGATATAGAAACTACACTGATATTCACCAAATAAGGCAACTTGATGTATCAAACCACAAATTAACCCTGATACTCATCAAACTCAAGAACAAATGACATGGCAGTAAATGTTTGTATAAACTTTCGTATAAACTTTTCAATACTTCGTGCATCACCCCCAAACAGAACAGGATTCTGGGGGGAATCCTTATGATGATAAGAACAGTCTATATCCTGCATCACCCGCCCGCATTGATATATGAGATTAGTGTTGTAGGAATCCTTTTCAATAACTTCAAATAAAGCATATACAACACTAATCTCATATATCAATGCGGGCGGGTGGGACGTACTAATGTTTCTATGCTTACTATACAGACCAAGGCGAATTTGACATCAACTTTTTTATCTTATGATGATAAAATGGCATGTTCTTGTTCATTCCTATCCTCAGATAGTAATGTGGACCAGTATTTTAAAAATTGGATCAGACAGTTCAACCGTTTAACCTTAAACCGGTTTTCACTATGATTTATTTGGTTTTCTTATTTTTAGCAATTCAATTAATGTTTTCTCTCGCCGATTCGATGACCGGTTTGGTTTTTAAAACATTGACATGGAACGAATGTATCATTCCACGATATCAACACCCTCGTAGTACCTAGTAAGATAATAGACAGATATAGACTGGCTCTCAAGCATAATCAGAAAATAACAATAAATCTAGAAGCATAGTTTGTATTTTGTAATCTCAGCAGGTAGAAAACATACTTTATAGTTCTTAATCAACATACCAGTCGTGCTGGATTATGATGATACTCGGGTATTATAAGGGTAGTTTGTAAAACTAATTTATATGCAAATGAACATCAATGACCAATTGCAATTAGATATCAGCCACAGAGGAAAAAAACCCAACATCAAAACCAAATTTAATGCAAGTCAACTCATTATTGTTTCCATCATACAACTTCATCTTCAAAGAGTACGAACCCTGCAATTACAATTGATGGTAAGAACTATGACGTTGAAAATAAATATAACAGACTAGCATTAAACAAAAATGGAGACAGTACTGCGTAATTAAACACTCTTAACAACATATTCCAGGGCAAACAAACACTTAAAGACTCCCCTGTTCCATTATGAGTGTTGCATTTGGTTATTTTACATAAATTAAGGAGAAACTATAAATGAAATAAAAAATAATAACTTTTACCAAATCAACCTTATCAAGTATTGATGTATTCACCATTACCATAAATGTAAAGTGGAAGATGGAGTTGGGAGTGATGCACATCGTATAAATTAGAGGGTACAATTGAAGAAAAAAAAGTAATTATATTACATTCAAAATTGAAAGTGACCCTCACTTTGCAAAAATATTTGTTGCAAATGAGACATTAATAATGGGACAAAGGAATCGATGACATAAAGGAAACAAAAAATGAGTCATTCAACTTTTAAACCTCTCGAAGGGAAAGATAAATCCCAAGTTCACAATCTCATAGTATTAGCAGCAAAGAAAAACCCTATTTATGATCGGGGAGGGGGGTGGTTTAAATCACCGGAAAAAGAACTAGGACTTTGTCAATATAGCATAGATGACATAATAGAAAAGAAAAAGATAAAAAGGGCAACCCGGTGCACTAACGCTCCTGCATAGGCAGGGTCCAAGACCATTTGGTGAATTGTACGCACCCTTACCCTGTTTTTTACACAAGAGGTTGTTTCCAAGACTTGAATCTGCGACCTTTCAATCACAAGACATCAACTTTACTGGTTGCGCCAAGGTTACCCCTTTTTTATGACATAAGGGAAAATATAAAATATTTATTTAAACAATAGTAGTTGTTGCATGTCACAGTACCAAACGGTAGAAACAATGCTCTCTAATTGGCAATAAGCAAAATCTTCAACGCTGGAACTATCATTTCTTCATTCGTCAAAGGAGCAACTTATGTATCTGTTAGGACTTCGAATAAAGGGGAGTTTGCTATGATTGAAGTTAAGTTAGTTAGTGGTTGATAAGGTGGTTTTTAAAAGTTGTTATTTTGGTTATTCTTATAATGTCTTTAAATAGCCCTCATGGGTAGAGGGGAAAGATAGTTTTTGAATAATTAAGTTTAGTGATTAGAGAATGCTATAGTGTGAAAGGATAGGGCTTCTTTGTGATAGCCTTGTCTGGAAGGTTGTCATTTTCATTGATACGTTTTTGTATCTTCTCTTTCAATCACTTCACAACAATAAGAAATCCTTCATTTGTTTTAATCTAATTAGATTCATTCTCTTGTGTTTATTAATTCAGCCCAGTTTTGGGAATTCTTTCTGTATACCAAAAGAAAGGTTACTAACAGTATCATTCATGATTTGTCAAAACATAACAGTATCATCATGAGATTATGAGAACACCAACTAGAAATTTCACCTTAACCATATTGACCTAACCCTCCAATGCCCAAATCATTGGATAAACATTTCAAAACAGATATTATGTTTATACTATCCAAGAATTTGAACATTTGAACATATATAACATGTCAAGACACATCAGACGATAGCTGTGTTATCACAGATGTCAGTCCCTTTCGTAGGATATCTAAATGTCATAACACAAAGTATAAGTAATAAGGATTTCTTCTCAAGTTCCAACTAATATTGGAGAAGCCAATAATGCAAATTTGTACTAGCATATATAGATATACTTCCTATTGCCCAAAAATACAAGCAAACACAAACACGTTCTATTCAAGGAATAAAATTAACAGCAATGACTTACAGGTGGGGTGTATGCAGGTAAAACTTGTGAATGAGCAATCACAAAATCACCAACCGAAATAGGGCAAGATGATTCTCCACAAAGGTCATGGGTCTCACTATATACATGCCATCCAAAATACGACACATCGACCACTAGTTTCCCTTCTGATAATGCTTGACCTGAGTCATGAAATGATTGGATTAGAGAAAAGAAGACAAACTCATTATACATCAAAACCTCATCTATTTCTACACGGAATGCACCACCAAATAGCGGCCATAGCAGCACTATAACGCAATAGCGTAGCAGAATTTGAACAAATAGCTATTATTTTCTGATAAGCTGTTTAGTAGACTGTGGTCAAATTGCGACTACAGTGGTATTATATCAAATATTATGTAGCAGAATTTGAGTAAACAACTATTTTTCACAAGCTACCATTGATAACACTGCAACTATGACATAATCGCACTAAAATTCCAAACATTACTTACCATGCTCGGAATAAACACTTAAAAGATAAAATATAGTACAGCTACACATGTGCATAAAGAGACACCAAATGCATGAAAATATAGAACAGTCTAAATTTAAAAAACAAATGAAAAGAAACACAGTAACATAAGAAAAGCACGTGAAGATAAGCATTACTTGTATTTGCAGAAATGGTGAATGTAGCAGGTTGGCCTCTTGCAACGGGGTCAGGAGATATTTGAACTCCTTTAACTTGAACATCATAGCTATCTTTCTTACCTGTGACATGACATACATAAAAGATAATTAGGTAATGGTTTACTTAATTAAAGTAAGTAACACTAATACAACAAAACAGTTTAAATTAAATTAAATTAAATTATATCTGTTTGGATAAACAGCTTATTTGCAGCTTATAGCACATGTGCTTATCATGAAATTTTTTGTATATGCTATAAGCTGTTTTATTAAGTTCTCGAAAACGGTCTCACAAAACTTATGTAGGCCTAATATTATAGCAAGTAACGGTAAATTATTAATTAATTCAACTCGGACAACAAGCAACGATAATTTAGCTGACGAAACCAAAAAAATTAATATAAAAAAATCGACAGCAAAGAAACCGAATTGTTAAACGAAACGTTTATGTACGACATTTGAAAACATGAAACTGCACATGGAATATTGAACAGAAGTTGAAAACTAAACAATAATTAAAAAAAAAAAAATTGATGAGAAGAGAAAGAAAAGGAAAAAACCGCAGTAGTGAACATCGGTGGCGTCGGTGAAAGCTTGAAGAAGAAAGAGAGTTGAAAAGAAGAAGAAGAAGAAGAGTTTGGAAGTTATTATTTTCTCCATGGTTTCTCAAGGAAGGATCCAAGTTTTGTTTTATAGAAATAATGATAATGATGAAAATTGAAAACACGATGCAATCAAATATATATGAACAACCAGCAACAACCTTTTCCTTATATCTAGCATTGCTTACTCTAGTTAACTTCCCAATTTCAACATTAGTTTTGTTTTTTTTTCTTCTTTTTATTAATTAATGATTATAATCTCCTTAAAAAATAAATTTTGATGATTATAATGAATTTTATTAAAAGATTATTATTTTTTTTAACAAACCAAAATGAGATATATATTAAAAACAAAAAGTCTTGCTCTCAAGCATAAGACGTGCAATAAGAAGCAAAACCAAGTCACAACAAAATTACAACCTGTTTGTAACTAAAAAAGAGAAGCGAGAAAAAAACCTCAGTCTATCCCTAAACAAGCAAGGGGATTTTACCACCATAAATGATAACCAAAAGGAAAGCACACATTTTTAGCTTTCAACCAACGAAGAGAATACAACTTAACCTTTTCTAAAAGCTGCACCATCGTGTTAGCTTTGTCTGCAAATACGACACGTGTCCGTCTTTCCGCTTTTTTATTGTAATAACGTTTGAAAATTATGAACAATGTTTTTTATGAAATCTTAATTTTGATTAAAAGTTAAAATATAATTGTTTTTTACTTTCAAATTATAACAAATCAAACTAATTGTGATTATCTATTTCAATGAAACCAACAATATAACAAAAATATATAATTTAAATTCTTATTTTTTTAATGACACCAACAACAATCTTTATTATAGAAAAAACTGTTGTTTAAGGTATAATTGGGATATTGAAAAAATAAGTATATATATACATAATACATTCATCTAGTTTGCTATAATTTTTAAATAATAAAAGAAAAAACTGAACATTTGTGTTTGTTACATTTTTATTTTAATATTTAAATATATTCTAATTTATTTGTTACATGTGTTATTTGTATTGGTAGGAGGCATACAAAGAAAAGGTTAGATCGAACTATATGCAACCAACAATGGTTAGATTCTTGTGCTGTTATATCTTGTTCATCTTTGATCAAACTTAGATCAGATCATTACCCTTTACTTCTTGATTTTCGAACCCTAAACCTACAAATAGCCTCAAGCTTTAAATTTCTTAAAATGTGGACATTGCATGACACATGCCATAAGGTGATTGAAGAGAGCTGGAATGTTAGAATTCTTGGCAGCCCTATGTATATTCTCAGTTCTAAATTAAAGATGGTCAAAGAGAAACTCAAAGTCTGGAACAAAGAAGTCTTTGGTAACATTCATTTGCAAGTAACAGAAGCTGAAAAAAATCTGAATAATATTCAAGACCAGATCAACATCTCAGGGCACAATGATACTCTTATGAATGAAGAAAAAATTTCTCAAACAAACCTTGACCTAGCCTTACACAAACAAGAGACCTTCTGGTTGGAGAAAGCTAATCTTAAGTGGCATGTGGATGGTGATAGAAATACCAAGTATTTTCATAGGCTTACAAAAATTAAAAATAAAACTAAAATTATTTCATCACTGAGAAATGGTGAAGACATCATCACTGATCAAGAAAGAATTTCTGAGCATGTTGTTTCTTATTATAAAAATTTGTTTTTTTCTACTAACTATTTTTTGCAGGATCAGTCACTTGTCGAAGAGGCAATCCCAAAGCTTGTTGATGAAACTTCAAACAGGATTCTCACAATGTTACCATCAAAAGAAGAAGTAAAAAATGCAGTCTTTGATTTAAACTCAGATGGTGCACCTGGACCTGATGGGTTTGGTGCTTGTTTTTTTCAATCATATTGGAGTATTGTGCAGAAGGATGTTTATGAAGCTGTGCTTGATTTTTTCAGAACTGGTTTGTTTCCCACCAATTTCAATGCTAACTCAATCATTCTTATTCCAAAAACTCCCAATGCTGATAGTATTGATCAATTTCGACCTATTGCTCTAGCCAATTTCAAATTCAAAATCATCAGCAAAGTTCTCGCTGATAGGTTAGCAAAAATTCTTCCTAGTATCATCTCAAAAGAACAAAGAGGTTTTGTTCAAGGCAGGAACATAAGAGATTGCATTGCCCTTACCTCTGAAGCAATCAATGTGCTGGATAAAAAGTGCTTCGGTGGGAACCTTGCTCTCAAAGTAGATGTATCGAAAGCTTTTGATACTTTAAATTGGGAGTTTCTTATTCTTGTTCTCAAAACTTTTGGCTTTAATGAGTTATTCTGCAACTGGATTTGGTCAATTCTTCATTCTTCCAAAATGTCTATCTCTATGAATGGAGCTCAACATGGTTTCTTTAATTGTAATAGAGGAGTGAGACAGGGCGATCCCCTATCTCCCCTTCTCTTTTGTATTGCTGAAGAGGTGTTAAGCAGGAGTATCTCCATATTGGTAGATCAAGGGAAAATAGAACTTATTGCTGCTTCAAGGAATAACAACATCCCCTCACATTGCTTTTATGCGGATGATTTAATGGTGTTCTGCAAAGGGAAGGTCTCAAGCTTGGAAGCATTAAAATCTCTATTCACCAGATATGCTGCATGTTCTGGTCAAGTCATGAATCTGAGGAAATCTTTTATTTTTGCTGGTGGCATTACTGATTCTAGAATTAATTATATTGTCAACTTGCTTGGTTTTTCTGTAGGTTCACTCCCTTTTACTTATCTTGGGGCTCCCATCTTTAAGGGTAAATCTAAATGCATACACTTCCAACCTATAGCTGACAAGGTGAAGGCCAAACTTGCAAATTGGAAAGCTTCACTGCTCTCTATTGCTGGAAGAATTCAACTTGTAAAATCGGTGGTCCAAGGAATGGTTGTTCATACAATGTCTATTTATTCCTGGCCAATTAAAATTCTTAGAGATATGGAGAAATGGATAAAAAACTTCATATGGAGTGGTGATATCACAAAGAGGAAAATGGTGACGGTAGCTTGGAGGAAAATATGCACAGACTTGGAAGAGGGTGGACTAGGGCTCAAATCTCTCATATGTTTGAATGAAGCTACTAACCTGAAAATGTGTTGGAACTTACTCCAGTCAGATGAGCAATGGGCAATCATAATTAGAAGCAGAGTTTTAAGAGACCATAAATGCATTAATCACCACATCTTCTCATCTATCTGGAGTGGAGTTAAAGGTGAATTTCAAGTTATCATGAACAACTGCTCTTGGATAGTTGGTAATGGGAAACAAATAAATTTTTGGTCAGACTCTTGGTGTGGACAGATTCTTGCTGAAACTTACAACGTGCATGATCATACGCTTCAGCTGTTACCTAAGAAGTTGGAGAACTATATCAGCAATCACAATTGGAACATTTCAGAAGAATTGAATCAAAACTTCCCTAATCTGAGATCGTTGGTCTCTCGGATTACCCTTCCTTCTAGTGATCAGAGAGACACGCTAGTTTGGAATCATTCCTCTAAAGGTGACCTAACTCAGAAAGATGCATATGCTTTTAAAAAACATCACTTTCCCAAGATTAAGTGGGCAAAACTCATTTGGTCAAAGGATATTCCCCCTTCCAAATCTCTGCTTGTTTGGCGAATGATGCTAGATAAATTACCTACTGATGAAGTCTTAGCCTCCCGAGGATGTCATCTTCCTTCAGTGTGCTCTTTATGCTTGGCTCAAGAAGAATCCAATTTTCATCTATTTTTTCTATGTCAGTATGCAGTTAATATTTGGAGGTGGTTTGCTACTTGTTTAAACTGTCCTCTTCAGTTTCAATCTAAAGAAGAAATGTGGTCCACCATTAACAAATGCTCTAGCCCCCAAGGTAAGCTAGTTATTACTGCTGCAATGATCAATATCTTCAATGTAATCTGGTTTGCAAGGAACCAAAAAAGATTCAACAGCAAAACCATTCATTGGAGAACCTCTATAGCTAATCTTATTTCTAGCACCAACCTCTCTGGTAATAATACTCTTGCAACTTCCTCTTCCAGCATGTATGATTTTACTATCATAAAAAAATTCAACATCACTTTGCATCCTCCTAGGGCCCCTCAAATCATAGAGGTTTTATGGCACCCTCCTATTCTAAACTGGATAAAGTGCAATTCTGATGGGTCATCAACCTCTATCTCCTCCGGCTGTGGTGGTATCTTTAGAAACCATAATTCAGATTTTCTTCTTTGTTTTGCTGAGAATACTGGTCAAGAAGATGCTTATTATGCTGAATTATCAGGTGCTTTGAGAGCGATTGAATTAGCAAAACAATTCAATTGGTTCAATCTTTGGCTAGAACTTGATTCACTACTAGTGGTTAATGCTTTCAAGAACAAAGCCTTAGTCCCTTGGAGGTTAAGGAATAGATGGGATAACTGCTTGAACATTGTGAGCAACATGAACTTCATTGTATCACATATTTTTAGGGAGGGTAACCAATGTGCTGATCACCTGGCAAACATGGGTTTAACTTGTAATATTCCTTACATATGGATGCAGCTCCCTGGTAGCATTAGCGCTTTTGTATCTCAAAACAAGTTAGGGATGCCTAACTTTAGGTTTGTTACCCATTAAGGAGGTTTGGTTTGGCCCCCCTCCCTTTCTTTGTATTTTTCTCTTCCTCTATCTATATTTTCGGTAGTCTAGTGTTTTGCTAGCTACTTTTTTGAAAAAAAATAAAAAAAAAATGTGTTATTTGTATTGAAAATTGAGAGTTGTTTTGAAAGGAAAAATCCAACCCAAAGTGCTGAAGGGGGTAGTTTTCTTTATATATAGTATAGAAAATTATTATTATTGTTTTTTTTCTTCTTCATATAGACGAAGTAATAAGTAAGCACACCCCAATGAAAGAGTAAAGGTTCAAACCTCAGTTACGTTATCCAACTAACAATTTATGAAGCTAAAACTTTGTGGACTTTATTGGGTAAATTCTTGGTAGCCAAATGCAGGGTCGTTTATATGAAATATGATGCTCGATTCTATTTTTAAAATAGGTCCTAGTAAAATCAAAACGCAATTCTTTTTGTGTAGCTAAGCTTCATTGAAAAATTAGAATCAGAAGAACTTTTAAACACAACAAAACAAAATAAAATTAAGTGAAAGAGGTGAAATTTACCTAACGGTGTCGTTTGGAATGTCACTCCTACGTGATAGGAAAAAGAAAAACGAATGGTTTATGCGAAAAAGAAATAATTGTTGTGATTCTTTAAATGAAATAGTTTTTCAAATTGACTTATTAAGTGATTATTCAAATTGATGGTGGTTTAATAGCACCAAATTTATGTTGAGAAAGTGGAATTAGAGTCTAGAAAAAACTCATACGTGTACCAAAGAAAAAAAGTAACATATAATTTTTTAATTTAAGTGAGAGTGCGTATTATAATTTTTTTTTAAAGCTTATAATTTTTAAGGCTCGGTTCGGTAACATTTCTTACACTCTTTAAATCCGGTCCTGGCCAAATGCAATGGCTATGTCATTGAAAACTAAATAAAGCCTATCACTAGAAGAGTTGAGAAGTATAAGAGTTACACTCCTTCGGTCACTTAATATAAGAGTAGTTTATATTGCGAGTAATTTGTCTAAAAAAACATGTAACTATTACTAAATTGTATTTTGTAAATCGTTTTATAATTAGTGATAGAGGAAGTACATTATTGATGTACATTAAGATTAACATTGTATAGTAAAAATTTTAAGACGTCACTTATAATAGAATCTTTCAAAAGAAAAATCTGTTACGTCAAACATTTTGATTGGAGTTTAAAATCAGTTCATCCGTTTGCGTGTGTGAGTTTTCAATGGTTTAATAATTTCATTTAGCAACCAAAAAGTTAACAATAAAGTCAATAAATCATAGCTTAACTGATAAAAAAATGTTGCAATTGTAAGGTTGAACGACGTAACCGATGTTCAAACATCAACCCATTCATTCGTGTGCGTGAGCTTCAATGATTATTTATCATCTCGTCCATTAATAAAAGAGTAATAATAAATAAATATAAAAATCTTTAAAAATAATTGGTTTTTTAGACCATCTCCATTGGATGGGTCTTAACTATTTAAGACCCGTTACCTATTAGGTACCCCTAATGGGGAGAATCTTTTTCAGGGTCTTATAAGGTCCCCACTTTTAAGCGGGACCCGCACTCTTTTAATATTAAAAAAATTGAAATATAATGATATAAAATTATTGATAGTGATTGAATGCTTATTAGATACTACTATTAAAAAATTATAAATGAAAGATAGTTGACATCCATTTAAGAATCCAAAAACGGATGTCTCCATTGTGGATGTTCGTGATAGACGAAAGGAAAAGTGGCAGCACCGCCTACGTTAATTTGTACCGCTTCTTTCTTTGTGTACAGCTATTAGTTGGTAATCAAGAGTTGCTTCAATGAGCAACACGTAATATTGTTGTGTATGTGAGTTAGTGTTTGGTTCTATGCCCCCACTATATCAAATATATTATGAGTATGTTATTGTTGGCCAACATGATGAATGATGAACATTACTCTTCCTAAGTTTTGTCCTTTGTATAACTAACCATTTTGAGACAATTTCTTATATTTATCATTGTATTCTTATTCTATTTATTCATTCCCTCTCTATTTCTATTGTTTTTGATCGATCAAAAGAGAAAAAAGAAACTTATACAACTTAAATATAATGGCAAAATAAATTACACAAAACATTAATCTTATATATCAATGCGGGTGGGATATTCGTACTGATGTTATGTGCTTCCTACTTATACAGACGAAGAATTTGACGTCATATTTTTTTATCGGCTAAAATGACATTTCATTCCCATCCTCAGATGGTTGCATGGAACAATGTTTTAAAAATCGAACCGGATAGTTCAACCATTTAACCTTAAACAGGTCTTCCCTACGATTTGGTTATCTTATTGTTAGCATTTCGATCCCAGTTTTCTCACAGTTCAATGTCCAGTTCGGTTTTAAAACATTGATGTAGACTCATTTTGTTATCCTAAATGTAATTGGACATAGAAGGAATATATCATTCCACCACATTAACACTCTCAAAGTATAGTAAGAATAGACAGATATACATTGTCTGTCAAACATAATAAGAAAATAAAAACTAAATAAATAAAGAAGCATGAAGTTTGTATTTAGTAATCTCAGCAAATCCTGTCGTGTTGAATTATAATATAAGGAACTTAGTACTATAATAAGGGTAGTTTTCAGTTTGTAAAACTAATCTATATGCAGATGAACGTAGATATCAATGACAAATTGCAACTACATATCAGCCACTGAGGAACCAAACCCTATATAAAAATCAAATGTAATGCAAGTCAACTCATTATTGTTTTCATCATACATCTTCATCTTCAGAGAGTACCAACCCTGCAATTGCAACAGACGGTAAGAGCTATTTCGTTGAAAAAACATAACAGTCTAGCATTAAACAAAAAACAGGACAGTACTGTATAATCAAACACTCTTAAGTCTTACTTAAAAACATACTCCAGAGCAAACAAACAAATATAATTGAATAAATTCCTCCTTTCCATTATGAGTGTCACATTTGGTTATTTCATACTCCATCCGTATTTTATTATAAGTCGTTTTGCCATGTTCACACATATTTAACATATATTTAAAAATGGAGTAACTTTTACCAAATTAACCGTATTGGTGTGTTCACAATCACAATTGTTACAAATGTAAAAAAGTGAAAGATATTTAGTTGGGATGGATGCACATGGTATACATTTGACGGTTGGATTGGAAAAAAAAGTAATTATATTACATAAAAAATTGAAAGGGACACACATAATGAGACAGGCGAGTCGATAACATGAAGGAAACAAAAAATGAAATCCACAGCCTCGTTCAACTTTTAAACCTCTCAAAGGGAAAGATGAATCACATGTTAATATTCTCATAACATTAGCAATGAACAAAGGACAACGAACTAGGAACTTGTCAATATAGCATTGAGAGAAAAAGGAAATTCTTTATCTAAGAAATCGCTGTTGTTGCATGTTCCAGTACCAAAAATGGAAGAAACAATGTGTTCTAATTGGTAATTATCAGAATCTTAAATGTTAGACCTATCATTCCTAGATTGGTCAAAGGAGCAATTTATGTATCTGTAAATAAAGGGGAGTTTGTTAGGTGGTTGTTAAGAGTTGTTATTTTGGTAACAATGTCATTCAAGACCTGTAAGAAAGGTTGCTAACAGTATCATTCACCCGTGCCAATATTGGTAGGTTAATTTAGCTTCTTCACGGGCCAATACTGAGCTATTTCGTTGAAGAAGCTAAATTAACCTACCAATATTGGCACCGGGTGAGAATCGAAGACCTTGAGAATGAGCACACTCTCAGGTCTCAAACCATTACCACCAGGCCAACCTAGGTGGGTTATCATTCTTAAGATTATGAGAACACCAGCTAGCAATTTCACCTTAACCATATTGACTTTACCCTCCAATTCCCAAAGAAATTGAAAAAACATTTCAAAACAGATATTACTTTAATACTATCCAAGAATTTGAACATATATAACATGCCAAGACACATCAGACGACAGTTGCGTTATCACAGATGTCAGTTACTTTCCTATAATATCTAAATGTCATAACACAAAGTATAAGGAATAACAATTTTTTCTCAAGTTCCAACTAATATTGGAGAAGCCAATAATGCAAATCTGTATTAACATAAATAGATATACTTCCTATAGCCCAAAGATACATGCACGCACGAACACAGTCTATTCAAGGAATAAAACTAACAACAATGACTTACAGGTGGGGTGAATCCAGGTAAAACTTGTGAATGTGCAAGCACAAAATCACCAACCGAAATAGGGCAAGATGATTCTCCACAAAGGTCTTTGGTCTCACTATATACGTGCCATCCAAAATACGACACATCGATCAGTACTTTCCCTCCTGATAATGTTTGATCTGAGTCATGAAATGATTGGATTAGTGAAAAGAAGACCAAATCATTATCATCAAAATCTTGTTTGTTTCTACCCGGAATGCACATATTACTATTACTCTGCAATACACTTTTTAGCACAAATTTTTTGTCAAATTCCGTCTATAGTATCATTTTAACACTATCGTGTAGTGCTATTCGAACAAACCATTATTTTCTAGGATCTGCGACTGACAACGCTGCCACTACGACATAACCGCACCAAAATTCCAAACCACATTACTTACCATGTTCGGAATAAACACTTAAAAGGTAAAATATTGTACAAGCAAACATGTGCATAAAGAGACACCAAATGCATGAGAATAGATATAACAATCTAAATTTAAACAAGAAAAGAAAAGAAACACGGTAACATAAGAAAAGCACGTGAAGATAAGCAGTACTTGTAGTTGCAGAAATGGTGAATGTAGCAGGGCGGCCTCTTGCAATGGGATCAGGAGATATTTGAACTTCTTTAACCTCAATATCATAGCTAGCTTTCTTATCTGTGGCATACATAGAAGATAATTAAGTAATATAGTTTATTCAATAAAAGCAACACTAATACAACACAAAACAGCAGCTTATAGCACAAGTGATTATCATGATAAGCGCTTATGTACAAGCTTACATAAGCTATTTCAATAACAATTTTTCATTTTTTTTAATATGCTATAAGCTGTTTTCATAAACTATATTGGATAGCTGAAAAAAGTTTATGAAAACTATCATAAGCTGCTTTTTTAAGTTCTCCAAAACAGTGTCACACAACTTATGTCAAACTAGGCCTAATTTTAGCAAGGATCATTATAAATCAAAGTGGTCAAATGCAAATCTCAAATATTCTCTATGTAAACTTATACTATTAATCTATGAGAAAGAAAGAGAAAAAACCGCAATAGTGAACATCAGTGGCGTCGGTGAAAGCTTGAAGAAGAAAGAGAGTTGAAAAGAAGAAGAATAGTTTGGAAGTTATCATTTTCTTCTCCATAGTTTCTCAAGGGAGGATCCAAGTTTTGTTCTGTTGAGTGTTGAGATAATGATAATAAGTGTATTTGACAACACAATACAATATGAAGTAGAATTAGCAACAACTTTTCCTTAAAACTAGCATTGCGTGCGTAATCTTCTTAACTTTCCAACACTACTATATTTCCCTTTTTTTTCTCTATTTTTATTTTTTGTTTTTGGTGAAATTTCCCTTTCTTCTCTACCAATTATTAGAAAAAATGAAAAAATAAATAGATTAAAACACCCACATCAAGCGCAAGGTCTGCCTAATAGGAGGACAAAATAGTATTATCTATCTAATAACAGTATATAAAAATTGAAGTATAATAAAATTTTATAATCGTCCTTATGATCTGTTTAATTTTATGTGTATAATGATCATTTTGCAAAAATTTAACTTAATTGAATTTTAAAAAAATTGAAAATTAATTATATGGATAATGATTGTCACAACTGTAACAAATTACCACAGATAATTATGAAATTAATTAATTTGTTAAAAAAATTACGGATAATAGTCACTACAAGTCTAACAAATTTTCATATCTATCGAATCAATTCATTTGTTTTTAAATATTAAGGAACTATCACGAATATAACTAATTTCCATGCATATTTGTTTTTGGATGCAATTTCTATCTTTTTATAATATTTTGGATGCAAAATTAATAAGTCTTTGGAATATTTTTAAAACATTATTTGTTTTTTAATTATAAATAAAAACAAAAAGGTGTAGGCAATCTTTTCTCTACATCTAATTTCCTATACTTTGCAAATAAAAAGTCAATTTATTTCTTCTTTCTTCTCCTTATTATCCGATTCTCTTTATTTTTTGAATATAATTGCACAACAAAATAATCGGTTTAGCGGGTTTCATGATCAATTTGTTATTAATAATAATAAGAAAAAACAGTGTATTATAGCATAGATATAGGAAAAACAGTTTATGCTACTTTTTTATGCATAAGTATAGGAAATGTAGTCAACTGTATCAATGGGAAATCCAGTTTTGCATCAATCAATATGGTAGCTCAAGACTGTAGAGACTTAATGTCTAGTTTGTCGGATGTTGGTATTATGTTTATTAGTAGAGGGCAGAATTCTGATGCACATAACTTAGCTGCTCTGGCAAAAATTGTGGGCACTAGTACTTGGCTTGGGGCAGCTCCTGCTAGCTCCTTATTTCCTGTTTATGTTCCTCAAAACTCTGTCAGTTGTAATCCTTTAAGCTGTATACCAGCTTTTTCTTAATGAAATATGTTCCCTTTCAAAAAAAAAAAAAAAAAAAGTATAGGAAAATAGCTTATTTTCATCTCTTTTAAACTCTTAATCTTACTTTTTTTTTTGAAGGAGAACTCTTAATCTTACTTATTTGCATATAAAAAAATTAATAGAAAGCTACATTAACGTTAATATTTTTAAAATAATCATTAGTTTTACCCTTGAAAAAATATCATTAGTTTTCAAAATTTAAGCATATCAACTTTCTCATATCGGTATACATAAAATTTGATTTTGAAGATATAAGCACATAAATTCTACAATTAGTGCGGTGTAAATATTTAACGCTATTTTGGAGAAATAATACATTGATGTTGATATTTTAAAAATAGACACGAGTTTTCCAAATTTTATCATATCAACTATCACATATCGTTGGAGAAAAATTTCTTCTGCATATATAAGCATATAAAATCTTCAACGAGTGCAATTCAAATATTTAACAATGTTTTAAATATAAAATAAGCTTATGAGAGCTGTGGAGTTTATTTCTCCTGACTTTATCTGTGAGACTGGGTTTTATTCTATTTTGTAGCATACGCCTCTGTTGTGTCGGATGATGACTGAACATGTCCATCTGTGCGTTATTTTTAAAGATTTTTCTTTTTGAATAATGTTAAAGTTCTTATGTTATCTTCTTTCGTGCTAAAATCCTATTATGATCAAATGATCTCTCGCTCTTTTGTCCTATTTGTGCAAGTTATTGGTATTTTGAAGATTCATGCAATGGTTGTTTTAGCCAAAAATTTATCGAAGGGGGAGATTGTTGGGTTTGTAGACATGCATTGGCTACATTTTGTTAAAACAATAGTTCTAGCAAGATGTCAGACAAGATGTCTTAACATTTTGGTACGACATCATAGCGTGCCTTGATTCCGCCTTCTTGGTTATTTATTTTAAGCGTGAAGATTTTCTAAATATTCTCTGAAGATTTTAGTCACGAAGAGTTGACCAAGAATCATGTTTTTAGAAGTAGAGAAAGACGGTTTATACTTAACTTAGTCCTTAAGAATGTTGTTGCAACGTTTAAGGAAACATCCGATTTGCTTCAGAATATCATGTGCTGAAATCTCGTGATTCAGCTGATGATTAGCCAAATTTGTGCATCAAGTTCATTTCACATCAGGTTATATAAAGAAAGACTCAAGACCTAATTGTTCACTGAAGCCTTCGTTCATAAAAGAGTCATTTAGGATTTTAGTATGTTCTTTGTTATTTGTGAGTCACTCTTGTATCATGTTGATGCATTGAACTTGACTTTGTATTTGAGTTGTAATTCTTAGAAATCACTCAAAGCTTGTAAGCACGAGTTGATTATTAGGATTAGAAGAGTGTCTCCATCTTGTTATCTATTAAAAGGACGATCATTGGATCTGTGATTAAGAGGAAGTGAGCGGAGGTTCTCATATCTATGATTAAGTGAGAAGCTGTAGACCGAGAATTTTTATGTATGCTTTGAATTGATACTACTTAGTGAATTTCCTTCCTGGTTTGGTAGCCCGCAGCCATAGATTAAGTTGCACCGAACTGGGTCAACAAACAACTTATGTTCTTTTATTTTCCTGTCCATATCTATTGTTAGATTAACTGTGTTATCACAACGTCTTGACATTATTCTTAACATCTCACTTGTCGAGACATCTTGTATAACATCTTTATTATGTGCCAAAATTTCAATTTCCTTATTGAAATGAACGACAACAGAAGTAAATGGTGTTTTTTTTTTCTTCCTATAATTGTCAGGCTATGAAAATCAACTGATTCGAAGAACTCTGAGAAACCATTAACTATCCATTTGATTTTAATGGATAACTATGTGAGTTTTTTAGATTTTATATTACGATACTATTAAGCCGTCATAATTTATAAAAGATTGGTATGTTGTATGAATATCTTTTAATGCAATGGTCGGAAGCAAACTTTTTAAGTTGAAAATAACTTGGATGCCCCACTTATTTACATATTTTAATATTGAAACTATGTGAAAAAAGGAAAACAATTTAGAGGATTGATCCAAAATCATCCATTTTCGATAGATAAGAAGAAGAAAAGTGATGACAGTTAAGATTTGTGAAGAAAGAGTAAAGAGAAATTGAATGCGTGGGTGTTGATATATTTTTTTATATATTTGTACTCATAATTTTTGAATAAACTCTTAAAAAAGTCATACTTTACCATTTTGTGTAGTAAAGTAATTGCAGACACATTCAACATATTTGTGGTCGATAAATCAGTTATATTTTTGGAAGTGGTTGAAAAATGAGTGTGTGTAATTATCAAGCTGCTCACCATAGAAAATATACATTACTAAAGAAAACATAGAAAATATACTTCAATGTTTAAATTACGTTAAAGGAACAAATTGAAATATAATTGTGTAATGATCATGCTGCTCAATATCACAAATAGTGGATAGGGAAAATGTTTTTTTTTTTTTTTTTTGAATCAAGTGAAAATGTTTTTAAAAGGAAATAATGTGTGAGACTGAGAAGGTGTGCTTATTCTCATATTAGAAAAGGGTCAAAATGTGTATCCCTTTGTTTGTTTCTATCGGTTAAAAGGTGAATGAGAAAAAAATTAATATATAACTGAAAAAATGGAATCAATATGTAAAGAAAAAAATGGGTCATAAGAGTCGGGGGACAAAATTGAAATGAGATGGAAAAAAAAGGACGAAATTGGGATGACATAGCAAAAAAGGGAGATTGGAATTGCATGACTATCTTTCCATTATAGATAATAGACAAGTTAAATCAAATCTTCAAAATTTGATATAAAATAGATTGCTTTTACTTATATAAGTTTAAAAAATACATTGTTTTTAACATAAAAAATTGCATTAATGTAGCTTATGAGTTTGAATTAGAAATATTAGTTCAAATAATAAAATATAAAATAATATTTGATATACGAAATAAAATCAATTACTCCCTCCAGTCCTTAATATATAAGAAGAAAAATAAAAAAACACAAAAACTAATACAATCATTAATTTTACCACTTTTTAAATAATTTTACAAATATATCCCTATAGAAAGTTGTGAACGATTAAATACATTCACTAATATTTTTTTGAACAAGCAAAAATGAGATATATTAACACGGACACCGTAATTGTTACCGCACAAGATGTGCCAAAACAATCACGGAAATGTCAAGGTCCAAACAAAATTACAATCAAATCAGTCAATACCCAGACATGAAAGCAGGCTCGACCACCAATTATGAGTACCAAAACTAAATACAGCATTACAAGCTTTTAACCACTACAAAGAAGTTGATTTCACTAATATTGAAAAGACAAACATTAAATGAAGGATATAAAAGTTTTTTTTTGTAATAACTACATCTTAAAACTTGTGACATTTTCTTATAAATAGGATCAAAAAAATTTTTGAAAATTTTCTTATAATAAGGACCGAAGGGAGTAGTTGTTATTTTCTTGAGAGAAAGGAACATAAGATGAGAGAGAAATAATTTTATCCAATTATGACAACAAAAATAAAAGTTAAAAAAATTTCTTAAAAAAAAGAGAAGTTAAAATTATTTATTGTTAATTTTTTATGAGAGAGGGATGCACTAGAACAAATTAGTAAGTGAAGAAATAGATGGAAACAAGAAAAAGATAATAAGGTTTGTAAAATAAAAGGTTCCTACGTCAACGTCAATTAATCATAATAGTTTGATCGATTAATTTTTTGAAGGAAGTTTGATCAATTAATGTATATCATTTTCTTGATAAAACTTTAATAAGGTTTGTATAATTTTTTGAAGGAAGTTTGATCAATTAATCATATAATTCGATTAATTAGTGAATAATTAAATAAGTTTTTTATTCTTATAAATATATCATTTTTTTTAATAAATTAAACGAATTATATTAAAGTAAAAAACTAACAGCCCCTCAAGTACAAGGCGTGCTAAAAGTATCTGTTAAAAGTTTATGTACAATACAGTCAGGCTACTAACAGTCAAAGAAACGAAAAACGAAATTACATCGCAGCTTGAAAACAACATAAAGGATTTTGCCTTCAAAAGAGATAGTCAAAGTTGAACGTAATGTAATTCGCTTCTAACCACCAATATGTTTGTTAGTTTAACCCTTTCAAGAAGTCCTCTGAGCTGATGAAAATGATTATTAAAAATTGGGTTAATAGACCTTTACCCCCTGTAAATTTTATTTTTTTGGATTCGGTCCTTGTAAATTTTTTTTGTTTTGGAAAAACCCCCTAGACCAGCTGACTGTGCATTTTTGCTGATGTGGCATGTTGCATCACCTTTTTCAGATGACGTGGCGCGCTGACTGTATAATTATTTTTATTTTTTATTTTTTTATAGGGTACACGTGGCATTTATGATTTTTTTTCAAATAAAAAATTCTTAAAAAATTTTAAAAAACGAAAAAATATTATAAAAAATAAAATAAATTCTGGAAAAATAAAAATATTAATAAAAATGATTAAAAAACGAAAATAATTATGGAAAAATAAATAAAATCTGGTAAAATTTAAAAATTCTAGTAAAATCTAGAAAATTTAATAAAAAAAATCTGAAAAAATAAAAAAAATTAATATATATCAAAATTTTCAAAAAAATTATTAAAAAAATCTGAATTAAATTAAAATTATAAAAAAATCGAAATTCTATAAAAAAAATTAATATATATCGAAATTCTATTCTTCATGATCTAATGTTATGTTTTTTTAATTATGAATATACTTTCCATCTTTCCAATATATCGAAATTTATTTTTATTTTTTTATAAAATAAAACTTCCTAATTTTGAAAAAAATATGATTTTTTTTTTATTTTTCCAGAATTTTTAAATTTTTCCACTATTGAAAATAATATGGAAATATGAATTGTTTGAAATATATTAATTTTTCCAGATTTTATTTTATTAAATTTTCAATATTTTTTTCATTTTACCAGATTTTTTAAATTATTCCAGAATTTGTTTTACTAAATTTTCTAGATTTTTTCATTATTTTTCATTTACCAGATTTTTATTAATTTTTCCATAATTATTTTGTTTTTTTTAATCATTTTTATTTTTCTAGAATTTATTTCATTTTTTTATAATATTTTTTCGTTTTTTTTTTTAAAAAAATCATTAATGTCACGTGTACCCCATAAAAAAATATATATAAAAAAATTATACAGTCATCGCGCCACGTCATCCAAAAAAGGTGACGCAGCATGCCACATCAGCAAAAATGCACAGTCAGCTGGTCTAGGGGGGTTTTTCAAAACAAAAAAATTTTACAAGGACTGGATCCAAAATTATTTTTTTTCAGGAGGCAAAACCAAAAGTGACCTATATTATAGGGGGTAAAAGCCTATTAACCCTTAAAAATTCTATTGTTACGGTTTTATCATATAACAAATAAGACCGAAATCCAAATAGTAATAGAGAAGGTTGTCCTTGAATATTTTGAGAACCCTGCAAGAGCACAAAACTAATTTCAATGAGTATATAAGTCGTCATGAAGAATTGTATCGATACCAAGCCAATGGGATATCATAAGGCACAAACGATCGTAGTGATCACACTTAAAAAAACAAATGGTCTCTATCCTCTACAGCCCCAAATGAAGCCGCACAAGATACCAGTGAAACATCAGAACATTTCTCTTTCGAAGATTATCCTTTGTAGCAAGTCTGTTCAGAAAGAGACGCCAGACAAAAATATTAACTTTTAACGGAACCACTTTATGACACAAAAATGATGAAATTCCTCAGTAACGTTATCGTCAATCGCTATTAAGTAAGAATACGCAGATTACACTATGTATTTGTTGGAAGGATGAAGTTTCCACACCCACCTATCAGCCGTGCCAACCTGCAAAACAACAACAGACAACCGTTCCACGCACTCCCCCACCAAAACCTCCCCCCACACAAATAACCTCCTCCTCCACTTCCACGCCTCACCACCAGTGGCGGAGCCCTTCATGGGCTGGGTGGCCCACCCCGAAAAATTAAAAAATCAACGATTATAAGTCTATTTTGCGAGATTTTATGCAATTTTGTGTCGGTTTTATGCTTTGGTTGATCCAAATTCCTGCAAAGTGGTGTAGTGGCCCACTCGAAAATTTAAATAATTCAATTATAGGTCTATTTTGTGAAATTTTATACAATTTTATGTCGGTTTTAGGTTTCGGTTGATCCAAATTCCCGCAAATTGGTGTAGTGGCACACCCGAAAAATTTAAATAATTCAATTATAGTTCTAATTAGCGAGACTTTAAACAATTTTTCAATAGTTAATTTTAGTGGCCCACCCTGACATTTTTTTCTGGCTCCGCCACTGCTCACCACCCACCTCCCCAATCTAAAGCAAACATCTCCAACACCGTAGCTAGTTTATTTTCCGATAACTCAAAAAGTCTTGCATAAGACATTGCTAACGGAATATCACCATTTAAACTTATTTTAAAATATTTTAGAGACAAAAAAATAGTACATATCACGGGTTAATACACTGCTTTTTTTTGTTTACATGTTAATACACTAGTTGTAGTTTTTTTTTTTGGTTACAACACTAGTTGTAGTTGTTACAACACAAGTCTTCAATTTCCGTTTGTAAAAATAAGTTTTCGATTTCCTTGTTAGGAATTTAAAATAAACAAATATTTTAAAGCTAAATACTTTCGGAAAGCAAACAAATCCTTACTAAACCTCTGTAATGTGCATAGCTAGTTATGCACTCGTCAAAAAGAAGAAACATTTTTTTTTAAGTAGAGTCACAACATGTTAATTAGGTTAGTTTAAGTAGTTTCATGAATGAAGATTTAAGTTCATTTCTTTCATGGGAAGAGAGAAATGAAAATAGAAGAAAAAGAATGAATATGAAAAAGGAATTTGAACATGAGAGAAACGATAAGGGAAAATATATGTAATGTGTTTTGACCATGAGAGTAAATGAAATATGCTGGATTGTCGGTAATTATATGAGTTTGTTGAAGGATTTGAGTTTTTGGGTAACTACATTACCAAAATTTAGACTTAATTATAAAAATATCACATCATTTTAAATGTATAATAAACATGTATTTTGTCAACTTAGCATAACACATTTTCAAATAATAAAGATTGAATAAAAAAAGAGCATGAAAGAGAATGAGATCCAAAAACTAAATTTCATTATAAGAAAAAAAACAAATGACATTCAAACATTAATAAAATTATTCTTTATATTGTTGGGACCACAGAGGATGTCTACACTAAGTTGAATCATCATATTAGGTTAAGAGCAATCACACAAGAGAGATCGACACTACATATTAACTTAAAATGTGTAATGGACATGTATTTTGTCAATTCAGCATAACAAATCTATAATTTTCTATTGTCAGATCCCACCAAAGATCAAAAGTTAAGTAATTTAAAATAATAGATGTTGAATAAAAAAATAGCATCAAAACGAATGACATCCAAAAACTAAAATTTAAAAAATAAATAAAAGATATTCAAAACTAACAAAACCACCCATCATAATGTTTAGACTTCCGGGGGAGTCTAAACTGGGTTGTATAATCACAGTAGGGTAAAATCAACCATAAAAGTGAGATTCACACCATATTTTTATTCAAAATCTAAAGGCATTAGGTATATGGGTCATTTCACTTATATTTTTCTCATCATCTACTTTTTTATCTAATGTGAAGCTTTAATTACATAAGAGACATTAATATCTCTCTCTGAAATGTGCGACGACTCTACATCTGTATGATGGTGACATGGTCATATAAGGTCAGATTGATGCATAACATGATAAAAAAAAAAGGCGGGTGCATTTTAAAAAGAAATTTTGACATGAAAGAAATGGTAAGGAAAAAAAATAAGGAGTGTGTATTTTAACCATGAGAGTATAGGAAATAAAATGAGTTACTGGTAATTTGTAGGTTTGTTGAAGAATTTGGAGATTTTGGGGTTTATTTACCAAAAAATTAGACTCAATTAAAAAATACACTTCATTTTCAAATTTCTACTAAGTATATATTTTGTCAACTCAACATAATACATCTTTTTTCCATTTCAGATTCCACCAAAGACAAAAGTCAAGGAATTTGAAATAATGAAAGTTGAACAAAAAAAAAAATGTAAGAGAGTGACATCCAACAACTAAAATTTATGATAAAGAAAAATTAAACAAATGACATCCAAAAGCTGACATAACACTTCATCCTAATTTTGGAACCTTCGAGGGATCATAGTCTAAGTTTGATCACCATATTAGACTAAGAAAAACCACACATGTATGACTGATATCAAATCTTTATCCTAAACCTTAAGGCATCAGATATATATGTCATCTCACTTATATGTTGTTTAAAGTTTACCATATATCTCATCCTAACATAGAACTTTGACTCACACTAGACACACACTAATATTTCTTAACCAAATGGGCAACTATTCGTGTTCGTAATCACGTGACATAGTAAAATAAGGTCAAGCGGAGGAACACCATGTTCCAGAAGGTTGGCTGGTGACTGTTTCATGAAGAGAGTTTTATATTCCTTTCTTTTACGTGAAGACAAAAAGGAAATCAGAAGGAAAAGTAACGGATTTGAAAAAGGAATTTGAACATGAGAGAAGATAGGGAAAAAATAATTATTGTGCGTTATGTTCATGAGAGTATAGAGAGTAGTGTGAGTTATCGGTGATTTTACGAGTTTGTTAAAGGAGTTTGAGATTTTTGGGTAATTATTTTACTAAAAAAATTGAGTCAATTAAGAAATGCCACATAATTTTAAATGTCTAATAAACATGTATTTTGTGAACTCAGCATAACACATCTGCAATTTTCCATTGCCACTTGTCGCCAAAGTCCAAAAGTTGATGAATTTAAATTAATAGAGGTTGAATGAAAAAAATTCAGATGAAAAACAATGACATTTAAAAACTAAATTTTAAGATAAAAAATGCAAACAAACGACATCAAAAATTTAAAAGACAATTTATTTGCGACTTTCGGGAGATTCTGCATCGAGTTTGATAATCACATTAAACAAAGAGAACAATACACGTGAGTTTAACAACACATCTTCACCCTAAACCTTATGAAATTAGGTATATGGATCATAACACTTATATGTTACTCAACATCTACTCTTACATCCAATGTGACTTTAACTCGCACTTGACACATTAACATTTCTCCCTCAAGTACGAGACTCTCTGCATATGAGATTTACCACCATAAACCAATTCTGCTTCTCCACAAAGTCGATCTAAGCTATGATACTATTGTTGGGCCTTACAAGGGAGCCAACACTGGCATGGATTGACCCATTGCACAGAGAACAACCAGACAAATGAAAATGATATCAAATCTTTAATTAATATTTTAAATATCACGAAATTCTAGCCCGTGCTTGGCACGGGTTTCCAAGCTAGTTTAAAATAAACAAATATTTTAAAGCTAAATACTTTCGGAAAGCAAACAAATCCTTACTAAACCTCTGTAATGTGCATAGCTAGTTATGCACTCGTCAAAAAGAAGAAACATTTTTTTTTTTGAAAGAAAAAAGAAGAAACATTTGATATGTAAGCCATTAATATAATGCAATATTAATCTGATTGCAAACTTTTTAATATCATAATTCAAGTGTCATAATCTTCAGAATTAATTGTATTTAATGGAGGCATCACATGGACAAAATAAAGACAGAGAAAGAAATAATTTTGAGAATTGCAAAGATGTCCTTCAGAATTTGCACCTTTATGAAACATGTCAATAAACAGAATACAATAATTATACTTTTTACAAAAAAGCATCGAATTTATTATATTTTTATAAAAAGGTATCGATTTTATTAGAGTGTAAATATATACCATACCATATGTATACGCTTCCTTTAAAAAATAAAAAACGTATACTCTCCCCGGTACTCAAAACTAGTTTACTACACTTCAGTATTCCCTTGAACCCTTCCCAAATTTCTCCTTATGTCTTGCACTAACAAGCATGAATAAAGAGAAACAAGTTATTTTTCCCCTTAAATTCAAATAAAGTTCAATGAATTTGGTCATTAACTAAAAAACATAATTAAAGAAACAATGTTTATCACACATAAAGAAAAACCACAATGATATTAGACATTAACTCCTATAAATAGATCAACTCTCACACTCTCTCAACACATCAACATCACTCATCTCCCTCTCTTTCAAGGTTACCTTCTCTTAACACAAAAAAATGGCGAAAACTCTCTTATTGTTTTTTCTCTTTCTCCAAATAACCTCTTTCATAGCATTTGCTGAAAAGCTAGAAACTCTTCATCACAAACCAGCAACTCCACATCATTCCCCAACTAAGTCACCTGTTCATAAACCATTAGCTAGCCCACCTCACCACAACCACTCACCATCCCATGCACCTTCTCATGTTCACACTCCTTTACATCCTCCTCACCCTGCTAAACCCCCGACCCATCACCACCACCAACATCAACATCACTCACCATCCCCTACGCCTTCCCATGTTCACCCTCCTTTACATCCTCGTCACCCAGCAAAACCCCCAACTCATCATCATCAACAACACTCTCCTGCTCATTCCCCTATTAAGTCTCCGGTTCACACTCCTTTACATCCTCCTCACCCTGCCAAACCTCCAACCCATCACCGCCACCAACATCACTCACCATCCCCTGCCCCTTCCCATGTTCACACTCCTTTACATCCTCGTCACCCTGCAAAACCCCCCACCCATTATCATCATCATTCTCCTGCCCATGCTCCTATTAAGCCTCCGGTTCACAAACCTTTACTTCCTCCTCATTCTGCAAAATCCCCAACCCACCACCATCCTCCGGCTCATGCTCCTACTCACACACATGTTTCGAGAAACTTGATAGCTGTTGAAGGAGTTGTTTATGTCAAATCATGCAACCATACTGGTGTTGACACCCTAAAGGGAGCTACACCACTTCCTGGTTTGTTTCTTAACTTTATATGTTGAAACTCCATTTTATTTTATTTGTCTCTTTATTTTAAAAAGTATTTTTAAATTTTTATTTTTGTTTTTCTAATATTTTTTGTCCCGTCAAGCATTGACTGCATTCTTGCATGAAGAATCAAAATATATAAGTAATATATTATGTATTTATTGTATTTTTTTTCACACCTTCTTTTGGCCTAACATTTTATGTACAATGCATATAGATATAAATTTATTATTACAATCATAAATTTAATATATCGTGTCTGTATATACATTATTTTTGTGTTTATTTTCACTGATATGACAAGGTTGTAGAAGAATACTTCTATAGTAATACCATTGATATGACAAGGTTGTAAAATAACTATTATACTCACACACAAACATAATAACACGTTATTAATTTTGCCTACAAAATGCACCTTATTTAATTATTTCAAAAACACATTTTATTTAATTATTTTATTTTCTACTTTTTTGTTTGTGTATGTCCAAATCGTTATGTATTGATTGATCAGAGTTATGACAATGACATTGTTATGTTGTTTTGAAAATTGAAGGTGCCATTGTTAAGCTCCAATGCAACAACACCAAATACAAGTTGGTCCTTAAAGCCAAGACGAATAAGAAAGGTTACTTTTATATTGGAGGTCCAAAGAACATTACAGGTTATTCAACTCGCCATTGCAACGTTGTTTTGGATAGTGCACCTAAAGTACTAAAACCTTCAAATCTTCATGGTGGTGTTATTGGGGCTCTTCTTAAGCTTGTAAAACGATCAATGTCTAAGGGTGTTTATGTAAAACTCTTCTCTGTTGGGCCGTTTGCTTTTGAGCCCAAATGTCATCATTAAGAAAAATAATAGTGATGTAAATTGAAGAATCTTTTAGGGTTTTAACTTTGTGTTCAAATATGGTGTTTGGATCTTGAATCATCAATAATAAAAAAATGGTTTATCACACTTGTTTACGCTAACCCCCCCCCCCCCTGTATATTTAAATCGATTTAAATTGCTGCATTTTAGAAGTAGAATTTATTTGTGTGAAATTACTAATGTATTTGGTTATGATAATACTAATTCATATAAATCAATCAAATTCAAATATGAAAACATATTAAGGCATTATAATTTGGTTGTTAATTACATCATAAAGGCAAACACAAAGGGTTATAAAATGATATGTGTGTGTGTATATATATATATATATATATATTTTTTTTTTTTAAATAAGTTTATTTAAAGAAACACAAAGGTTATAATTTATAAGAGGTTATGCATATAACTTCTAAGAAAAAAAACTTTAGGTAATTAACAGTGTTAACTTTTAAATAATTCCAACAAAATATTTTTGCTTATAAGAATTCAAATATAATGTCAAAAAGGGCATATACATAACTACATTCATTTTGAAAGGTATGAACATAACTACATATTACGTCCTTCATAAAAAAAAGTATTAACTACATATATATATATATATAAAAGGATATGTATATATTTTTTTTTTTATTTTTAAATAAGTTTATTTAAAGAAACACAAAGATTGTAATTTATAAAAGGGTATGCATATAACTTCTAAGAATTTTTTTTTTTAGGTAATTAACAGTGTTAACTTTTAAATAATTCCAACAAAATGTTTTTGCTTATAAGAATTCAAATATAATGTTAAAAAGGGCATATATATATAACTACATTCATTTTGAAAGGTATGAACATAACTACATATTACGTCCTTCATAAAAAAAAGTATTGTCACAGATTAATTCACCATGATATTATACATCTTAAACATGTCATGTATCACATTTTGAATTTTGATGGACCCTTTCCTACAAGCATGCATTTTTTTTTACGAAAGTTAACTATTATCATTAATCAACTAATGTTTAATACAAGAAGGATAAAAAAAAAAAAATATGGTGACTAGCCGAAGAACATGTTGTCCTAGCAAAAGTATGAGCAATCATGTTCGCTTGTTTCCTAACGAACTTCACCTCAAAGTTAGAATGTAAAGATAACAGATAAATAATACTAGAAATAATAGCGTAGAATTCTGAATCACTATGACCCGAAGCAGATAGATCTTGCACTAGAGTAGAAGAGTCAGACTCGAAAAGAACTCGGTCCCATCAGCAAAGTGAATGGCATCGAGTAACCCTCCAAAACTGTCGTATTTGCCTGCTGCCAATTCGTTTGAGCCCGAATAAATTATCCACGGGAGTCTCTAACACAACACACAAAAGATCTAACTTGGTTACGGTTATAGAACGCGGCATCCACATTGCATTTCGACCAGGTCTCACTTGGTTTCTCTCAAACTGAGATGTTACCTTGCACTCTATTCTGCCTATGTTGCACAACTGGTGGTGAGGGATGTTTATGAAACCTCTTGCCATTGTTGTCATGCATCTAATGATGTCCTTCCAATGCTTGTTGAAGTTTGAAAATACAAGCATGCATTAAATACACATTCATTCAGTTTTATAATTTTCAAATATTGTTAGTCTAAATTATTCAAATTTCAAACCCGAAAATCTTATATAAATTTTGAATATGAGGTGGTTAGTCTTTGTAACCTACAAGTTAGCACTACCCAAATTTTAAAGTATACAATTGCCAATAATTTTAGATTTTTAGATAGAAGTAGTTAGTAGCCGACTCACACCTTACCATGGTGTTGGGTGGCTTTAGGTTATCGTATTTCGGGATTTTATTGTCTAGGTCCTTAGCTAGGTGGAGAGGGTGAGGACAAATTGTGGAAGTATGCGAGGGGGTAAATCAAATGGTTATACCGTGTATTCCATCCTATTATGAGTGCGTCTGCGCCCGTTGCTTAGGACACAACTCATGTCCCTCCTTATGAGGAGGTTATTATTTAGCAGCAGTAGGCCAGACCAGGGACGGAGCCAGGATTTAAACATCTTGGGGAGCAAGTCTAAAAGGTATACTTTAGTAAAGACAAAAATAAATTCTCAAATGCACTACATATTTAAAAAAAAACTACATCCGGAGTTGAATGGCTTACAAGTTACATAGTTAAAAGACTTTTTTTTTATAAGTTAAAAAGCATTTTTTTTCTTCCATAAAAGACAAAGATCCACTAGACATATAATATACCATAACACTCATAGACTCATAGTGATGGGGGGCCACATTGCTGACCTTATTGAAACATCATATAAAATCATGGTATATTACTAGTAGGAAAAAAAATTGGAAAATGTGGGGGGACCACGACCTCCCTTGGCCCCTGTGGTACCTCTGCCACTGGGGTAGACAGGTTCACGACCCACTCCAGATCTTCGATAACATCAGGCGCTGAGTGGACAATGTTATGGAGGTTCTTGATGTGTTTGCGAATCCTCTTGTTTCCGCCATTGTGGAGGGCATTCGGTCGGAGTATCTCATGTTGTAGGAGGAGCTGGTTCCGCGGAGGAGGACTATGAGCCATGGTCCACATGAGTAGGTTTTTGTAATGTTTTTCTAACATATGTGTATATTTAGATGTTTTTTTTGACACTTCAACTGATATAGATGTAATATATTTAGATTTGCACATCTGCGTTTTTATGACATTTTGGTTAATTTTCGTTTATTTCCCGTATTTAAATTATGAATGATTGAATGAATGATGAAAACATGTATTTTTGAGAGGAATTGATGTATGTATGAATGAAGGAAGGAAATTAGAGAAAAAGATGCTTATGATATTCTGCACACAGGTCCATCGTTAGTTAACTCACATTTACCTGTAATCAGCGTGAGTTAACTAACACTGCATTTCAGCGTGACATAAGTCACATTGCATTTAACATCTGTGTAAGTTAAATCGCGTTGGGAGTATTTTCGTCAGTTTGTATGGGAGTGAGCAAAACTTGATGGGAAAAGAGCAATTTTCTACGATCAATAACACATTGTATACTTCTTCTAAAGATACATTTTGTGCGACATATCATCTCACACTCATGTCACTTTGGTTCAATATCTTGATATTGAGATGCGTCACATGCTTGAATAACATCGAACATAATAATTATCATTATCACCATCACGATGATTCCCTTCCTCAAATCCTTCACTGTTAGGAGTGACAAAAATACCCGTGCATGTGGGTACCCGCATGTAAAATCCAACACAAACATGGGGCACGTAGGTAAATGGATATCTACGGGTATAATAAACGGGAATTTTTCTTTATTTTATGGATATGGACACGGATTTGATGATGCTCGTGTCCCCGGGTACCCATATCCGATAATAAATTAAGTAAATTACTAATACACACACAAATGAGTTTGAGATCTCAAAAAACCCTAGCTTCATTTACTGTACGACAACTTTATCTTCCTCTTCCCTTTTTGTACAACCAGGTTTTCTTCTTCTCATTCTCGGTTTTCTTCTTCTTCTTCTTAGCATGATTATTTGATTTTTATTTTAGATTTGAGAGCTTTCTAGTTTTAGATGAATACATGAGTATTTCAATTTGTTTCTAACTTCTTTGTGAGAATTGATTTAATTTTTGTGTGTTGTTCAGTCATTTCTTTATATGTGTCTTAGTTACTTTTCTTTTATGTCATGTATTTTGTTCCTTCGTAAATTGAAACGCACGATGTAAGAATCATGGATTTTGTATGAATTATTTATGATTTATGAAATTTGAATGAATTATGTAGGAAAGTTTAAAAGTTGAAGTTTTTTGGGAATTAAAAAAAAGTTATTCTTTCTACTAAAAAATAAATAAATTCAAAATTTTATGGGTACCCATGAATACCTCAATACTTACGGTTACCCGTATAATGGTACCAACGCAGGTACGGGACGAGCACATGTGTTATATTTATCCAACAGGGTAGGGACGAGTATCATACTGTCCATACCTATGAAAGGATACTCATTGAATCCATATTCATTGTCATAACTCTCCTCAATGTTTATGTTTTCTTTGATCTATTAAATTGATTTCTAATAAGTCAAATTACATAACTCTAATTTGTGTGAGATTAGATATCATAAAATAGTTATATAGAATCAAATACTGAATGGTATAGATTCTTTTTCTCATTGTTTCACGATTGATTCTCATGTGGATCAAGTTGAGAGGTTCTTTTTTTTTTTTTGTCAAGTAGGCAAGTGACCAGAGCTCACACAATTTAATTGTTGAGAAGTGGAGTGTACGGGTTCGAACCCTGACCCCTGCATATCCCTTACTCCTTAATGTTATTAGGTTAGCAATCACTTAACCCAAAAAATTTCCCTCTCAAAATGTTGTATTAATTGTTGTTAGTGTTAACCCTAATTCTTTCAATATTCCACCAAATGAAATTCAAAAAACATAGCAATATTTAACATGCCTTTTTATTAATTTGGTGATACAATGAACTACATTTAATTAATTTCTATTGTTGTGCCGTATGGAAAACACCAATCTCTCCACTCAGCCTCTCTTTTCGATTTCCAAGGCATGTAGAATGGTATCCCAATTAAGTTTGTTTCCTATAATAGATGCAACCCTAAAAAAATTCCCTCCATATGATGTTGCAATTTAAAATCCTAATATTCTGCCTTGCTGAGAGTGAAAATGAAATTTCAAATTCTTCTTGGCTAATGTGGCGCTTTTCCAACTTCTTTCCAACAATTAATGCTAATTTTCCTCTTTATCTGTTTTTATGTGGTATTTCTAAACAGAACCATACACTTTGGAATACCCTATGCAATCAGTCACATTTAATTTCCACTCAGCATTATTTTGGGTGTTTCCAATGCAAACAATCGTTTATCTTCCCCATCTTTTGTTGCTATATATGTATGCAAACCAGATACTCATGAACCATATCGTTACTGCCTATATGAATCTTCCAACTCGAGCATCTTTGGTAGAAACATTGAAACCCTACTTTCTTACCACTGCTTGACCGGTAGATATATTATCATTGTTTGCATTCATCCCTATCTTTTCATGTTGAGTTTTGTACGTTACTAATATTGGTGTTTAATGTTAAACATGTCCTTTCGTGAAGTGCCCTGTTTCAGATTTGGACAAGGAAATCAACAAAACGAGAATGAAGTATAGGTCATATATTGTTGAATATGACGTTGAGGATGTTAGTAACCGTTGCATGCTCATTTGAATTTCCTGGTTGGGGATGGATCTTGCAAGATTTAGCAGCTTTATTTTTGTTGGGTTGGGTTTGATTGTGAAAAATCATGATGGAGCCGTTGTTTTTAAAACCTACAGATTGGAAGAAATTGCAGTAGAGCCAGCCTTAGCAGAAGCTTTAGGTGTGCGATGGGGTCTGCAATGTGCAATTTGCTCTAGAAAGAGGTATCTCAAGCTTGATAATTGCATCTGATGCTGAGAATTAAGTAAACTGCATCTTAGGAAAGAGTTTCACTGCTGGAATTGACACTGTTATACTAGACTGTAAACAGCTACTAAACTCTTTTACTATTGCTAGAATTATCCATGTAAAAAGATGTTTTAATGTAGAGGCACATGACATGGCTATTCTTTCTAAGACTGTAGGATTTAAAGCTTGGATAGGGAATGCCCCTACTGAACTGTTGGTAACTGAAACTGTTGTAACCTCTTTTTAGAAGCTGTGAACCAGCTTTTCTTCAACGAATTAAATGTTTGAACCTAAAAAAAAAACTTCAATCTGCTAATCAGTTGTGATTATGTTAATTTGCATTGGAATCCATTTCTAAAATTAAATTAATTATAAGGAAAGGGATATCCATTTCTAATAATGTGACATTTGTTTAGAAATTTTATAATGTAAGGACAAATGCTTTACAATGGTTTGTTTCAGTGAAGTAACTGCTGCCAGTAATGCAGTCCGACAGATGCAAAACTTCCCATTTTATGTAAAACCTATGAGAATTCAATATACAAAAACAAAGTCAGACTGTGTTTCTAAAGAAGAGGGAAGCTTTGTTCCAAGGGAAAAGAAAAAGAAACAAGAGGAAAAGGCTGAGAAAAAGTGGTATGCTGATGAATCAAAACAATCTGCCGTGCCTAATGGAACACATGGTGCAAGTAATGGTGGCTCAACACAGGCCTCATTCTGTCCAGGGTCGGGTGCCCAAGAGGCAGCTGCTCCCAACAATATTTTGTTCATAGAGAATTTGCCTTATGAAACTACTGGCAGGATGCTCGAAATGCTCTTTGAACAATACCCAGGTTTTAAGGAAGTGCGCTTGATCGAAGCAAAGCCAGGTATCGCGTTTGTAGATTTCGAAGATGAGGGGCAATCATCCATGGCAATGCAGGCTCTTCAAGGATTCAAAATCACCCCACAAAATCCCATGATTATAAACTTTGCTAAAAAGTAACTAATCGATTTTCTGCAGTCAATATTTGAAGCAAATTTTGCGTATTGTATTGGTGTAGATCTTTTCAAAATCAGTTGCAGAAGTTGTAAGTTTACAACAAGTTGGATTAAAGTAGATGGAAAGTGAGAGATCTATATATATCACATTTGTGGGAAGATTGAAATAGTGCTTGGTATAACGATGTCTATTGATTGTATGTGGTTTATTTTCATTTTCTCTGTATAACAGTTTTCTCATTTACTTTGTAAACTAGGTTCTATTAGTTGTTTCATTTCATTGTCATTGACATAGACAAAAAATAATGAATCAGATCCTACCTTAATTCTTTTTGCGTAAAAATAACAGCTCAATTCTTCTTATGGTCCTTAACTTCATATCATGCAGAATGTCTTTGCCTTAGCCTATTATGGAGAATGAATGGGATATAGAGATACAATTTTTGATGCTACAATGTTGTTAATTCTTTTTTCTAACAATGGATAGTTATGAAAGATATAATAATATATCATTCATCGTGCCTACTACAATATTTAACAACAACAACACAATGGCACTAAAAAACACAAAAACAATTATTTTAAGTCAAAATAGTTCCTGCTATTATAATTCATTGTGCATGAATGTTATAGTAATATGAAAGTAAGATATTAAGAGAAAAATTGCAACTCCTCAAATTGTGTTAGAAAATATTTTATCGAACCCGCATGAGTATGTTGAAAAGTGTGTTATTAGCACTCCTAAATTTTTATGTAAATTATAATTTTCGTAGACCTTCCTGAAATGGAATAATTATTTCTTATATTTTTTGATAATGCCACTTATGTACTTAAATATGAATTACAATTATTGAAAGTTCAATTTTAATACCTAAAAAAAATTCTTGATTATTGATACATTCATTAGGTATTAAATATTTTCAAATTTACATTATAACTACACTACCAAAACAAAATGGATAATTCTATTTGTTAAGAAGTCTGAACACAAGAAATGCAAGAATAACACTACACATAGCCCATGTATTGTGTGAAAAGCCCATTGTGTCCTTTTTTTAAAAACATAAATGTATTGGTCGTGTGTTTCGTTTCGTGTGAAGTAGCAATACTCAAACAAAATACATTATGAAATGATTTTAGTTCATAGGACCCGTGCGGCGCACGGGTCGGCAATCTAGTAAAATGCAATATCGCTACCAACAGAGCTAAGCTCACGGGAATTTATTAGGTGCAATAATGATAATTATTCTTGTACCATCCTCAATATTGACGGTAGTTGTTTAGGACCCTGTGAGAGCTGGTTTTGGTGGAATTATTCGGAATAATGCTGGATTTTATTTATCAGGTTTCTCAGACTATATTAATGATTCATCTAACATCTTGTATGATGAGCTTTACGCTATTTACCATGGGTTCATTTTGGCGAAAAGCTTAATATTGTTGAGTTTGTTTGCTATACCGACTCCCTACATTTTATAAAACTCCTCAAAGGACCGTCAATGGGATACCATGTTTATGATGTCTTGATCCAAGATGTGAAGGATCTGATTAGGCAAGGTAATGTAACTGTTTGTCACACTCTTAAAAAGGGTGATCAATGCGCATATTTTTTGGTCAAGCTTGAAGCAGGTTCGGATACTGAGCTGCTCTACCATGTCTCTCCTCCAGATAATCTCTTGAACCTCCTCAGGATGTACGTAGTTGGAACTGTCTATTCTAGAGAGTAGTTCCTTCGTTTTTCTTTCTTGTTTTTCTTGCTTATGTTCCTTTTTTCCTTTTTTTTTCTTTTGCCTTGTAACCAATTTTTTTTATTATTGAAAACTCCATATTAACTAAATAAATAGTAAAATTGGTTTCGATGATTTAGAATACTTCATTCTCATTCATTGATAATCACAAAAAAAAAAGTTCACTCTATTCTATGAGACACAGTTCTAACTTCTAATTAAGTTTTAAGAGATTCCTTAAAAAAAATACTCTATCTGTCCAAATTATAAATCGCTTTGAAGAAAAAATTTTGTCTCAAATTATAAGTTGTTTTATAATATATTAATGTTATTTTTCACACTATACCTTCAACTATTTATTACTTTCAATTTTTTAATTTATCTTTCTTATATCATTAATGTAGGATAATTTTATTTTATTTTGGTTACAAAGCTAAAAAGGAAGAATAAAAGACAACAAACAGAAAAGAAAAAGCCTAAGCTCTCGGGAAAAAGGTCGGATGGAGGAGTGGCATGAGAAGAGAAGTCTGCATTAGAGGTGGCTCCTAGCTTTGCCATGAGGTCAGCACATTGGTTCCCTTCTCTAAAACAATGATGAATGGAGAAGTTTGTTGTCGATAAAATGTCTTTGATATCTTGGATTAAAACAGCATAAGCATGATAGTTGGAAGCATGCTCGATGAGAAGTTTTATGGATAGCATAGAATCAGAATAGCAAAGCATATCCTCAATTCCCAATTTCACCGCTAGGAGAAGACCACGATGAATAGCAGTAAGCTCGGCAAACAAAATGCCAGTTGTTGAAGCGATGAAACCGGAGAACTCCGAGATGTAGAAGCCTGCAGAATTCGGGATAACACCTCCAAACCCAGCTCGAATAGGCTCACCTAAACAGCTACCATCCACATTCAGAACTATACAATTACTATCAAGATTGTTCCAGTGAACCATAATTTCTGACTGGGGAACCGACACTGAGTGAAGGGAGGTCACGATAGTTTCAGCTGTGTTCTGGATATGATAATTGAGCCAATGTAGGGACCAGGTTTCATGATTTAGACACATCAAGTTCCGGTGTCTCCACGTCCACCAGAGGCCGACAAAGAAGGTGGAATAAAGCATACCTGAAGCGTTGTTTCTAACCCAGCTGCTCGCATTACCATCAGTAAAGAAAACCTGAGCCGTGAATTCGAGATTAAACCAAATGTTTTTGGAGAAACTACAATCACGAAGGCAATGCAGGATAGTTTCATCGTCCTCCCCACATCTCGAACAGGTAGTAGAGGGAGCTATGTGATGGTGATGGATCAGGGATAAAGCTGGAACAGCGTTGTGGCAAACTAGCCAAATCAACAGCTTGAATTTTTCAGGAATTCTCAACTTCCAGATCCAAGTCCAGGATAAATTAGATGACAGTGGTGGAGGAATCCGAGTATCAAAGTAACCAAGAGTAACCACTTTTTGCGGTGTAGTCGCCGTTTTTGTTGTGGTTCCAAATGAAAGCATCTTCAATCCTCTCGTTATACTTGATGCGAGTGTTGTTAATAGAGTCTGCAATTGTTTGGGGGAGGTTAGTGTAGAGAGCCTGAGTGTGTTAACCGGTAAAAGTGAAAACATCTCTAACGGTTAGATGGAGGTCATGAATGTCATGATAGGAACTAGTGAGTCAAGAAAACCGTGGGAGCTCTAGTTGTGAAACCAAAAAGAGGAGGATCCTGAACCAGCACGCCATTGGTATCCATTGCAAAGGATATGTTTGATTTTGATAATGGAGGACCAAGAGGGAGAGCTTCTCCTGTTGGTCTTGGCATGAAGAGTGTTTGGCCCTGAAGTGTACTTGTTAGAGAGGAGGTTATAACCCACATCTTGTTAGTTCATTGTATTTTTGGTGGTGGCCGGGATTCGAACCCCGGACCTTACATATTTTATGCAATGTCCATACTAACTGAGTTAAGCTCATGAGGACAACTTGTTAGTTTTTTTTTTTTTAAGAAGTTAAATTAACCCACTTAAATTGACACTTAATAATTTTCTAAAATTACTTATGATATCTCTTTCTCATACAATATTATTTACATTTATTAATTTATATGAAATGACCAAAAGATCGTATGATTTAAGACGGATGAGTAAGAATTAAGAGATGGTTTTTATTTTACTAATAACAAGACAAGATGATAAACATTGAATGGTGACGAGTATTAGATAGGAGTATGAGTCTCTAAAGATGTCTCTCTTTTTCTTTGGATTTCCTACTTTTTATGGAAAATGAACGAGAAATCAAGAATGGAATGGATGTGTTTTACCGTGTTCTTTTTTCTTGGGGTTACTAATTGATTTTCTTCTTAAGGCAAGGCAATCATAACGACTAATGGAAAATCAATCTCCATTAGTACCCAATTGCTAATCAATACTCTTAAATGATAATAGAAAATAAATAAAAATGGAAGGAATAAGATGATCGTGTGACTAATCGGGGAAGATCTTCAATTCTCTTACTTTGGTCGACTAATTCTTGATTTCCCCACCTAAACTCTCTCCTAATTCCTTTACTTTACTAATTTTCTTCTCATTTTAAATTGTTTACTTCCTCTCGTCACATTTATAAGAAAAATAATCACTTTTTAAATTCATTTATCATCTAATGTATTTGGTCTGTAATACATCTAAATACATTAGGTATTCATGAACCTAAAAAAAGATTTTTGTACTTTTAAATGTGACCGGAGGGAGTACTATTTTAGAGGTATCAACTTAGGTTTGATGTTTAATTGTCACTTTGATGCAAGTTCCTAAACTCTCCTACTTCTCCCCCTCTTCTTCTTCTTCTTCTTCTTCTTCTTCTTCCCCTCCTCCTCCTCATCTCACTTCTTATTCTCCTCCTCCTCCTCCTCCTCCTCCGCATTCTTCTTCTTCCTCCAATTGTCACAATCATCTTTTCTGATTCAGCAGAAGATAAAAGAGAGTTCAATTCCGCAACATAATCTTTGAAGAGAGTACAATCAAACTGATATCTCTTCAAATGAATTGACAAATAATAAAAATTATAATTAAAACTATAATGATTTTTTGGCAAAAGGATGGTGCAAGGAACACCTATCCCAATTTCGTTAAAGAGAGGTGGAGCTCAGTTAAGACCCACTCAAGGAGAAGAAAAAAAAAACGAAAACTAAGAAGACCTAACTTGTTTATAATGAAATCATTCCTAATACTCAAAGCACATGAAAGCCTAAATTAGCTAATATGCACAATGATTTTCTTCCCTATAGATTTGAGTAACCAAAAAGTTTATTGTTGAAATCATATGAAGACAATTGCACCAATAGTTTCTTAGCTTCCAATAAACCAAGCTAATATAGTTAAATGTTAACACAACCAGAATACTCATATCTTCGGATTTATAACGTTGAGATGTCAACGTCATTGCTTGAAATCGTAATGGACACCAAACAAAGAAAATCAATCCAACTACAATCAAACAAAAGCCGCAATAGAATCGAAAATCAAGCTACGCCACACCAAGACAGCAAACAAAACAACACCATCACACTTAGGCGATAAAACCACAGACAAAAGAAACTAAATATATGTGAAAAATCATTTATTTAGATATAAAGAGAATAAGAAAAGGATTTATCTACGTGATTGCAAACCAAAAATGACCCAAAATCACATATCTCTTATAAGGATGAATGAGATAGAACCTTAACGACTAGATTTGATTTGAACATTATAAGTTAAAATTCATTTATTTAATATTGATTTTATTTTTCTTATGCATCACATGAGATACAAAATGATTATTCTTGCAAATATCCAAGCTTTAATCAACGCGGACAACTAGGGCAATTACGACTCGTACACTCAATAATGCATTGTACAATGAAACATCCTTTGCGGCAGCGTGGCTATAGTTTCTATTTAGAGTTTTTCTAATCACACCCTGTTTAATCCTGATTGCATTCCAAAATGCCAAAATTACCATTTCATAAAATTTAATTTTAAAAAGCATCTTCCTTCTTCTCGTTACACCCCAAAACCCCTCTTCAGTTTAAGTAGGTCATGTAAACTGAGTTTAAGTGTACATACTTAAACTCAGTTTAAGTAGGTCATGTAAAATCGGTTTAAGTAGGTCATGTAAACTTAGTTTAAATATTTCATGTAAACTCAGTTTAAGTAAGTCATGTAAACTGAATTTAAATGTATATCTAAAAAGTTCAACCTTGTTCAATGATTATGCGTAATCTCAGTTTAAGTATGTACATGTAAACTTAGTTTAAGTAGATCATGTAGTTTAAGTAAGTCATGTAAACCCAATTTAAGTAGGTTATGTAAACTAAGATTAAGTAAGTTACGTAAACTAAGTTTACATGAACCTACTTAAACTAAATTTAAGTTAACCTCAACAATGTAAAATTGAAACTGTCGTATAGTGCAGTTGAACAAGAAGAAGGAAATTGAAACTAGCATTATTGAAAAAGAAGAAGAAATTCGCAGTCGAGTATGGATGAAAGATGTTTTAATTCACTCTTTAATCTTCCATAAAGATTGATTGAACATCAGGATTGTTTGATCGTTTGTGGGTGAAAGAGATTGAAATTTTAGAGTGACAATGAATGAAATAAAGATTTTAAGAAAATTTATATAAAAGGGCAATTTTGGTATTATTAAAAACTTTTAAGAAAATTTGGATGTAACCAAAAATATATGGGATGTGAATAGAAAAACTCTTCTATTTATAGTGTCCACTAAAATTTGGAATCAATAAACAATATTGGAGCAGTAAGGTTTTGCTTTCTGTGTATCTTGTGCTAGCTGATACGGAGGGAGAGCACCTGTTTTTTGGTCTGCTCTTTTTGGGTTGGTTTTTTGGATAGAGGTTCCACATATATACGGATTTAGGTGTGCCTATTTTTTTAGTGTTTCGCATATATTCGGTACCTTTGTAATGTCCTCTTTGTGGTCCAAGTCTTTGTGTTTCTTCCACTTTGCTTGGCTTAGTAAATTTTTGCTGTTTCAAAAAAAAATAAAATCAACAATATTGGAGGCCAAAAAGTATTTAACTTTAAAAAGGCTCCACTTAAGTAAGTTTTCAAGAGAAAACATCATCATCCCTAAAAAAAAAACAAGAGAAAACACCAATCAAACTAAAGATGATCCTAAATTTTCCACGATTTTTTTTTTTCATAAAACAATTGCAAAAATAATCTCAACCAAGAAAAATATGTTGAATTAATTATTTAATTAATCAATTATGGATTGACAATAATCAATTATTATAAAATGTTATAATATAAATCTGATCAGGACCATTAATATTTTCATCATGTGTAGACGGACTATCAGAACTTAAGTATGTTTTTTTCTCACCAAGAATCATCTATAAAATGTAATTGTTCAGTGAATTATCATTGGTAGGTGCTAAATTTGCCCTATCTTGAAAAAATGAAATATCACTCATCTCCAAAAGTGATGGATATGTGCTATTAACAATTGAAGAAATTGGGTCACCTGAGTTCTTGATCAACATGTCATCTGGTATTTCAATTTCAGCTTCCCCATCATTGTTGTCTTCAATATTTCCATCTCCAACATTTAAAATCCAGTCAGAGAACTCTTTGAGTTCATTGACATCAGAACATGAAGATCCAATTTGAAGCCTCATGTTTTTGGTCAATTTTAAGACTCGACAATGTTTCCAAAGGCGCGATGAATTAATGCTAGCATCAACAACATCATGTCTTGGTGCTCTTGGAATGACCGGAAGAATTTGCCTGAAATCACCACCCAAGACGACCACTTATATAGAGAGAGGTAGTGGATTAGTTTGGCATAAAGTGCCACATATCTAGGAAAAGTTACTTAACAAAAACAAACAATAGATGAGGGTAGGTCAACAAAATAGGAAAGTTAGTGGAAATCAAACTAAGATTATTATGAAGAGAAAAAAAAAACAGTTAGATTCTATTTTGATGAGTCTATTTGTTATAGACTTTTTAAGAAGTAAAAAAAATCACTTTTAAAAGTGTGCATCCAATTGTTACAATTTGTAACAAAAAATAGAATCTAAAATTTTTTCCCAAAATAAGAATCAAAATATTGAAGCAATTATAAATAAGATAATTCATTTTATATAGTTGTATCCAAACAATTAATGGAAAACAAACTAAGATTATTATGAAGAGAAAAAAGAAGAAGAAAAAAAAGTTATCCAGTAGTTTATGAGTCTATTTTTTATAGCCTTTTTAAGAAGTAAAAAAAATCACTTTTCAAGTTAAAAAAGAAGGACTCTTGCTAGTAGTTTGAATAACTTGGTTGGGTTAACATTTTTCTAAAGTTGGTTTTTCACATAAAATTTATTTGTGCTTATAGCAAAATATGAGTTATCATTTAAGAATAGGCATGCATATAGTTTTTGCCACCATATGAAGAGAGGATATTGATGATGCTACGAAACACAATAAAAAAAAGTAAGGTGATTTATTTTGGTCACCAACGCAAGTGATTTTTGATCTTTCCCTATTTTTGATTTGGATTAGTAAACAATTAAAACCAATTATTATTGTTTTAATAATATAACATAAAAAATACAAAAAAACAATATACTTAAGTTCATTATCAAAACCATTTGTTTTTTGCAGTCTTTCCAAAGTGCTGTGAAATAACTCCATCAAACAACACAAAAGTAGTTGATCCACTATCATCCATAACATGAATGTGCACTATAAACCTGAAATGAAAAGTGAATATACATGAAAGATTCAATAACCTTATAAGGAATCACTAACCAAAAAAATCAGTGACCAAAAGAATAAAAGTGGTGATGATGCAACTTGTCGTTTATATAATCATGTACATAGTAAGTTATTACAAACAAAAACAAATTGAAATTAGATTTTCTAATTATATAAGTAACCGAATAGAAAGAATAATTGAGTTTAGCTTAAAAAAATGAGTGAAACATAAGAAAAATTAATATGGAAAACGTTACCTTTTTGTAGCTTCGACTAATGTATCACATTTTTCACAAAAGTATTTTGTACAAACAGGTTCAACCTTCTTGAAACATTTATCACATGAAACGTAGCACCACTTCTTATTCGTGTCTATGTCAATAATTTTAGCAAAGACAACACATGCACCCACATGCATAGTTATTAAATTTATTTAAAGAATAATAATTAGAAAATTAAAACACAAAGATATGGATTAAGAATTATTTAACAACATAGTATAATAGTATAAGTCAAAGAAAATTAGCATAAAGTTGTAGACCTGTTTAGCTTGTGTAATATCTGAAATTGTCATGTTTTTTGTTTGGAGTAGATCATTAGACAAAGAAAGTGAAGATTGTGTTGTCATCTAGGTGACCCCTTGGGTCAAAGATGCATTGCCAGATTTCATTCTATCGTAAAATATAAGATAATCATACTTAACAAAAAAATATTCCAATAATTATCAATATATAATATATGTGTAATAACGATAGGTTAGTGCATACCCTTTCTTGTAAGTGCAACATTCTTCATTGTTGGGATTTATAAGCAACTTGGTTTAATCAAAAAAATACGACGTACGATTAATTTGAAGTAAGATGATTTAATCGAAGGATGAAGGATGAAGTATGACTTATAAATACTATTTGATGTTACTTATATAGAGAGTTAAGAGATGATTAGTTTGACATAAAATGGCACATATGTAGACAGAGTTAGTTACCAAAGACTTTTCTTTGGTGGCACAAATTTAATGAGAATCTTTTTTAGCAAAAGTTTGTTTAGAAAAACATAGTTAACAAAAACAAAAAAAAACATATGGGGATCGGTGTTTATATTGCCAAATAAATAGAGAAAATAGCACTACCAAAAAAATAGAAAACAAACTATGACGTCCATAAAAAAAAAACAAACAAACTAAGATTATGGAAGAAAAAAAAAACGTATTTAGTAGTTTATGACAAAAATTTAGCAAATGTTTGTTCAATTGCTTAAATATATGTTAAATAATAATAATAATAATAATAATAATAATAATAATAATAATAATAATAAAGAGATGTCAATATTAAATTTAGCAAAAGTTTGTTCAATTGCTTAAATATATATTAAATAATAATAATAATAATAATGAGATGACAATATTAAAATGACAAAATTAACCTCAAATTTTGGCTCCAAAAAGCTGTTTAAGACAACTTAAGACCTTTTATAAATAAGATAATGAGATGACAATATTAAAATGACAAAATTAACGTCAAATTTTGGCTCCAAAAAGCTGTTTAAGTCAACTTAAGACCTTTTATAAATAAGATAAGATTATGGTCTATTGTGTTAAGCACTAATTAATTGATGAATATGTGTGATTGGTCTATTCTTTTTAAATGGACCGTGATGGGTTGGACCATTTAGCTATTTAAACGTCATCCCATCAGACGGTTAAACATTCAGACCAGCATGATGCAAAGCTAGACGGAATGAGGGTAGTCATTCCTCTCATGGCGGCAGTTATCATTCATCAACATAATTCAAGGTACACAAATTCTTCTTCCTTCTTTGATATTGATATTGATATGCTATAACTTGTATCTAGTGATCCATGGCTGAATACTAAAACTTTTATCAATTGGTATCAGAGTCAATTAGATATATTTTATGGCTCTTCTGATTCTGATGATCGAATACTTGTTTGGCAAAGTGTACGAATTTTTACGTAAACTCAATGAACTCACGTTCAATTATGATGGCTGTTATTAATTCATAATTCACACAAATCCTTAATTTTTCGATAGATTGAATTGTGTATATATGAACTTTGTGTGAATTCCAATTGTACCTACATGAACGTGAATACCAATATATATGATTTAAGCCAATCTTTTTGTGTTTTGTTTTGCTGGATTGTGTTCTTTGTAATTCTATGAGTAACATACATATAATTATCCGACAAGTATAATTCTTGAATCAGAGCCTTACTCAGGCCGTGTGTTTTATATGAAAATCATAAAATTTCTCCCGTCTTCTCCTTGAATATGCAAACAAAAGTGATGAACCCTAACTTTAAGATCTGCAATTGACTTCTTGATTTCTAAAATTAATATGGGGTTTTTTCTTGATCAAAACCGTCGCCTAAAACAAAACAACCCGTTTCTTGTTGATAAAAAAAAAAAAAAAAACTGCTGCCTATGCCCACTCGTGCTATAGGTGCGTGCGTGGGACGCGTTGTAACGCTCCTATTTCTATTAAAGCAATTAAACATGCGAATAATACATTTATTCAAGAAATAGAGATTACGTCTTATTCAAAATTCAAAAACCGATAGACATGTATGTAAACCTCAACAGTTACAGCGGAATATAAATCAGAGTGATCAAATATATACATGCCATGAGCAAATAAATCATATCCAAAAGATAAATCTCAAAACCCAAACATCGGGTAGTCATCAACAAAATAATAATCCCAACGAAAATATAAACAACCTAATCTAGACCGACACGACAAGCCTAGATCAGAGCCGACACGACACCTATATCGGAGGAAGCTCCCGATATCCCAAGCAAAGACTCACCGAGACTACTCCTGCACAACGTCTACTCACCCATACAGGCAAGTAGGCGGTTAAAACCACTGGGGGTAAGCATTACATTATCATAATCCAGATAATAATCAAATCAAATAAATATCATGTACTTGAATAATAATAGTCATGCATAAATACTTATATCACAACTTGATAGCTCATATCCACATATATCAATCACATGAATAATTATCCAATCATAAATATTCATTCACAACATCAATCATAAACAATCATTGTCAACTTTCATTCTTCTCAATTCATCACCAATCACATATTTCACATAGGACTCATGCTATGATATGCACTTATTGACACATAAATGCATGTGGTACCAAATCTCAACAAGGTCGTCACCTCCGATGGACAAGTCAACATCGCATGTAAGGCTCACCTCTGCCTTACAATAATCTCGAAGTAAAAGATTCATCCCTTTTACAGCAACAACGACTATGATGCATGGACATGTGTAAGGACTCGATAATGCGACAACAAATCACAATCTCAACTCAATATATAGGACAACACCCAGTTATATTGATTATCTCCACAACATTGCATTATCAAGAAAACATGCCCACACAAATAAATCATAGAATTCATCATCACACATCAACATATTATCAATAATCAACAATGTCACTCAACATCAACTATATCATATAGTTTCACCAATTCAAGCATTCTCATATTCCAAGTAAGATAGCAAAATATATCTCATGATCATTATCACATCCCAATTACATATTTACATACTCAATTATTCCCTCTAATACTTCATTAAGCCCAATATCAAGTTTGGAAAAGTTTCACGACTCATAGAAAAAGTTATGCTAAGTTTTCACAAAAATTCACATGACCCATGTGTAGTAATTTGATCATAACTCGAGTTCTAAAAATCATTTGGACCTGAAACTAACGCCATTAGAAAGCTAACAAAATTATCTAAAACTTTCATGTTTACACCAAAGGCCAATTCGAAACAGAAATAGGTGAAAAAGACGCAAGAACGCGAAACAGGAGATGCTGGAACTGGCGCTTCTTGAGAAGCTTCTGGCCTACTTCTGAAGAGTGCTCCTGAAGTACGCTTCTGAAGAGTGCTTCTGAAGTACGCTTCTGAAGTGTGCTTCTGAAGTGTGCTTCTGAAGTATGCTTCTGAAGTGTGCTTCTGGCCTGTTCGCTTACAGCTTTTCCAAAAGTGCGTTTTTCACCATTTCGCGCGTAAAATGCAAACCGTTAATCGGATTTTGATGCCGTTTTCACCTACATGATCCTGACACTTGACTCTAACATAATCTATAAAAATTTCATGTTTCAACCATCCCAAAAGTCATTTTCCAAAACCTCACATAATCACTTATTGGCGAAAACGCTTAAACATCGACATTTCACACGAAAAACCCGTTTTCTCCCAAACGACTCAACTAACATAACCACAACGTGAAAACAGAAATTCTCATAGGTTCAATTCATCCAACAATAACAAAATTTCAGTCAACAACCATATATATATCAAAAGTTCATTTTGGTCCTTCACATGAACACTTAACTCAACTTCACTAATTTCACAAAACCATCAACAACAATTTATTTCTCATCATCAATCCACAATTAAGTATACCCAAATCATAATTCACTTACAATAGCATCAGTTAACAATAACCACATTAATGGAATATGAATCACATCTCTTTTCAATCAAAACATATCAAATTTCATCAATTAAGCATAATTTCATAACTTAACATTTATACATACTTTGAAACATGTAATTTCACCCATAAACATACCATAATCATCAATTCAAGCACAAGAAAATAACATCACAGTAAAAGCACGAATTTAACAACAATTGTTCACCAACCCATTTTCATACAACATGAGAAGATGCAAAGATTGTACATGATTATGATAATAACTAACCCCCTTACCTTTGAAGTTGATTATCTCTAACCCTTGCTTCAATTCAGCTCCTAGGTCACCCAAATTGATTCCCCAAGCTTTCCCTTCAACACTCTTGTTCTTCTCTTCACCTCTTTCTCTCTCTAGGAAAATGTTTTGTGAAGTGAATGATATTTTCTATGACAACCCTAATGTTATCTCCCTTAATGGGCTTAACTCAAAATGCTAATGGGCCTAACCCATTCTAACACAATTCAAAAGTTTCTATACACTCAACGGTAATTACTAACAACGGTAAAATATAACCAACGGTCACTAACGGTAAAAACTAATCACTACACTAGTAACTTAGTAAAATAAGGGTCCTCACCAATTAATAAAATAATTCTCACCAAAATTACCATTTTACCCTTACCCGTCAAATGACCAAAATACCCTTCTAATACGGTAATCCATTTAAATGCACCCAATGACAATTAAATACACACAAGCACATTTAATCACACACAAACACAATTAAAAGTAATTAAAATAAATCTAGCTAAAAATTGGGCTGTTACAACTCTCCCCCCCTAAAAAGAATTTTCGCCCTCGAAAATTTACCTGAAGGAAACAACTCCGGATACGAAACTCTCATCCTACTCTCCGGTTCCCAAGTGGCACTCTCTCCAGTTGGTCCAACCCAAATCACCTTGACCAAAGCAATCTCCTTGCCACGCAAACGCTTCAACTCGCGATCCTCAATCCTAATCGGCAAAGTCTCAACCGTCAAATTATCTCTTACTTCCAACTCATCCACTTGAATCACATGAGACGCATCATGCACATACTTCCTCAACTGAGACACATGAAACACATTATGAAGATTCGACAAAGACGGTGGCAACGCAATCCGGTACGCTACAACCCCAACCTTCTCAATGACATCAAACGGCCCAACAAAACGAGGAGTCAACTTCCTACACTTTAAAGCACGACCAACTCCGATCACAGGATTCACCCTCAAAAACACATGATCACCAACTTGAAACTCAATATCCTTTCTCCTCTTATCATGATAACTCTTCTGTCTACTCTGAGACGCCTTCATCTTCTCCTGAATCATCTTAACCTTTTCCGTAGTTTCTTGCACAACTTCCGGCCCAAACAAAGCACTTTCTCCGGATTCAAACCAACACAACGGTGTCCTACACCTCCGACCATACAAAGCCTCAAACGGTGCCATACCGATACTAGCATGAAAACTGTTGTTGTAAGTAAACTCAATCAACGGTAAACATTCGTCCCAACTGACACCTTGCTCCAAAACACAAGCTCTCAACAAATCCTCCAAACTATGAATAGTCCTTTCTGTCTGCCCATCGGTCTGAGGATGGTAAGCAGAACTCAATCTCAACTTAGTTCCTAAAGCAGCTTGCAAACTCTCCCAAAATTTAGAAGTAAACCTCGGATCCCGATCCGACACAATACTAGAAGGAATACCATGCAATCTAACAATCTGCTCAATGTAGATCTCAGCCAACTTCGCTACCGACATACCAGTCTTGATAGGAACAAAATGCGCTGACTTCGTCAACCGATCAACAATCACCCAAATCGAATCGAAACCCTCAGGCAACGCTCCAACAAAATCCATAGAAATGCTATCCCACTTCCACTCTGGCACAAACAACGGTTGCATCAAACCCGACGGTCTCTGATGTTCAATCTTCGATTTCTGACAAACCAAACAAGCATAAACAAACTCAACAATCTCCTTCTTCATTCCAGGCCACCAAAACAACCTTTTCAAATCCTGATACATCTTAGTTGCTCCTGGATGAATACTCAAACTACTTCTATGACCTTCGTCCAAAATTTGCCTCTTAAGCTCAAACACATCCGGCACACAAACTCGATCACGAAACATCAAAACACCAGTCTCACCCAATCTAAAGTCTCCACCTTTTCCTTGATTAACCAACGTCACTCGATTCACGAGTTCCAAATCTTCCTTCTGACCATTCTTGATCTCTTCCAAAATATTGCTTGTCAACTTCAACATACCCAACCTCACACCATCAGGTGTCAACTCACTAACCAAACTCAAGTCTCGAAACTGCTCAATCAATTCCAACTCTTTAACCATCAAAGCAGACATATGCAAAGTCTTTCTACTCAAAGCATCCGCAACAACATTAGCCTTTCCGGGATGATAACTCAACTGAAAATCAAAATCCTTAAGATATTCCAACCATCTTCTCTGCCTCATATTCAACTCTTTCTGATCAAACAAATACTTCAAACTCTTGTGGTCACTGAACACCTCAAACTTAGAACCATACAGATAATGTCTCCAAATCTTCAATGTATACACAACGGCTGCCAATTCCAAATCATGAGTCGGATAATTCTTCTCATGCACTTTCAATTGCCTCGAAGCATAAGCTACAACCTGACGATTCTGCATAAGCACACCACCAAGACCCATCTTAGAAGCATCACAATACACAACAAACGATTCCTTCGGATTCGGCAAAATCAACACCGGAGCTGAAGTCAACCTCTTCTTCAACTCTTGGAAATTCTTCTCACACTTGGCATCCCAAACATAAGCCTGTCCTTTCCGAGTCAACTGCGTCAATGGCAACGCCAACTTAGAGAATCCCTCAATGAACCTCCGATAATAACCGGCCAAACCAAGAAAGCTTCTAATCTCAAAAACAGACTTAGGAGACTCCCACTGCAACACTGCATCAACCTTGGAAGGATCCACAGAAATACCACCCTTAGAAATCACATGACCAAGGAAACTCACTTCCTTCAACCAAAACTCACACTTAGACAACTTGGCACACAACTGGTTCTCTTTCAAGACTTGCAACACAATCCTCAAATGCTCAGCATGCTCTTCCTCAGACTTTGAATACACCAAAATATCATCTATGAACACCACCACAAAACGGTCCAGATAAGGATGAAATATTCTATTCATGTATTCCATAAAGACACCTGGTGCATTAGATACTCCAAATGGCATCACAGAATACTCATAGTGTCCATACCTCGTTCGGAACGCAGTTTTGGATATATCTTCCGCCTTTACTCTAATCTGATGATATCCTGATCTCAAATCAATCTTACTAAACACCTCTGCACCCACTAGCTGATCCATCAAATCATCAATCCTTGGAAGTGGATACCGATTCTTAATCGTCACCTTGTTCAACTGTCGATAATCCACACACAACCTCATGCTTCCATCTTTCTTCTTAACCAACAACACTGGAGCACCCCACGGTGAAACACTCGGTCTAATAAACTGCTTCTCAAGCAACTCTTCCAACTGATTCTTCAATTCACCCAACTCCGATGCAGACATCCGATACGGCGCAATCGAAATAGGACTCGTGCCTGGTACCAAATCAATTGCAAACTCAACTTCCCTCTCCGGCGGTAACTCGGTAATATCCTCTGGAAAAACCTCAGGAAACTCTTGCACTACCGGCAAATCACTAACCCCTTTCTCACCACCAACCTTCAAAGATGCAAACATCATAAACACACAAGCCTCACCATCTAAAGACTTCTTCACTTGCTCCGCGGTCAAAAACTTCCTATCTAACTCTTCTACCGGCTTAGAAAAAGTCACACTCCTAGTCAAACAATTAATGCTAACCCCAAAAGCTAACAACCAATCCATACCAAAAATCACATCCATATGCTTCAACGGAAGACAAACAAGATCCAACTCAAAATCAACATCACCAAAATTAACAGGACACTTAGCACACATAAAAGAAGTAGTCACCGAACCGCTAGCCGGGGTGTCAATAACCATTCCACGCAACAAAGGAGTTACAACCAAATCCAAACATTCAACACAACTAGCCGAGATAAAAGAATGAGTAGCACCAGTATCAATAATTGCAATCAAAGGAGTACTATTGATAAAACACATACCTCGGATAAGATTATCCGGCTGCTCCACCTCCTCGGCGTTCAAAGCAAACACCTTTCCCGCCGCCTTCTTTGGCTTGGTACACTTGGTACTAATATGACCCTTCTCTCCACAATTGTAACAAGTAGTCTCTCTTGCAACACCTCTGCAATCGACCGCCTTGTGACCCGCTTTCCCACACTTGTGACAAGTAAAATCATTCTTGCAATCACTAGCATAATGACCCATAGCTCCACACTTAAAGCACTTGACTTCCGCCAAACTTGGCCTAGAGCCTCCACCAGCTTCTCTCTTCTTTCCTTTGTCCTTGCTGTAAGGTTTTCCAGCCCCATGTCCTCTTCCTCTCTTTTCACCCTGAGCCTTGTAGTAATTAGACTTAGCTTTCCCAGCATCATCAAACATACGACACTTATGCACCAAAGTATCAAAGTCTCGGATCTCCTGAACACACATGTACTGATAGATGTCCGGCCTAAGCCCACTTTCAAACTTCACACACTTGGAAACCATAGCATCCTCCGCATTGATGTAGGGACAAAACCTTGCAAGCTCCTTCGCCGCATACTCGGCCACAGACATACTCCCTTGCTTCAAATTCAGGAACTCCACTTCCTTCCTAGTCCTCAAATCCTCTGGAAAGTACTTCCTCAAAAACTCAGCCTTGAACCTTGTCCAAGTCACAACCTCTCCACCAATCTCAAGTCTTCCCTTAGCATTGGTCCACCAATACTCAGCCTCCTCAGCAAGCATGTGAGTAGCCAACCTCACCTTCTGATCATCACTAGTCACCATAGCACGAAAGATCCTCTCCATGCCTTGCAACCATGTTTGAGCTCCATCCGGGTCGAACCTTCCCTTGAACGTAGGTGGATTGTTTCGCAAGAAACGATCAAGCCTCCGCTCCTCAGCTTCTCCCTCATTCCGACGACCAATCGCCGCTTGCTCATTCGATTGAGCCAAAACCTGAGCCATCGCTGCCAAGGCTTGTGCAATCGCCGCATCATCACGACCTCCTGCCATGTTCGCACTACACAACCATCTAAACGATAAGAAACAACACAACAAAGATTAATCTAAACGCGACTGACCATGGCTCTGATACCAACTTGTAACGCTCCTATTTCTATTAAAGCAATTAAACATGCGAATAATACATTTATTCAAGAAATAGAGATTACGTCTTATTCAAAATTCAAAAACCGATAGACATGTATGTAAACCTCAACAGTTACAGCGGAATATAAATCAGAGTGATCAAATATATACATGCCATGAGCAAATAAATCATATCCAAAAGATAAATCTCAAAACCCAAACATCGGGTAGTCATCAACAAAATAATAATCCCAACGAAAATATAAACAACCTAATCTAGACCGACACGACAAGCCTAGATCAGAGCCGACACGACACCGATATCGGAGGAAGCTCCCGATATCCCAAGCAAAGACTCACCGAGACTACTCCTGCACAACGTCTACTCACCCATACAGGCAAGTAGGCGGTTAAAACCACTGGGGGTAAGCATTACATTATCATAATCCAGATAATAATCAAATCAAATAAATATCATGTACTTGAATAATAATAGTCATGCATAAATACTTATATCACAACTTGATAGCTCATATCCACATATATCAATCACATGAATAATTATCCAATCATAAATATTCATTCACAACATCAATCATAAACAATCATTGTCAACTTTCATTCTTCTCAATTCATCACCAATCACATATTTCACATAGGACTCATGCTATGATATGCACTTATTGACACATAAATGCATGTGGTACCAAATCTCAACAAGGTCGTCACCTCCGATGGACAAGTCAACATCGCATGTAAGGCTCACCTCTGCCTTACAATAATCTCGAAGTAAAAGATTCATCCCTTTTACAGCAACAACGACTATGATGCATGGACATGTGTAAGGACTCGATAATGCGACAACAAATCACAATCTCAACTCAATATATAGGACAACACCCAGTTATATTGATTATCTCCACAACATTGCATTATCAAGAAAACATGCCCACACAAATAAATCATAGAATTCATCATCACACATCAACATATTATCAATAATCAACAATGTCACTCAACATCAACTATATCATATAGTTTCACCAATTCAAGCATTCTCATATTCCAAGTAAGATAGCAAAATATATCTCATGATCATTATCACATCCCAATTACATATTTACATACTCAATTATTCCCTCTAATACTTCATTAAGCCCAATATCAAGTTTGGAAAAGTTTCACGACTCATAGAAAAAGTTATGCTAAGTTTTCACAAAAATTCACATGACCCATGTGTAGTAATTTGATCATAACTCGAGTTCTAAAAATCATTTGGACCTGAAACCAACGCCATTAGAAAGCTAACAAAATTATCTAAAACTTTCATGTTTACACCAAAGGCCAATTCGAAACAGAAATAGGTGAAAAAGACGCAAGAACGCGAAACAGGAGATGCTGGAACTGGCGCTTCTTGAGAAGCTTCTGGCCTACTTCTGAAGAGTGCTCCTGAAGTACGCTTCTGAAGAGTGCTTCTGAAGTACGCTTCTGAAGTGTGCTTCTGAAGTGTGCTTCTGAAGTATGCTTCTGAAGTGTGCTTCTGGCCTGTTCGCTTACAGCTTTTCCAAAAGTGCGTTTTTCACCATTTCGCGCGTAAAATGCAAACCGTTAATCGGATTTTGATGCCGTTTTCACCTACATGATCCTGACACTTGACTCTAACATAATCTATAAAAATTTCATGTTTCAACCATCCCAAAAGTCATTTTCCAAAACCTCACATAATCACTTATTGGCGAAAACGCTTAAACATCGACATTTCACACGAAAAACCCGTTTTCTCCCAAACGACTCAACTAACATAACCACAACGTGAAAACAGAAATTCTCATAGGTTCAATTCATCCAACAATAACAAAATTTCAGTCAACAACCATATATATATCAAAAGTTCATTTTGGTCCTTCACATGAACACTTAACTCAACTTCACTAATTTCACAAAACCATCAACAACAATTTATTTCTCATCATCAATCCACAATTAAGTATACCCAAATCATAATTCACTTACAATAGCATCAGTTAACAATAACCACATTAATGGAATATGAATCACATCTCTTTTCAATCAAACATATCAAATTTCATCAATTAAGCATAATTTCATAACTTAACATTTATACATACTTTGAAACATGTAATTTCACCCATAAACATACCATAATCATCAATTCAAGCACAAGAAAATAACATCACAGTAAAAGCACGAATTTAACAACAATTGTTCACCAACCCATTTTCATACAACATGAGAAGATGCAAAGATTGTACATGATTATGATAATAACTAACCCCCTTACCTTTGAAGTTGATTATCTCTAACCCTTGCTTCAATTCAGCTCCTAGGTCACCCAAATTGATTCCCCAAGCTTTCCCTTCAACACTCTTGTTCTTCTCTTCACCTCTTTCTCTCTCTAGGAAATGTTTTGTGAAGTGAATGATATTTTCTATGACAACCCTAATGTTATCTCCCTTAATGGGCTTAACTCAAAATGCTAATGGGCCTAACCCATTCTAACACAATTCAAAAGTTTCTATACACTCAACGGTAATTACTAACAACGGTAAAATATAACCAACGGTCACTAACGGTAAAAACTAATCATACACTAGTAACTTAGTAAAATAAGGGTCCTCACAATTAATAAAATAATTCTCACCAAAATTACCATTTTACCCTTACCCGTCAAATGACCAAAATACCTTCTAATACGGTAATCCATTTAAATGCACCCAATGACAATTAAATACACACAAGCACATTTAATCACACACAAACACAATTAAAAGTAATTAAAATAAATCTAGCTAAAAATTGGGCTGTTACAACTCTCCCCCCCTAAAAAGAATTTTCGCCCTCGAAAATTTACCTGAAGGAAACAACTCCGGATACGAAACTCTCATCCTACTCTCCGGTTCCCAAGTGGCACTCTCTCCAGTTGGTCCAACCCAAATCACCTTGACCAAAGCAATCTCCTTGCCACGCAAACGCTTCAACTCGCGATCCTCAATCCTAATCGGCAAAGTCTCAACCGTCAAATTATCTCTTACTTCCAACTCATCCACTTGAATCACATGAGACGCATCATGCACATACTTCCTCAACTGAGACACATGAAACACATTATGAAGATTCGACAAAGACGGTGGCAACGCAATCCGGTACGCTACAACCCCAACCTTCTCAATGACATCAAACGGCCCAACAAAACGAGGAGTCAACTTCCTACACTTTAAAGCACGACCAACTCCGATCACAGGATTCACCCTCAAAAACACATGATCACCAACTTGAAACTCAATATCCTTTCTCCTCTTATCATGATAACTCTTCTGTCTACTCTGAGACGCCTTCATCTTCTCCTGAATCATCTTAACCTTTTCCGTAGTTTCTTGCACAACTTCCGGCCCAAACAAAGCACTTTCTCCGGATTCAAACCAACACAACGGTGTCCTACACCTCCGACCATACAAAGCCTCAAACGGTGCCATACCGATACTAGCATGAAAACTGTTGTTGTAAGTAAACTCAATCAACGGTAAACATTCGTCCCAACTGACACCTTGCTCCAAAACACAAGCTCTCAACAAATCCTCCAAACTATGAATAGTCCTTTCTGTCTGCCCATCGGTCTGAGGATGGTAAGCAGAACTCAATCTCAACTTAGTTCCTAAAGCAGCTTGCAAACTCTCCCAAAATTTAGAAGTAAACCTCGGATCCCGATCCGACACAATACTAGAAGGAATACCATGCAATCTAACAATCTGCTCAATGTAGATCTCAGCCAACTTCGCTACCGACATACCAGTCTTGATAGGAACAAAATGCGCTGACTTCGTCAACCGATCAACAATCACCCAAATCGAATCGAAACCCTCAGGCAACGCTCCAACAAAATCCATAGAAATGCTATCCCACTTCCACTCTGGCACAAACAACGGTTGCATCAAACCCGACGGTCTCTGATGTTCAATCTTCGATTTCTGACAAACCAAACAAGCATAAACAAACTCAACAATCTCCTTCTTCATTCCAGGCCACCAAAACAACCTTTTCAAATCCTGATACATCTTAGTTGCTCCTGGATGAATACTCAAACTACTTCTATGACCTTCGTCCAAAATTTGCCTCTTAAGCTCAAACACATCCGGCACACAAACTCGATCACGAAACATCAAAACACCAGTCTCACCCAATCTAAAGTCTCCACCTTTTCCTTGATTAACCAACGTCACTCGATTCACGAGTTCCAAATCTTCCTTCTGACCATTCTTGATCTCTTCCAAAATATTGCTTGTCAACTTCAACATACCCAACCTCACACCATCAGGTGTCAACTCACTAACCAAACTCAAGTCTCGAAACTGCTCAATCAATTCCAACTCTTTAACCATCAAAGCAGACATATGCAAAGTCTTTCTACTCAAAGCATCCGCAACAACATTAGCCTTTCCGGGATGATAACTCAACTGAAAATCAAAATCCTTAAGATATTCCAACCATCTTCTCTGCCTCATATTCAACTCTTTCTGATCAAACAAATACTTCAAACTCTTGTGGTCACTGAACACCTCAAACTTAGAACCATACAGATAATGTCTCCAAATCTTCAATGTATACACAACGGCTGCCAATTCCAAATCATGAGTCGGATAATTCTTCTCATGCACTTTCAATTGCCTCGAAGCATAAGCTACAACCTGACGATTCTGCATAAGCACACCACCAAGACCCATCTTAGAAGCATCACAATACACAACAAACGATTCCTTCGGATTCGGCAAAATCAACACCGGAGCTGAAGTCAACCTCTTCTTCAACTCTTGGAAATTCTTCTCACACTTGGCATCCCAAACATAAGCCTGTCCTTTCCGAGTCAACTGCGTCATGGCAACGCCAACTTAGAGAATCCCTCAATGAACCTCCGATAATAACCGGCCAAACCAAGAAAGCTTCTAATCTCAAAAACAGACTTAGGAGACTCCCACTGCAACACTGCATCAACCTTGGAAGGATCCACAGAAATACCACCTTAGAAATCACATGACCAAGGAAACTCACTTCCTTCAACCAAAACTCACACTTAGACAACTTGGCACACAACTGGTTCTCTTTCAAGACTTGCAACACAATCCTCAAATGCTCAGCATGCTCTTCCTCAGACTTTGAATACACCAAAATATCATCTATGAACACCACCACAAAACGGTCCAGATAAGGATGAAATATTCTATTCATGTATTCCATAAAGACACCTGGTGCATTAGATACTCCAAATGGCATCACAGAATACTCATAGTGTCCATACCTCGTTCGGAACGCAGTTTTGGATATATCTTCCGCCTTTACTCTAATCTGATGATATCCTGATCTCAAATCAATCTTACTAAACACCTCTGCACCCACTAGCTGATCCATCAAATCATCAATCCTTGGAAGTGGATACCGATTCTTAATCGTCACCTTGTTCAACTGTCGATAATCCACACACAACCTCATGCTTCCATCTTTCTTCTTAACCAACAACACTGGAGCACCCCACGGTGAAACACTCGGTCTAATAAACTGCTTCTCAAGCAACTCTTCCAACTGATTCTTCAATTCACCCAACTCCGATGCAGACATCCGATACGGCGCAATCGAAATAGGACTCGTGCCTGGTACCAAATCAATTGCAAACTCAACTTCCCTCTCCGGCGGTAACTCGGTAATATCCTCTGGAAAAACCTCAGGAAACTCTTGCACTACCGGCAAATCACTAACCCCTTTCTCACCACCAACCTTCAAAGATGCAAACATCATAAACACACAAGCCTCACCATCTAAAGACTTCTTCACTTGCTCCGCGGTCAAAAACTTCCTATCTAACTCTTCTACCGGCTTAGAAAAAGTCACACTCCTAGTCAAACAATTAATGCTAACCCAAAAGCTAACAACCAATCCATACCAAAAATCACATCCATATGCTTCAACGGAAGACAAACAAGATCCAACTCAAAATCAACATCACCAAAATTAACAGGACACTTAGCACACATAAAAGAAGTAGTCACCGAACCGCTAGCCGGGGTGTCAATAACCATTCCACGCAACAAAGGAGTTACAACCAAATCCAAACTTCAACACAACTAGCCGAGATAAAAGAATGAGTAGCACCAGTATCAATAATTGCAATCAAAGGAGTACTATTGATAAAACACATACCTCGGATAAGATTATCCGGCTGCTCCACCTCCTCGGCGTTCAAAGCAAACACCTTTCCCGCCGCCTTCTTTGGCTTGGTACACTTGGTACTAATATGACCCTTCTCTCCACAATTGTAACAAGTAGTCTCTCTTGCAACACCTCTGCAATCGACCGCCTTGTGACCCGCTTTCCCACACTTGTGACAAGTAAAATCATTCTTGCAATCACTAGCATAATGACCCATAGCTCCACACTTAAAGCACTTGACTTCCGCCAAACTTGGCCTAGAGCCTCCACCAGCTTCTCTCTTCTTTCCTTTGTCCTTGCTGTAAGGTTTTCCGCCCCATGTCCTCTTCCTCTCTTTTCACCCTGAGCCTTGTAGTAATTAGACTTAGCTTTCCCAGCATCATCAAACATACGACACTTATGCACCAAAGTATCAAAGTCTCGGATCTCCTGAACACACATGTACTGATAGATGTCCGGCCTAAGCCCACTTTCAAACTTCACACACTTGGAAACCATAGCATCCTCCGCATTGATGTAGGGACAAAACCTTGCAAGCTCCTTCGCCGCATACTCGGCCACAGACATACTCCCTTGCTTCAAATTCAGGAACTCCACTTCCTTCCTAGTCCTCAAATCCTCTGGAAAGTACTTCCTCAAAAACTCAGCCTTGAACCTTGTCCAAGTCACAACCTCTCCACCAATCTCAAGTCTTCCCTTAGCATTGGTCCACCAATACTCAGCCTCCTCAGCAAGCATGTGAGTAGCCAACCTCACCTTCTGATCATCACTAGTCACCATAGCACGAAAGATCCTCTCCATGCCTTGCAACCATGTTTGAGCTCCATCCGGGTCGAACCTTCCCTTGAACGTAGGTGGATTGTTTCGCAAGAAACGATCAAGCCTCCGCTCCTCAGCTTCTCCCTCATTCCGACGACCAATCGCCGCTTGCTCATTCGATTGAGCCAAAACCTGAGCCATCGCTGCCAAGGCTTGTGCAATCGCCGCATCATCACGACCTCCTGCCATGTTCGCACTACACAACCATCTAAACGATAAGAAACAACACAACAAAATTAATCTAAACGCGACTGACCATGGCTCTGATACCAACTTGTAACGCTCCTATTTCTATTAAAGCAATTAAACATGCGAATAATACATTTATTCAAGAAATAGAGATTACGTCTTATTCAAAATTCAAAAAACGATAGACATGTATGTAAACCTCAACAGTTACAGCGGAATATAAATCAGAGTGATCAAATATATACATGCCATGAGCAAATAAATCATATCCAAAAGATAAATCTCAAAACCCAAACATCGGGTAGTCATCAACAAAATAATAATCCCAACGAAAATATAAAAACCTAATCTAGACCGACACGACAAGCCTAGATCAGAGCCGACACGACACCGATATCGGAGGAAGCTCCCGATATCCCAAGCAAAGACTCACCGAGACTACTCCTGCACAACGTCTACTCACCCATACAGGCAAGTAGGCGGTTAAAACCACTGGGGGTAAGCATTACATTATCATAATCCAGATAATAATCAAATCAAATAATATCATGTACTTGAATAATAATAGTCATGCATAAATACTTATATCACAACTTGATAGCTCATATCCACATATATCAATCACATGAATAATTATCCAATCATAATATTCATTCACAACATCAATCAAAACAATCATTGTCAACTTTCATTCTTCTCAATTCATCACCAATCACATATTTCACATAGGACTCATGCTATGATATGCACTTATTGACACATAAATGCATGTGGTACCAAATCTCAACAAGGTCGTCACCTCCGATGGACAAGTCAACATCGCATGTAAGGCTCACCTCTGCCTTACAATAATCTCGAAGTAAAAGATTCATCCCTTTTACAGCAACAACGACTATGATGCATGGACATGTGTAAGGACTCGATAATGCGACAACAAATCACAATCTCAACTCAATATATAGGACAACACCCAGTTATATTGATTATCTCCACAACATTGCATTATCAAGAAAACATGCCCACACAAATAAATCATAGAATTCATCATCACACATCAACATATTATCAATAATCAACAATGTCACTCAACATCAACTATATCATATAGTTTCACCAATTCAAGCATTCTCATATTCCAAGTAAGATAGCAAAATAATCTCATGATCATTATCACATCCAATTACATATTTACATACTCAATTATTCCTCTAATACTTCATTAAGCCCAATATCAAGTTTGGAAAAGTTTCACGACTCATAGAAAAAGTTATGCTAAGTTTTCACAAAAATTCACATGACCCATGTGTAGTAATTTGATCATAACTCGAGTTCTAAAAATCATTTGGACCTGAAACCAACGCCATTAGAAAGCTAACAAAATTATCTAAAACTTTCATGTTTACACCAAAGGCCAATTCGAAACAGAAATAGGTGAAAAAGACGCAAGAACGCGAAACAGGAGATGCTGGAACTGGCGCTTCTGAGTTCTTGAAGGCTTCTGAGGCTCTGAAGTGCTTCTGAAGAGTGCTTCTGAAGTGCTTCTGAAGTGCTTCTGAAGTATGCTTCTGAAGTATGCTTCTGAAGTGTGCTTCTGGCTGTTCGCTTACAGCTTTTCCAAAAGTGCGTTTTTCACCATTTCGCGCGTAAAATGCAAACCGTTAATCGGATTTTGATGCCGTTTTCACCTACATGATCCTGACACTTGACTCTAACATAATCTATAAAAATTTCATGTTTCAACCATCCCAAAAGTCATTTTCCAAAACCTCACATAATCACTTATTGGCGAAAACGCTTAAACATCGACATTTCACACGAAAAACCCGTTTTCTCCCAAACGACTCAACTAACATAACCACAACGTGAAAACAGAAATTCTCATAGGTTCAATTCATCCAACAATAACAAAATTTCAGTCAACAACCATATATATATCAAAAGTTCATTTTGGTCCTTCACATGAACACTTAACTCAACTTCACTAATTTCACAAAACCATCAACAACAATTTATTTCTCATCATCAATCCACAATTAAGTATACCCAAATCATAATTCACTTACAATAGCATCAGTTAACAATAACCACATTAATGGAATATGAATCACATCTCTTTTCAATCAAAACATATCAAATTTCATCAATTAAGCATAATTTCATAACTTAACATTTATACATACTTTGAAACATGTAATTTCACCCATAAACATACCATAATCATCAATTCAAGCACAAGAAAATAACATCACAGTAAAGCACGAATTTAACAACAATTGTTCACCAACCCATTTTCATACAACATGAGAAATGCAAAGATTGTACATGATTATGATAATAACTAACCCCCTTACCTTTGAAGTTGATTATCTCTAACCCTTGCTTCAATTCAGCTCCTAGGTCACCCAAATTGATTCCCCAAGCTTTCCCTTCAACACTCTTGTTCTTCTCTTCACCTCTTTCTCTCTCTAGGAAAATGTTTTGTGAAGTGAATGATATTTTCTATGACAACCCTAATGTTATCTCCCTTAATGGGCTTAACTCAAATGCTAATGGGCCTAACCCATTCTAACACAATTCAAAAGTTTCTATACACTCAACGGTAATTACTAACAACGGTAAAATATAACAACGGTCACTAACGGTAAAAACTAATCACTACACTAGTAACTTAGTAAAATAAGGGTCTCACCAATTAATAAAATAATTCTCACCAAAATTACCATTTTACCCTTACCCGTCAAATGACCAAAATACCCTTCTAATACGGTAATCCATTTAAATGCACCCAATGACAATTAAATACACACAAGCAATTAATCACACACAACACAATTAAATAAATAAAGTAATTAAAATAAATCTAGCTAAAATTGGGCTGTTACAACTCTCCCCCCCTAAAAAGAATTTTCGCCCTCGAAAATTTACCTGAAGGAAACAACTCCGGATACGAAACTCTCATCCTACTCTCCGGTTCCCAAGTGGCACTCTCTCCAGTTGGTCCAACCCAAATCACCTTGACCAAAGCAATCTCCTTGCCACGCAAACGCTTCAACTCGCGATCCTCAATCCTAATCGGCAAAGTCTCAACCGTCAAATTATCTCTTACTTCCAACTCATCCACTTGAATCACATGAGACGCATCATGCACATACTTCCTCAACTGAGACACATGAAACACATTATGAAGATTCGACAAAGACGGTGGCAACGCAATCCGGTACGCTACAACCCCAACCTTCTCAATGACATCAAACGGCCCAACAAAACGAGGAGTCAACTTCCTACACTTTAAAGCACGACCAACTCCGTCACAGGATTCACCCTCAAAAACACATGATCACCAACTTGAAACTCAATATCCTTTCTCCTCTTATCATGATAACTCTTCTGTCTACTCTGAGACGCCTTCATCTTCTCCTGAATCATCTTAACCTTTTCCGTAGTTTCTTGCACAACTTCCGGCCCAAACAAAGCACTTTCTCCGGATTCAAACCAACACAACGGTGTCCTACACCTCCGACCATACAAAGCCTCAAACGGTGCCATACCGATACTAGCATGAAAACTGTTGTTGTAAGTAAACTCAATCAACGGTAAACATTCGTCCCAACTGACACCTTGCTCCAAAACACAAGCTCTCAACAAATCCTCCAAACTATGAATAGTCCTTTCTGTCTGCCCATCGGTCTGAGGATGGTAAGCAGAACTCAATCTCAACTTAGTTCCAAAGCAGCTTGCAAACTCTCCCAAAATTAGAAGTAAACCTCGGATCCCGATCCGACACAATACTAGAAGGAATACCATGCAATCTAACAATCTGCTCAATGTAGATCTCAGCCAACTTCGCTACCGACATACCAGTCTTGATAGGAACAAAATGCGCTGACTTCGTCAACCGATCAACAATCACCCAAATCGAATCGAAACCCTCAGTCTAGGCAACGCTCCAACAAAATCCATAGAAATGCTATCCCACTTCCACTCTGGCACAAACAACGGTTGCATCAAACCCGACGGTCTCTGATGTTCAATCTTCGATTTCTGACAAACCAAACAAGCATAAACAAACTCAACAATCTCCTTCTTCATTCCAGGCCACCAAAACAACCTTTTCAAATCCTGATACATCTTAGTTGCTCCTGGATGAATACTCAAACTACTTCTATGACCTTCGTCCAAAATTTGCCTCTTAAGCTCAAACACATCCGGCACACAAACTCGATCACGAAACATCAAAACACCAGTCTCACCCAATCTAAAGTCTCCACCTTTTCCTTGATTAACCAACGTCACTCGATTCACGAGTTCCAAATCTTCCTTCTGACCATTCTTGATCTCTTCCAAAATATTGCTTGTCAACTTCAACATACCCAACCTCACACCATCAGGTGTCAACTCACTAACCAAACTCAAGTCTCGAAACTGCTCAATCAATTCCAACTCTTTAACCATCAAAGCAGACATATGCAAAGTCTTTCTACTCAAAGCATCCGCAACAACATTAGCCTTTCCGGGATGATAACTCAACTGAAAATCAAAATCCTTAAGATATTCCAACCATCTCTCTGCCTCATATTCAACTCTTTCTGATCAAACAAATACTTCAAACTCTTGTGGTCACTGAACACCTCAAACTTAGAACCATACAGATAATGTCTCCAAATCTTCAATGTATACACAACGGCTGCCAATTCCAAATCATGAGTCGGATAATTCTTCTCATGCACTTTCAATTGCCTCGAAGCATAAGCTACAACCTGACGATTCTGCATAAGCACACCACCAAGACCCATCTTAGAAGCATCACAATACACAACAAACGATTCCTTCGGATTCGGCAAAATCAACACCGGAGCTGAAGTCAACCTCTTCTTCAACTCTTGGAAATCTTCTCACACTTGGCATCCCAAACATAAGCCTGTCCTTTCCGAGTCAACTGCGTCAATGGCAACGCCAACTTAGAGAATCCCTCAATGAACCTCCGATAATAACCGGCCAAACCAAGAAAGCTTCTAATCTCAAAAACAGACTTAGGAGACTCCCACTGCAACACTGCATCAACCTTGGAAGGATCCACAGAAATACCACCCTTAGAAATCACATGACCAAGGAAACTCACTTCCTTCAACCAAAACTCACACTTAGACAACTTGGCACACAACTGGTTCTCTTTCAAGACTTGCAACACAATCCTCAAATGCTCAGCATGCTCTTCCTCAGACTTTGAATACACCAAAATATCATCTATGAACACCACCACAAAACGGTCCAGATAAGGATGAAATATTCTATTCATGTATTCCATAAAGACACCTGGTGCATTAGATACTCCAAATGGCATCACAGAATACTCATAGTGTCCATACCTCGTTCGGAACGCAGTTTTGGATATATCTTCCGCCTTTACTCTAATCTGATGATATCCTGATCTCAAATCAATCTTACTAAACACCTCTGCACCCACTAGCTGATCCATCAAATCATCAATCCTTGGAAGTGGATACCGATTCTTAATCGTCACCTTGTTCAACTGCGATAATCCACACACAACCTCATGCTTCCATCTTTCTTCTTAACCAACAACACTGGAGCACCCCACGGTGAAACACTCGGTCTAATAAACTGCTTCTCAAGCAACTCTTCCAACTGATTCTTCAATTCACCCAACTCCGATGCAGACATCCGATACGGCGCAATCGAAATAGGACTCGTGCCTGGTACCAAATCAATTGCAAACTCAACTTCCCTCTCCGGCGGTAACTCGGTAATATCCTCTGGAAAAACCTCAGGAAACTCTTGCACTACCGGCAAATCACTAACCCCTTTCTCACCACCAACCTTCAAAGATGCAAACATCATAAACACACAAGCCTCACCATCTAAAGACTTCTTCACTTGCTCCGCGGTCAAAAACTTCCTATCTAACTCTTCTACCGGCTTAGAAAAAGTCACACTCCTAGTCAAACAATTAATGCTAACCCCAAAAGCTAACAACCAATCCATACCAAAAATCACATCCATATGCTTCAACGGAAGACAAACAAGATCCAACTCAAAATCAACATCACCAAAATTAACAGGACACTTAGCACACATAAAAGAAGTAGTCACCGAACCGCTAGCCGGGGTGTCAATAACCATTCCACGCAACAAAGGAGTTACAACCAAATCCAAACATTCAACACAACTAGCCGAGATAAAAGAATGAGTAGCACCAGTATCAATAATTGCAATCAAAGGAGTACTATTGATAAAACACATACCTCGGATAAGATTATCCGGCTGCTCCACCTCCTCGGCGTTCAAAGCAAACACCTTTCCCGCCGCCTTCTTTGGCTTGGTACACTTGGTACTAATATGACCCTTCTCTCCACAATTGTAACAAGTAGTCTCTCTTGCAACACCTCTGCAATCGACCGCCTTGTGACCCGCTTTCCCACACTTGTGACAAGTAAAATCATTCTTGCAATCACTAGCATAATGACCCATAGCTCCACACTTAAAGCACTTGACTTCCGCCAAACTTGGCCTAGAGCCTCCACCAGCTTCTCTCTTCTTTCCTTTGTCCTTGCTGTAAGGTTTTCCAGCCCCATGTCCTCTTCCTCTCTTTTCACCCTGAGCCTTGTAGTAATTAGACTTAGCTTTCCCAGCATCATCAAACATACGACACTTATGCACCAAAGTATCAAAGTCTCGGATCTCCTGAACACACATGTACTGATAGATGTCCGGCCTAAGCCCACTTTCAAACTTCACACACTTGGAAACCATAGCATCCTCCGCATTGATGTAGGGACAAAACCTTGCAAGCTCCTTCGCCGCATACTCGGCCACAGACATACTCCCTTGCTTCAAATTCAGGAACTCCACTTCCTTCCTAGTCCTCAAATCCTCTGGAAAGTACTTCCTCAAAAACTCAGCCTTGAACCTTGTCCAAGTCACAACCTCTCCACCAATCTCAAGTCTTCCCTTAGCATTGGTCCACCAATACTCAGCCTCCTCAGCAAGCATGTGAGTAGCCAACCTCACCTTCTGATCATCACTAGTCACCATAGCACGAAAGATCCTCTCCATGCCTTGCAACCATGTTTGAGCTCCATCCGGGTCGAACCTTCCCTTGAACGTAGGTGGATTGTTTCGCAAGAAACGATCAAGCCTCCGCTCCTCAGCTTCTCCCTCATTCCGACGACCAATCGCCGCTTGCTCATTCGATTGAGCCAAAACCTGAGCCATCGCTGCCAAGGCTTGTGCAATCGCCGCATCATCACGACCTCCTGCCATGTTCGCACTACACAACCATCTAAACGATAAGAAACAACACAACAAAGATTAATCTAAACGCGACTGACCATGGCTCTGATACCAACTTGTAACGCTCCTATTTCTATTAAAGCAATTAAACATGCGAATAATACATTTATTCAAGAAATAGAGATTACGTCTTATTCAAAATTCAAAAACCGATAGACATGTATGTAAACCTCAACAGTTACAGCGGAATATAAATCAGAGTGATCAAATATATACATGCCATGAGCAAATAAATCATATCCAAAAGATAAATCTCAAAACCCAAACATCGGGTAGTCATCAACAAAATAATAATCCCAACGAAAATATAAACAACCTAATCTAGACCGACACGACAAGCCTAGATCAGAGCCGACACGACACCGATATCGGAGGAAGCTCCCGATATCCCAAGCAAAGACTCACCGAGACTACTCCTGCACAACGTCTACTCACCCATACAGGCAAGTAGGCGGTTAAAACCACTGGGGTAAGCATTACATTATCATAATCCAGATAATAATCAAATCAAATAATATCATGTACTTGAATAATAATAGTCATGCATAAATACTTATATCACAACTTGATAGTCATATCCACATATATCAATCACATGAATAATTATCCAATCATAAATATTCATTCACAACATCAATCATAAACAATCATTGTCAACTTTCATTCTTCTCCATTCATCACCAATCACATATTTCACATAGGACTCATGCTATGATATGCACTTATTGACACATAAATGCATGTGGTACCAAATCTCAACAAGGTCGTCACCTCCGATGGACAAGTCAACATCGCATGTAAGGCTCACCTCTGCCTTACAATAATCTCGAAGTAAAAGATTCATCCCTTTTACAGCAACAACGACTATGATGCATGGACATGTGTAAGGACTCGATAATGCGACAACAAATCACAATCTCAACTCAATATATAGGACAACACCCATTATATTGATTATCTCCACAACATTGCATTATCAAGAAAACATGCCCACACAAATAAATCATAGATTCATCATCACACATCAACATATTATCAATAATCAACAATGTCACTCAACATCAACTATATCATATAGTTTCACCAATTCAAGCATTCTCATATTCCAAGTAAGATAGCAAAATAATCTCATGATCATTATCACATCCAATTACATATTTACATACTCAATTATTCCCTCTAATACTTCATTAAGCCCAATATCAAGTTTGGAAAAGTTTCACGACTCATAGAAAAAGTTATGCTAAGTTTTCACAAAAATTCACATGACCCATGTGTAGTAATTTGATCATAACTCGAGTTCTAAAAATCATTTGGACCTGAAACCAACGCCATTAGAAAGCTAACAAAATTATCTAAAACTTTCATGTTTACACCAAAGGCCAATTCGAAACAGAAATAGGTGAAAAAGACGCAAGAACGCGAAACAGGAGATGCTGGAACTGGCCTTCTGACTTCTGGTTCTTCTGAAGAGTGCTCCTGAAGTACGCTTCTGAAGAGTGCTTCTGAAGTACGCTTCTGAAGTGTGCTTCTGAAGTGTGCTTCTGAAGTATGCTTCTGAAGTGTGCTTCTGGCCTGTTCGCTTACAGCTTTTCCAAAAGTGCGTTTTTCACCATTTCGCGCGTAAAATGCAAACCGTTAATCGGATTTTGATGCCGTTTTCACCTACATGATCCTGACACTTGACTCTAACATAATCTATAAAAATTTCATGTTTCAACCATCCCAAAAGTCATTTTCCAAAACCTCACATAATCACTTATTGGCGAAAACGCTTAAACATCGACATTTCACACGAAAAACCCGTTTTCTCCCAAACGACTCAACTAACATAACCACAACGTGAAAACAGAAATTCTCATAGGTTCAATTCATCCAACAATAACAAAATTTCAGTCAACAACCATATATATATCAAAAGTTCATTTTGGTCCTTCACATGAACACTTAACTCAACTTCACTAATTTCACAAAACCATCAACAACAATTTATTTCTCATCATCAATCCACAATTAAGTATACCCAAATCATAATTCACTTACAATAGCATCAGTTAACAATAACCACATTAATGGAATATGAATCACATCTCTTTTCAATCAAAACATATCAAATTTCATCAATTAAGCATAATTTCATAACTTAACATTTATACATACTTTGAAACATGTAATTTCACCCATAAACATACCATAATCATCAATTCAAGCACAAGAAAATAACATCACAGTAAAGCACGAATTTAACAACAATTGTTCACCAACCCATTTTCATACAACATGAGAAGATGCAAAGATTGTACATGATTATGATAATAACTAACCCCCTTACCTTTGAAGTTGATTATCTCTAACCCTTGCTTCAATTCAGCTCCTAGGTCACCCAAATTGATTCCCCAAGCTTTCCCTTCAACACTCTTGTTCTTCTCTTCACCTCTTTCTCTCTCTAGGAAAATGTTTTGTGAAGTGAATGATATTTTCTATGACAACCCTAATGTTATCTCCCTTAATGGGCTTAACTCAAAATGCTAATGGGCCTAACCCATTCTAACACAATTCAAAAGTTTCTATACACTCAACGGTAATTACTAACAACGGTAAAATATAACAACGGTCACTAACGGTAAAAACTAATCACTACACTAGTAACTTAGTAAAATAAGGGTCTCACCAATTAATAAAATAATTCTCACCAAAATTACCATTTTACCCTTACCCGTCAAATGACAAAATACCTTCTAATACGGTAATCCATTTAAATGCACCCAATGACAATTAAATACACACAAGCACATTAATCACACACAAACACAATTAAAAGTAATTAAAATAAATCTAGCTAAAAATTGGGCTGTTACAACTCTCCCCCCTAAAAAGAATTTTCGCCCTCGAAAATTTACCTGAAGGAAACAACTCCGGATACGAAACTCTCATCCTACTCTCCGGTTCCCAAGTGGCACTCTCTCCAGTTGGTCCAACCCAAATCACCTTGACCAAAGCAATCTCCTTGCCACGCAAACGCTTCAACTCGCGATCCTCAATCCTAATCGGCAAAGTCTCAACCGTCAAATTATCTCTTACTTCCAACTCATCCACTTGAATCACATGAGACGCATCATGCACATACTTCCTCAACTGAGACACATGAAACACATTATGAAGATTCGACAAAGACGGTGGCAACGCAATCCGGTACGCTACAACCCCAACCTTCTCAATGACATCAAACGGCCCAACAAAACGAGGAGTCAACTTCCTACACTTTAAAGCACGACCAACTCCGATCACAGGATTCACCCTCAAAAACACATGATCACCAACTTGAAACTCAATATCCTTTCTCCTCTTATCATGATAACTCTTCTGTCTACTCTGAGACGCCTTCATCTTCTCCTGAATCATCTTAACCTTTTCCGTAGTTTCTTGCACAACTTCCGGCCCAAACAAAGCACTTTCTCCGGATTCAAACCAACACAACGGTGTCCTACACCTCCGACCATACAAAGCCTCAAACGGTGCCATACCGATACTAGCATGAAAACTGTTGTTGTAAGTAAACTCAATCAACGGTAAACATTCGTCCCAACTGACACCTTGCTCCAAAACACAAGCTCTCAACAAATCCTCCAAACTATGAATAGTCCTTTCTGTCTGCCCATCGGTCTGAGGATGGTAAGCAGAACTCAATCTCAACTTAGTTCCTAAAGCAGCTTGCAAACTCTCCCAAAATTTAGAAGTAAACCTCGGATCCCGATCCGACACAATACTAGAAGGAATACCATGCAATCTAACAATCTGCTCAATGTAGATCTCAGCCAACTTCGCTACCGACATACCAGTCTTGATAGGAACAAAATGCGCTGACTTCGTCAACCGATCAACAATCACCCAAATCGAATCGAAACCCTCAGGCAACGCTCCAACAAAATCCATAGAAATGCTATCCCACTTCCACTCTGGCACAAACAACGGTTGCATCAAACCCGACGGTCTCTGATGTTCAATCTTCGATTTCTGACAAACCAAACAAGCATAAACAAACTCAACAATCTCCTTCTTCATTCCAGGCCACCAAAACAACCTTTTCAAATCCTGATACATCTTAGTTGCTCCTGGATGAATACTCAAACTACTTCTATGACCTTCGTCCAAAATTTGCCTCTTAAGCTCAAACACATCCGGCACACAAACTCGATCACGAAACATCAAAACACCAGTCTCACCCAATCTAAAGTCTCCACCTTTTCCTTGATTAACCAACGTCACTCGATTCACGAGTTCCAAATCTTCCTTCTGACCATTCTTGATCTCTTCCAAAATATTGCTTGTCAACTTCAACATACCCAACCTCACACCATCAGGTGTCAACTCACTAACCAAACTCAAGTCTCGAAACTGCTCAATCAATTCCAACTCTTTAACCATCAAAGCAGACATATGCAAAGTCTTTCTACTCAAAGCATCCGCAACAACATTAGCCTTTCCGGGATGATAACTCAACTGAAAATCAAAATCCTTAAGATATTCCAACCATCTTCTCTGCCTCATATTCAACTCTTTCTGATCAAACAAATACTTCAAACTCTTGTGGTCACTGAACACCTCAAACTTAGAACCATACAGATAATGTCTCCAAATCTTCAATGTATACACAACGGCTGCCAATTCCAAATCATGAGTCGGATAATTCTTCTCATGCACTTTCAATTGCCTCGAAGCATAAGCTACAACCTGACGATTCTGCATAAGCACACCACCAAGACCCATCTTAGAAGCATCACAATACACAACAAACGATTCCTTCGGATTCGGCAAAATCAACACCGGAGCTGAAGTCAACCTCTTCTTCAACTCTTGGAAATTCTTCTCACACTTGGCATCCCAAACATAAGCCTGTCCTTTCCGAGTCAACTGCGTCAATGGCAACGCCAACTTAGAGAATCCCTCAATGAACCTCCGATAATAACCGGCCAAACCAAGAAAGCTTCTAATCTCAAAAACAGACTTAGGAGACTCCCACTGCAACACTGCATCAACCTTGGAAGGATCCACAGAAATACCACCCTTAGAAATCACATGACCAAGGAAACTCACTTCCTTCAACCAAAACTCACACTTAGACAACTTGGCACACAACTGGTTCTCTTTCAAGACTTGCAACACAATCCTCAAATGCTCAGCATGCTCTTCCTCAGACTTTGAATACACCAAAATATCATCTATGAACACCACCACAAAACGGTCCAGATAAGGATGAAATATTCTATTCATGTATTCCATAAAGACACCTGGTGCATTAGATACTCCAAATGGCATCACAGAATACTCATAGTGTCCATACCTCGTTCGGAACGCAGTTTTGGATATATCTTCCGCCTTTACTCTAATCTGATGATATCCTGATCTCAAATCAATCTTACTAAACACCTCTGCACCCACTAGCTGATCCATCAAATCATCAATCCTTGGAAGTGGATACCGATTCTTAATCGTCACCTTGTTCAACTGTCGATAATCCACACACAACCTCATGCTTCCATCTTTCTTCTTAACCAACAACACTGGAGCACCCCACGGTGAAACACTCGGTCTAATAAACTGCTTCTCAAGCAACTCTTCCAACTGATTCTTCAATTCACCCAACTCCGATGCAGACATCCGATACGGCGCAATCGAAATAGGACTCGTGCCTGGTACCAAATCAATTGCAAACTCAACTTCCCTCTCCGGCGGTAACTCGGTAATATCCTCTGGAAAAACCTCAGGAAACTCTTGCACTACCGGCAAATCACTAACCCCTTTCTCACCACCAACCTTCAAAGATGCAAACATCATAAACACACAAGCCTCACCATCTAAAGACTTCTTCACTTGCTCCGCGGTCAAAAACTTCCTATCTAACTCTTCTACCGGCTTAGAAAAAGTCACACTCCTAGTCAAACAATTAATGCTAACCCCAAAAGCTAACAACCAATCCATACCAAAAATCACATCCATATGCTTCAACGGAAGACAAACAAGATCCAACTCAAAATCAACATCACCAAAATTAACAGGACACTTAGCACACATAAAAGAAGTAGTCACCGAACCGCTAGCCGGGGTGTCAATAACCATTCCACGCAACAAAGGAGTTACAACCAAATCCAAACATTCAACACAACTAGCCGAGATAAAAGAATGAGTAGCACCAGTATCAATAATTGCAATCAAAGGAGTACTATTGATAAAACACATACCTCGGATAAGATTATCCGGCTGCTCCACCTCCTCGGCGTTCAAAGCAAACACCTTTCCCGCCGCCTTCTTTGGCTTGGTACACTTGGTACTAATATGACCCTTCTCTCCACAATTGTAACAAGTAGTCTCTCTTGCAACACCTCTGCAATCGACCGCCTTGTGACCCGCTTTCCCACACTTGTGACAAGTAAAATCATTCTTGCAATCACTAGCATAATGACCCATAGCTCCACACTTAAAGCACTTGACTTCCGCCAAACTTGGCCTAGAGCCTCCACCAGCTTCTCTCTTCTTTCCTTTGTCCTTGCTGTAAGGTTTTCCAGCCCCATGTCCTCTTCCTCTCTTTTCACCCTGAGCCTTGTAGTAATTAGACTTAGCTTTCCCAGCATCATCAAACATACGACACTTATGCACCAAAGTATCAAAGTCTCGGATCTCCTGAACACACATGTACTGATAGATGTCCGGCCTAAGCCCACTTTCAAACTTCACACACTTGGAAACCATAGCATCCTCCGCATTGATGTAGGGACAAAACCTTGCAAGCTCCTTCGCCGCATACTCGGCCACAGACATACTCCCTTGCTTCAAATTCAGGAACTCCACTTCCTTCCTAGTCCTCAAATCCTCTGGAAAGTACTTCCTCAAAAACTCAGCCTTGAACCTTGTCCAAGTCACAACCTCTCCACCAATCTCAAGTCTTCCCTTAGCATTGGTCCACCAATACTCAGCCTCCTCAGCAAGCATGTGAGTAGCCAACCTCACCTTCTGATCATCACTAGTCACCATAGCACGAAAGATCCTCTCCATGCCTTGCAACCATGTTTGAGCTCCATCCGGGTCGAACCTTCCCTTGAACGTAGGTGGATTGTTTCGCAAGAAACGATCAAGCCTCCGCTCCTCAGCTTCTCCCTCATTCCGACGACCAATCGCCGCTTGCTCATTCGATTGAGCCAAAACCTGAGCCATCGCTGCCAAGGCTTGTGCAATCGCCGCATCATCACGACCTCCTGCCATGTTCGCACTACACAACCATCTAAACGATAAGAAACAACACAACAAAGATTAATCTAAACGCGACTGACCATGGCTCTGATACCAACTTGTAACGCTCCTATTTCTATTAAAGCAATTAAACATGCGAATAATACATTTATTCAAGAAATAGAGATTACGTCTTATTCAAAATTCAAAAACCGATAGACATGTATGTAAACCTCAACAGTTACAGCGGAATATAAATCAGAGTGATCAAATATATACATGCCATGAGCAAATAAATCATATCCAAAAGATAAATCTCAAAACCCAAACATCGGGTAGTCATCAACAAAATAATAATCCCAACGAAAATATAAACAACCTAATCTAGACCGACACGACAAGCCTAGATCAGAGCCGACACGACACCGATATCGGAGGAAGCTCCCGATATCCCAAGCAAAGACTCACCGAGACTACTCCTGCACAACGTCTACTCACCCATACAGGCAAGTAGGCGGTTAAAACCACTGGGGGTAAGCATTACATTATCATAATCCAGATAATAATCAAATCAAATAAATATCATGTACTTGAATAATAATAGTCATGCATAAATACTTATATCACAACTTGATAGCTCATATCCACATATATCAATCACATGAATAATTATCCAATCATAAATATTCATTCACAACATCAATCATAAACAATCATTGTCAACTTTCATTCTTCTCAATTCATCACCAATCACATATTTCACATAGGACTCATGCTATGATATGCACTTATTGACACATAAATGCATGTGGTACCAAATCTCAACAAGGTCGTCACCTCCGATGGACAAGTCAACATCGCATGTAAGGCTCACCTCTGCCTTACAATAATCTCGAAGTAAAAGATTCATCCCTTTTACAGCAACAACGACTATGATGCATGGACATGTGTAAGGACTCGATAATGCGACAACAAATCACAATCTCAACTCAATATATAGGACAACACCCAGTTATATTGATTATCTCCACAACATTGCATTATCAAGAAAACATGCCCACACAAATAAATCATAGAATTCATCATCACACATCAACATATTATCAATAATCAACAATGTCACTCAACATCAACTATATCATATAGTTTCACCAATTCAAGCATTCTCATATTCCAAGTAAGATAGCAAAATATATCTCATGATCATTATCACATCCCAATTACATATTTACATACTCAATTATTCCCTCTAATACTTCATTAAGCCCAATATCAAGTTTGGAAAAGTTTCACGACTCATAGAAAAAGTTATGCTAAGTTTTCACAAAAATTCACATGACCCATGTGTAGTAATTTGATCATAACTCGAGTTCTAAAAATCATTTGGACCTGAAACCAACGCCATTAGAAAGCTAACAAAATTATCTAAAACTTTCATGTTTACACCAAAGGCCAATTCGAAACAGAAATAGGTGAAAAAGACGCAAGAACGCGAAACAGGAGATGCTGGAACTGGCGCTTCTTGAGAAGCTTCTGGCCTACTTCTGAAGAGTGCTCCTGAAGTACGCTTCTGAAGAGTGCTTCTGAAGTACGCTTCTGAAGTGTGCTTCTGGCCTGTTCGCTTACAGCTTTTCCAAAAGTGCGTTTTTCACCATTTCGCGCGTAAAATGCAAACCGTTAATCGGATTTTGATGCCGTTTTCACCTACATGATCCTGACACTTGACTCTAACATAATCTATAAAAATTTCATGTTTCAACCATCCCAAAAGTCATTTTCCAAAACCTCACATAATCACTTATTGGCGAAAACGCTTAAACATCGACATTTCACACGAAAAACCCGTTTTCTCCCAAACGACTCAACTAACATAACCACAACGTGAAAACAGAAATTCTCATAGGTTCAATTCATCCAACAATAACAAAATTTCAGTCAACAACCATATATATATCAAAAGTTCATTTTGGTCCTTCACATGAACACTTAACTCAACTTCACTAATTTCACAAAACCATCAACAACAATTTATTTCTCATCATCAATCCACAATTAAGTATACCCAAATCATAATTCACTTACAATAGCATCAGTTAACAATAACCACATTAATGGAATATGAATCACATCTCTTTTCAATCAAAACATATCAAATTTCATCAATTAAGCATAATTTCATAACTTAACATTTATACATACTTTGAAACATGTAATTTCACCCATAAACATACCATAATCATCAATTCAAGCACAAGAAAATAACATCACAGTAAAAGCACGAATTTAACAACAATTGTTCACCAACCCATTTTCATACAACATGAGAAGATGCAAAGATTGTACATGATTATGATAATAACTAACCCCCTTACCTTTGAAGTTGATTATCTCTAACCCTTGCTTCAATTCAGCTCCTAGGTCACCCAAATTGATTCCCCAAGCTTTCCCTTCAACACTCTTGTTCTTCTCTTCACCTCTTTCTCTCTCTAGGAAAATGTTTTGTGAAGTGAATGATATTTTCTATGACAACCCTAATGTTATCTCCCTTAATGGGCTTAACTCAAAATGCTAATGGGCCTAACCCATTCTAACACAATTCAAAAGTTTCTATACACTCAACGGTAATTACTAACAACGGTAAAATATAACCAACGGTCACTAACGGTAAAAACTAATCACTACACTAGTAACTTAGTAAAATAAGGGTCCTCACCAATTAATAAAATAATTCTCACCAAAATTACCATTTTACCCTTACCCGTCAAATGACCAAAATACCCTTCTAATACGGTAATCCATTTAAATGCACCCAATGACAATTAAATACACACAAGCACATTTAATCACACACAAACACAATTAAAAGTAATTAAAATAAATCTAGCTAAAAATTGGGCTGTTACACGCGTAAGTCTAGAAAATTCCAAACCTGACTATATTTTATGCCAAATAATACTAATTTATTACTGATCATGTTACATTCTTATCAATTTAGTATAAATTTTGGAAATTTTTGACACCTATAAATATTTGTCTAATTTTATTTGGGGATGCATTATATTTTAAAGATCATACTATCACATTTCATATTTCGTGTGAAAACTTTATGTACATTCCTTATTCTTATTTGACATTTATGAGAAATCTTATTTTCTCAATCCTGAGATTGATGTGTCAATGAGGAATTTTACGTCCCTAATTAACTAATAGGTATTATATCATTTTGGAATAAAAATATAATTTCTTATACACCCAAAATATTCTTAAGAAGATTTGATTTATTCTATATCCTTAAAATTTGGGATTTTAATGACTTTATGAAATCTTTGAATATTTGATGTAAATTAATATGAGAATCGTATACTCTTTTAAATCGTATATTCATTAGATTTGAGTCTATAATATCCTATGAGAAAATATTCTTTTATGGTAATAACACTTATGTGAATATTCTTTTAAAGTGTTATGGTTATGAAAATTCTCAGACTCAAACTTATATTCTTGCTTCAAATATTCTATATTAATATATATTTTGAGATTTGTTGAAACCCTCAAAATTATTTGTTCGGTCAAGAATAACTTGACTATTATATTATATATATTCTTGATTTATGTGTATCGATGTTTTGTCAAATCTTGAAAAGGTAATATATCAATTAAACTGAGAATAATTTATTTCAAAACATATTCTCAATATTTGAGCCTAAACTATTTTGAAAATTAACTATCTATCAATTAAAATGTTACTATTGTGAATTTATAGAAGGCTCAATTTTATTAATTTTAATGCCAAATACAAATTTAAATTTTATGATTATAAATATTCTTGCCATTATAAATATTCTAATATAAGATATTCTCGAATTCATATTGTCTTTGCATAAAGATTCAAAGTTTACTAATTGATCATTCTTTTGGCGACATTTTTAAACTTAGACATTTGTCTCTGATTTTTTGTCACAAATTGATTTGAAGGGTCCTAATAATATTTTGTTTTCAATATGAGTATAATAAAATGTATATTATATATGTCATTTATATTAATTGAATCTAAAATTGGCATATTTCTCTTTAATATACATTATATTTTCTATTATACTCTCTAATCTAGACCCGTAGTTTATTACTCTAAATTTTATGACAAACACTATTAATTATCTAATTATGTGTCTTGTTGCAATTAAATATTTGGATCACAATAATATTAAATTATACATAGTGAATAATGCATTGTTGCATTTTTATGCTAAAATTCTAATTATGAATTAAAATTTGCACACCTCTTTGTTGTTTATCCGTTAAATTTATCAAAACAACATATGAAGAATTCATGCAATTTTAAATCATCCTTACAACTTAACAATTATATAAATCATAATGATTTATAATTAGAGTCTCATATATATTTAGTTATAATAACTTATTCTCTATTCATGATTATTTTGAGATGACTATATTATAAGATATTCTCGTTAAGTCATCAAAAGTCATTGACTCTAAGCATAAGAATGAATGTCACACACTACGAGGTAAGTCGTGATTTCATTATTTTTTTATCCTCTTGTGACTCATCATATATTATTGCAGATATGAAAACATTTTCATTCTTCTCTTTTGTTGTGCAATTATGATATCCTATATAGAAGTGAAATCCTTTTTCCAAAATATTCTAAACAGAACTCTGTTGTTATATACTATTTTCTTACTATAATACTCCATTTTGTATTTATATTCTTTATAATCTATAGTGGGAGTATTTAAAATTTTATTCTAAGAGTTCTATTATGGATAAAATAACTTTTGTTATTATACTATTTCATATAAATAAATTTGAAAGTCATATTTATGATGTGATAATTTAAAATATTGTTAAGCATGTCTTTCTATTATTTGAATTTGAATATGACCCAAGTTGAGTAAATTAAGTACAATTGTTTATGCATGATATTATTTTATCATATTCTCTTAAGCATTAACATTATTGGTTTTTATAATTGTAATCTCACCTATCGTGGATACAATTATGCAAATTTTGTTAAATAGATTAGCATTATATTGGTGACAGTCATACCCTATCGATGTGTTGTTATTAATATAATTGCTATTATTCAATGTACCTTAATTTTTATACTTATGTCAAATATAATTAGAGTACCATATCAATATTTAAATTTTTTAAGACATAAGAATTGTACATTGTGATGATATAGTTCTTACTTATTATTCTTAAGATCTCGAATTGGATTACAATAAGTAAGTTACTCTATTAAAAGACATGTAGCAAACTATATAAATTTTGCAATCCAATATTATTCTAATTTTTGAATTAAATTTCTATTTAAATGTTATTTTTGTATATATATATATATATAAATATTTTGGATTGCTATTATCCCTTTGTTATGTGAGTGATGGACATGCCTTATCGGTGTGACGTTATTTAACATATCATTATGTGATAGAGAAATAGTTGAATATTTTATTTAAAATATCTTTCAAACTTTTTAATTCAACTATCATATTCTATTCTCTATCAAGTGGGAGAATCCTTACTATGTATTATGTAACGTGATGGATATACCTTATCGGTATGACATTATTCAACATAATCATCCTTTTATGGGTAAGAAAAATACCTTATTAGTTTAACTATTATTCTCATCAAGTGGGGAACATATAATTCTTCAACAAGCGAGGAAAATTCTACATGTCAATTAACTATATCTTATAAACAAATATATTATTTGTTTCATAACTCTAGATATAAAATTATTGTAGAGACTTATATTGAGGATATTAATTATAGTCTTTTCATATAAATTATTATATACTTCCACATCCTTTTATATTATTGTAAACTTATTTTGTAATAGCAATATGTCGAAATCTCAAAGTTCTTAACAACTCTATTGAGAAAAATTTATTTATACCACTATTCTAAATAATTACAAATGGTATATTTGAGATATTTAATTTTACCATTTTAACTATATTTAGACATATTTTATATTATTGCTATTCTTTAATACTTATGGAAGGTTTTGACTATTTTCTCTTATATCCTCAATATATAACAATAAAATATAAGTCTAGTGTATTTTCACTGCGTGTAACTTGATATTTTCTCAAATGTGTGGAAGTATAATTGTAGCATTTGAGTTTTGAGTGAGTTATTAAAATTGTGAATAGAGTCTCATATCCTATTTTATAATAATAGAGACTCATCTCATTCATATGATGATAAACCTTTTATATATTCATCATACTCTGTCATATAAAGGTTACTATATTTATAAAATTCTTTGGAATTTTAATTGTAAAAGGAGATCTTGTGTTATAAAATTCTTAAATGAAAATCTACATTCTCCTTAATTCTAAATGCAGTATATGTGGTTAACTACGAAACCCAATTCTTGATAATATATGCAATTGATAAAATATGTATTTATGGGGTTTCATATTATTCTTGAGTTACCACTTGTGTTAATAATTCTGCTATGCTTATGTGCAAAATATGTAGTTGAGTTCGTGAAACTCTATTAGTTAAAATTATATCATCACTTTTGTTGATAATCTTGCACTAGCAATTAAGTATCCTACTTTTGAATATATTACATTATTATAATATTTCTGTGATCACTAATGAGAATCTCACTTACTCTTGTTTATCTATATGTGGGATCAATGGGAGTACACAACACTATATATTATGAGCTCAAATGAGAAATCTCACTCTTGTTTATATATATGTGAGATCAAGAGAAATGTGTACACAATATTATTCTCATTGTTGCCATATATTCTTGTGCACACTATAAAATATGGCATAGCTTAAGAGACTTTAAACTTTAGTCTCATTCTATTATATTGAGATATATATTAAAATTCTTTTAATATCTCAACAAGCATCGTAATTGAATGCTTAAGTCAATTTTGTTGGAATATGCACAATAACCTCTCAGCATGCAAATATATATTGTGCTTCTCTTTTACCAACATTCTACATTTGACTTAATACATCCCACGGTCCCTTAACTTATTTTATTTTCTCAGTTTAATCCCTTAATTTTTAAGTGTGTCAATTTGGTCCCATAAATCTTCCTCTGTTTACTAATGTGGTCCTTTCTGTTAGTTTTTAATCTTAAATGTCTAAGGTGAACTAACATTAAGAGTTGTCCACTATAGATCATATTAATCATTTTTATTTAAACCGTTTGATTATTTTTTTAAAAAGAGGACCATTTGATTATGCAGGTCTATTCTATCTAATGGTGCACCATCAACACCTAATTTTTTGTACATTTTCTTCATCTTCTTCCATACTCCTCTTCTTCATATTCATCAACAACTTCAAACATTCATCAAAAACATATATTATAACCCAGGAAAAACTATGATAAAAAACACAATAAAATACCTATTCACAAATTTCTAGCAACCTCATCTCATTCTTCTTTAACATCTCATTCAATTTTTCATTTAAAATATTCAACATAATAACCTCACAATTTTTATACAAACAATTAGAATCAAATCTCACAGACAACATTTTTTTCTCCCAAAATCAATAAATCAATTAAACACCGTTAACCATAACAACAACAAACATCATCAACAACAAAAACCATCAGTAGTGAAATTGAAAAGGAACGCAGCAATCGAATCAAGACCATCAATAGTGAAACCTTCACAAGAAGTAAGAGAGAAGATTGTGAGATTTCCAAAAAGTGTGGTTTGTATAAAAGGGAACCGCAAAAATTGCAGCAAAAAGTGCAGTTGTATAAAAAGATTGTGATGTTTTCAGAAATTGAAATTGAAAAGGAACGCAATGGAAACTTTTTGGATTTCATTTAATCTCTTCCAAACACGGAAACGCAGCCTGCATAGTTTTGATCCACGGACACATAACCAGCGTTGAGAGAGAGGAGAGGATAAGGAGTTAGATTTGATTATGGGCATTTGTGATTGTATTGATTTGGGGGTGTTGCTGGCTATTTGTGAAAAAGGGGTATTGATATGGGGATGTTGTTGTGTTGTTGCAGGAAGGGAGAAAAGAGAACGATGATGCAGGAAGGGAGAAGAGAGAATAGAGAAGAGAATGTGTTGTTGTTGTGTTGTCGTGAGGAAGGAAAAGAAAAATCTGGAAAAAGGTTGATGGAGATTTGAGAAGGTAGAAGAGAGAAGATGATGAAAAGTGAAAAAAAAAATAGATGGTCAAGGTTCACCGTTAAATACAATGGACATGCAATCAAATGGTTAAAATCATATCAAGAATTTTATACATTAAAAAACTAACAGGGGGGACCACATTAATAAACGGAGGAAGACTTATGAGACCAAATTGACACACTTAATAGTTAAGGGATCAAACTCAGAAAATAAAATAAGTTAAGGGACCGGGGGATGTATTAAGCCTTCCACATTTTATGAGGTTGTAAATAGTACGTACAATGTATAATATCAACACTCCTATCGAGTATGACATTGTGTTCTTGTAGTACTTATAATTTGAGATAATCATAAATGTTCGTTCATTATTGACATTTTAGTGGCCACATTAATCCACATCCTTTTTTCTTTAAACTAAGTGGCTATGTTAATCCATTTTGGAGATTCTTGAATTTCCTATTTCTTTATGGATTTTCATAGTCACATTTTTTCTAAAAAGTGGATTAATTGAATGTCATAGAACATTTATCGATTTAGACTAAATGTAATTACTCTCTCTTTATAGGCTATCCCTATAAGTAATTATTATTCTTATATCTTTATGGATATAAGACTTTTATAGAATTGAAAATTCATTGGCAGAACCACTAACCACAGACTTATATAAATGAGTATTGTAACTCATAATGATTTGATTAAGTCTATGATATTTTGGGTTAGTGGGAGTTTGTTATAGCATTTTTTAAATGCTTGGGTCATTCTTTAATGACACATTCTTTTTAAATTCAAATGTGTCACTATAAATTCATCATTTGTTAGAAAAGTAAGTCTTTGACCTGTATGATTTGTTTTCCATATCAGATTCAATTTCTGCAGTATTAAAGTTTATTTCCCTTTCGAATTAGTGCTTTGACCATACATATATTTTAAAATTTAAACTTTATATTCTTTTAATAATTGAGTATTGTCATCCAAGTGGGAGATTGTTGAATTAATTATTTAATTAATCAATTATGGATTGACAATAATCAATTATTATAAAATGTTATAATATAAATTATGGTCTATTGTGTTAAGCACTAATTAGTTGATGAATATGTGTGATCGGGCTATTCTTTCTAAATGGACCGTGATGGGTTGGACCATTTAGCTAAGTCCAATGAGAGGTCTCTGCCCTCAGCCATTTAGCTATTTAAACGTCATCCCATAATACGGTTAAACATTCTGACCAGCATGATGCAAAGCTAGACGGAATGAGGGTAGTCATTCCTCTCATGGCGGCAGTTATCATTCATCAACATAATTCAAGGTATACAAATTCTTCTTCCTTCTTTGATATTGATATGCTATAACTTGTATCTAGTGATCCATGGCTGAATACTAAAACTTTTATCAAAATATTCCCAATTTTTTCATAAAAGTGTGAATGTCAAGACTTCAGCTTCTCACTACTAAATTTGAGAATCTCATAATGAAAGATGATGAATTCATTCATGAATTTCACATGAGCATTCTTGATATTGCTAATACATCAAGTGTTTTGGGAGAAAGGATGTTTGAAGAGAAGATGGTTATAAAAATTCTCAGATCTCTATCTAAGAAGTTTGAAATGAAAGTCACAACTATTGAGGAAGCCCAATATATTAGCAACATGACGGTGGATGAACTTAGTGGGTCTCAACAAACTTTTGAATTGGCTATAAATGATAGAACTGAGAAGAATAACAAAAACATTGCTTTCATATCCAACACTGATGAGGAAGAAGTACAATGTGATGTGGATACTGATGCAAGTTTTTCAGATGCAATTGCGCTTCTCGGAAGGCAATTCAATAAGGTTTTGAAAAGGATGGTCAAGAAGTCAAGACTAAATGTCAAGAACATGCAGTTGAACATCAGTAAGAACACAATGGGTTTCATCGTAAAGGGAGAACTGATGAGAAAGAAAACCAAGGGAAAGGAATTCAATGTCATGAATGTGAAGGTTTTGGTCACATCAAATCAGAATGTCATGTGTTCCTCAAGAAACAGTAGAAGGGGATGTCTGCTTAGATGATGATTCAGAAGGAGAGCTTGATGATGAAATAGCTAAACATGTCACAGCTTTTAACGGTAGGTGCGAATCTGATAAAGATTCATGTGATGATGATGTTTCCTACGATGAGTTTGCTGATTCATACAAAAAGTTGTATGCCAAAAGTGAAACCTCTACAATTTTTTACCTATTTCTTCACAAACAAATTTTGGGAGCATAACTGTCTGCAGAACATAAGTTCGGCGGTGCAATCACTTAGCCACCGACTTACACCCTGTTAATAACATATTGATAAGCCCACTTGTTCACTTTCATTACGTTAAAGTTTTTTCGTCATAAGGCTAGCTCTACTTTTAGTATAGTATTTTGTTTACATTTTAAATTTTTTATGCCTTCTTAGCAACTAACTGTTGAGAAGATTGTGAAAGAAGCAACATATTTTGACACCTCTACTCATTCAACATAGTTTTATGAACATAGTTCTTTGTCTGCAGACAGGAGACCCTTTATCTAGCATCTGAGCTGAAAATGATACTCAAATAATTAACTTACATCAGGACTAGAATGAACTATGCGGAATTAAATTAAAGCTTTTGAAGTGGTATTGTACACAAGTGATAAATGGCCAATATCAATAATGATATACATAACCAACTGCACTTAACTTCTTGTTTTCTTGTAAGCACAAGGAGTGCTACACAAAAATTACAACATCAAAGATCAAAGATGCATCCATAACAACTTTTGTATTCGAGTGTTTGTTAAGAAATATACATTGCTAAAAGCTAAGATATGCATAGTTGTGTTCCTATCTGACAGTTTCATATCCACTTAAAACTGCATCCTGGTGGTAACTGTAGATTCAACGTTAACTGTAGTCAATGAACTATGAACTGATGCTTCCATCGCCCTATAAACCAGAAGCAGCATACCCTCTGCTCTGCACTCCTCCCTTACAAACCTCTGCAGCGCTACAACAATGCACGATTGAGAACCAATAATTCTAACTGACAAACAAATGAAAATAGCAAAACAATCTCTCAAGCTGCAAATTTCATTCACTATTAATTAACAATGTAATCCATGAAGTGACCAACACTCAAAACAAACAAAAATTCAAATCAAAAAACATAAAGCAAAAATGAACATAAATGTTTGACTGAATCTCATACAAGTGACATTACACATTAATAATATTATAATCAAGATCAAGGTGATATCAAACTTTCAACGTAGACTTTTGACTCTACCCGACACAAATCATTCTGAGTCTTCAATCTTATTATAGTATCATTTTTGGAATCATAAACGACCCAGTTCCATTTTGGAACATCATCTTGAAAGAGCAACACATGGTTGTCGTCCTCTGAAATGCATACTATCTTCGGACGGTAAACATAGTAGCCATGATCACCAAAGTAAGGAAGATGGATCAATTTAATCCATGACTCTTTACTTCCATATTCTTTCATAAGCCAAACATCATTGAAAGAGTTAGAATGAGAACATATGCACAAACAATCTCTTATCATACCCAAGGTAAAATAAACCGGCATTCCATCATAGTTAGGTTCTGAAATCTCTTGGTAACACTCTTTCCCCAAATCAAGAGAAACAATGGCACGCGATAAATTACCAGGCACATTAGAAGATGCAAACCAATTTACTGTGCCGCTGACGATTATTCCGGATTTACCATTGGGGGTCATAGAAGGGAAATCCTGAATCCTTCTCCATGAAGGAATTCCCAAAGTATATACGTTCACATGAGTTTTGAAAACCCATGTGCCATCAGATTCACAGTAATGGCTAAAGGCAGAAACAACCTTGTAGTTATCAATGAAAGGATCGTAGCCAAATGCAAATGTTGTGTAACCAAATATATGTGGTGGAATATCTAAAGAGGGTAACTTCTTTAATTTTCTAATGGAAGGGTTATAGAGAACTGCATGACGGTTGTTAATAGACATACAAAGGAGACCGTCACAAGAAGCAACAACGGTTTTATAAGAGTCTGGAGGAATGGGAGAATAATATTCAAGGAGTGTGGGTTCAGAGGTGAAAATAGAGTGAAGTTGAAGAGAATCGAGTGGATAAGACATCATACTAAACTCATCTTTAGATCGGATCCATGTGCATGTGACAAGGTGTTTGCGTTTGGTTGTTGACATGCGAAGGTATTTTTTGGCGAATTCGAGATCTTTTGAGATCAGAGAATTCCATGACTTGCAGACGCATCCGAATTGCACGAGGAACTTGGCAGGGAGTCTACATAGAATTTCAGTCACGAGATCAAACAGAATATGAGTCATCCGCTTGAATTGGCTGTGTAGTGGCAGCGATATTTTCCTCCATCAGTGACTGATTTTAGGAAGTAGAGGCGTGTTTTATTTTAGTTATGGATGACGAGTATTAGGGTTTGTTACGGAACTAATGTGATTAATTAATCCAACTAGAAAAAAAATGTATGATTTGATTTGATTTTTTTTAAAAATCATAGGATTTTTTGTAGAGGAGAGATTCTATCCCCACAAGATACGATATAATTTTTGTAGGGAATTTCTACGGTACACTCGTAAATTGAGGTGTACCGGTACTCTTGCTTCATAAATTTATAAACTAACGATCAATTTTATGAAATAAATAGTTATTTGTTGGCATTTATATTTTAGAAAATACGATTTCATACGTCATTCATTGTTTATAAGAATCATAGTAATTTTTTTAGATATTATCGTATAAAATAATCAAAGTTCTCTATTATAAGCGATAAAAATTCAAAAAAAAATCAATTTTATTTCATTTACGCTTTTGATGAATAAGATTTAATCATTATAATTATAAATAAGAAAAAAAAACATTTTTCTTCATAAAACAACTCATTTACCTATAAAATTAAAGATTTGGTGTACCGGTACACTCAAATATGTTGGGTGTACCGTAGAATTTACCATTTTTGTAACCTAAAATTTGCCCTCAATCACCAACATTGGAGGCCAAAAAGTTTTTAACGTTAAAAGAGCCCACACTTAAAATATATAAGTTTTCAAGAAAAACACCATCAAAATTAGAGATGATCCTAATTTTTCCACCGTTTTTTTTTTATTTTTCATAAAACAATTTCTAAAATAGTTTTAATCTAGAATAATATTCCTAATTTTTTTTTCCCAATTTTTTTTTTTTTAAAAAATGGGGGCTTGAAGCCCTTAGGCTTAAAAAAAAAAATACATAATAATGACACACCGTTCTTAATGAAATATTTTGTGATTTATTTAGAAAAATGATCACTTAAAGTGTAAACTATATGGTCCTTAATTATTTACTTTTTTTTATTCGATTGACTTGAATGATATTTGAGTTTAAAGTTGAAGAAACACATGTGGTTTTTTTTAATTTTTTATCTATTGATTCATTTGATTCTAGTTGAACATGTGGTTTTTTCTGTTTCGCTTTGTTTTTTTTCCTTTTTCTCTTAGTTTTGTAACAAAAAAAAATAAAACTCAGCTCATTTCCAACCGTGGCAAGATACATATTCATATCCAAATAAAGCTTAAAATAAACTCATAAAAATAAATAACCCAAATAAAATTGGTTTCCACAAACCACTATTTTGGTTCTAGAAAGTGTAACTCACACGAAAATACAACTTAATTCTTCATTATTCACTCGGTTAGTCATTTTCGTCCGGAACATTAAACATGATGTTAATTCAGTCAAAAGACGATGGCATGGCTAGTGAGAAATACAAATGGCTTGATAATGTGTTCTTATGGACAAAAACAAAAGAAAACCCTTATTTCTTCTTAATACTTCTGATTGTTCTTTAAGTTAATTGAGCATCCAGGAATGCTAACTTCACTAAATTATCATTGACCACTCATAAGAGAAAAAAGGAGCAATCAACAAGAGATATATACATTTCCAAAATGAGGAATTAAATTCAATGAAAATATGATACTCCATAAAAAAGAAAATACATGACAGAAGAGACTGTCACATAATTGCCATTCTTCATTTGAAGAGTCGTCTCTAGAACGATTACTTCAAGTTTAATTTCCAAAAGAAGAAACATCTAAAGAGAACATGCAGGAGAGTTGTGTTTAAAAAAAGATGCAACTTGCTGATTTTAAAACAATAACTAGTAATGTTCAGATGCTGAATAAATAGAATAAAGTGAGATAGCCAAAGAGGGAAACATTATAGCAATTAAAGTCAGCGTTTATATATTGATGGCTAAAATATGGTTTTGGTCCCTGCAAATATGGTTCGTTTTAGTTTTAGTACCTAGTAAAAAAAAATTGTTGTTTTTAATCCTTGCAAAATATTTTGTTTTTGAAAATAGTCTCTCCAGGGACTATTTTCAAAAGTAAAATATTTTGCAGGGATCTTTTTAAAAATCAAAAGATTTTGCATGGACTATTTTTCTAATAAATAGGTTCAGTCATCATGTGCCACATCTGCAAATCATCACAAAAGTGGGGTCAGGGACCACAACCAAAACGCGTCATATTTGCAGGGACCAAAAACAAAACAAAAAAATTACAGGGACTAAAACCAAAACGAAACATATTTGCAGGTAGGGTTGGGAATAGGTCAGACTTTGATAGGCCTGAGCCTGGCATATGGCCTTTCATAGGCCTATTTTTTTGGCCTGTCGACATGTTCTTCAAGCTTCTGACACTTTGTGTGTTGGAGGATGTGGTCTCATTGAGACGGCAGAGCATCTTGTTTTAGGTTGTGAATTGTTTGGGAAAGTTTGGTATTTATTATGTCACTGGATTGGTATTTCTTATGTTCTTCCAGGTTCGGTTGCGGATCACTACTTTCAGTTTACTCATTTGGTGGGTATGCCACGAGCTTCATATTTTTATCTTAAGGTTATTTGGCTTGCCTGTGTATGGACAATATGGAAGGAGAGAAATAACTGTTTATTCAAAAATACAGTAATTGATCCTTACAATATTGTCGAAAAGGTGAAGATGGATTCTTTTTTATGGCTCTCGTCAAATTCTGTAACTTTGGCATTTGGTTTTCATGATTGGTGGAGGCACCCACTTCTTTGTATAGGGGCTGCCTAATTTTTTATTTTTTAGCTGTTGGTGACTTGGGTTTGTGTCAGCCACCTAGTTTTTGTATCAGACTTTGAGTGATTCATCGTTTTTAGCACACCTTGTGCGGGTGAATCACTCTTCTTTTGAGCAATATATTCCATTTTGATTTGTTCAAAAAAAAACAACACACCGACCCAAAAAAAAAAAATCATCATCATCTTCATCAAATCTATAAACATAATCAATTTCATAACTCAATCAACAACCAATTTGTTCATAAAAAAAATCACTTTAATTTACCAAAAAACTTTTTTTTTTAAATCCAAAACCACAACAACTAGACATAACAACAACTGCTATGCTTCTCTAAAGATATCAATAAACTAATACCTTCACCTTATAACTACTCATCCAATTGTAAAATTTCAACTTTCATCTGTTCAATCTTAAGATCCATAGATCTCCGCAAATAACCTTTCTTCTTTCTCCTTCAACTACTTGACCCATTACTGCAATTTCTTAGATTTGGCTTGGGTTGAGTAAAGAGGAATTGATATTAGGGATTCACCTTGAAATTATAATTAAAATTTTCTTTAATAATTCTAATTAATTCTTTAAAAATTATCAAATAGATCTTGCGAGTTGAAACAGTTGTAATCTTATTAATTCACTGTCTTTATTATAATGAAAATTAACAATTAAAAGGAGAGAGTGGGATGAGATAGTGAGTGAGACTTTATTGTTGTTGGAATAGAAATGAGGAAGAAGGAATCAGTGAGGTGGAGAGGTAAAGGGGTGTTTGTTCTTGTTGGTGGCTCTTAGGTGGAGAGGTCACAGACGAATAATAATGTTAGGATTCCTTCAAAATTATCGCTGTAGATTTTGGATTTAAAAAAAATTGTGGTGAGTAGATATGAAGATTTTGGTTGATTTGGTCTAGGGAGATTGAGAAATTGTGTTGTTTAGATTGAAAGGGATGTTTTTTAATGAAAAAATTGGTTATTGGTTGAGTTATGAAATAGATTATATGTTTATAGATTTGATGAAAAAAAAATTCTGGGTTGGTGTGTTGTTGATGATGAAGATCATGAAGAAGATGATGGAAGGAGAAGGAAGAAGATGAATAATATGAATCCTAACGTTTTTATCAATTTTTTTAACAAAAGGACCAAAACAGGTAACGGAGATAAAGATAAAGTACTTAAATAATCTTTTTTTTAGTTAAGGGATCAAAACGATACCAAATAAATACTTAAATGACAAAAAGAGCATTTAAGCCAAAAGATAAATTAACTACAAAACAGTTTCTGAAGCACCATGCCATTTTTACATAAGGTTCCATTTCATATGAGCTGACATTTGACAATGTAAGCTAGAAATAGAAGCAACTTTTAATTTGGCACAAAAGTGGCTTTGCTTTGTCCTATTTGTTTTATTTATGATCACAACCATGTCATTGAATAGCCCTCCAAAGTTGAGGTTGAAGGTCATCTTTGATTTGATGGCATGTCAATATGCGTAACAAAATCACCTTCTGTTTGTTTATTCTAGTTCAAGTTGAAGGTCATCTTTAATTTGATGGCATCAACATTACTTTTCAATAGTGAAACTCACAAACCCCACCCAAGTGTTGCAAAATAAAAAAGGCTAAAATATGGTTTTGGTCCCTGCAAATATGCCTCGTTTTGGTTTTAGTCCCTGCAAAAAAATTTTGTTGTTTTTGGTCCCTGCAAAATATTTTGTTTTTGGAAATAGTCCCTGCAGGGACTATTTCCAAAAACAAAATATTTTGCAGGGACCTTTTTCAAAATCAAAAGATTTTGCAGGGACTATTTCTCTAATAAATAGTTAAGTCATCATGTGACACGTGTGCAAATTATCACAAAAGTGGAGCCAGGGACCAAAACCAAAATGAGACATATTTGCAGGGACCAAAAACAACAAATTTTTTTTGCAGGGACTAAAACCAAAACGAGGCATATTTGCAGGGATCAAAACCATATTTTAGCCAATAAAAAAAATTAGGTTCCAACTTGCGGACCAACGAATCAAATTTCATTAAACTTAAACCAACTATCGAGTCAATGAGTCATTGTTGAACTATTAAATTTCTGGTTGAACCACATGAACAAATCCCTATGAAAAAGTTTAAATAATAAAAATTTAATGTCTAAATCCTTCAACAACAAAAAATTAATGTCCAAAGATGTTAAAAGAATCATACTATACATTAAATAAAAAAATCAAAAATGGAAGAACAAATGGATTTTTTTTTTTGGCAGAACACAAATGGATTTTTATAACCAGTTGATAATGATCATTTAACGAAAAGTATTAACCGAAAAATCAAAATGGATTAGGGACCTTATCACACTTTTTTTTAGTTTAAAAGCCTATTTTAAAAAATTCAAATAGTTCAAAGATCTAATGATTAATTATCCATTAATTAATAATCAATTAAAAGGTTGTTCAAAAAATAATAATGATCTATTAAAATGTTTGGTCTCTATCCTCGTAAGCTTAGCTCAGTTGATATAGACAATGTATAAAATATGCAAGATATGAGGTTACACCCCGACCACCACCAAAAAAATGTTTGGTCTCTAAAGGAAAGAAGGTGAAATAATATTTTCATGTGATCTGCTTAACATGCATTTAAATTTTTTGAAAAGCAGCACATCTATGTGGTGTTTGATGATTGGAATTGTTTAAGTACTACACTATTGTTCAAATAACAATTTCGTCATTTATCTTATTTTCAGAGCATTTTCATCCTTTTGAGCTGTTTACATAAATTTTCAAGCATCAAATAAAAAATTCATATGAAAATATGAGTGAAGAATCATATATTTAAACACTAAGAACTCATTGACATAAAACCATGGATTTAAACATTAAAAATTCATATGCAAATTGATCAAAAGGACAAAAATGACATAAAAAAATATAAATGACAAAATCATTATCTAAAATTATGATAAGGGACGGCCAGAGTAATTTTGCCTTAATTTTTTCATTCTAAATGAAAATACTGTAAAATGTAAAACGAAATTTCTTTTGCAACCTGCTGACAAATCTGAACCAAATTTACCAGTTTCTTTTGTGAAATAAAGCATGTCTGGTAGTAGCATTTAGACTCAAACTAATCCAAATAAAATTAGGAATCAATATAAAGGAATTGAGGTCCCAATTAAAGCTAGTTTTATCAAAAATATTTTGATTGCGTTTATATGATATGACCAATATTAAGTAATCCAATCAAAGAGAATTGTACCTCATTTGTCAATTGAAATGTCTAGTCTTTCTACTCATACCAGCATAGACAAAGATAAACCAAAAACAAGTCTCTCATAGAACACAATTCAACAGAAATTAACTAACTTGAATAGCAACTACAGATAAACAAAGATGAAATAATTGAGAAATCATTATGAACGAAGCTTTCTCAATAACCATTTCTTTCTCAAATTAGCAGGTAATGCCAGAAACAATCTTGCTCTTTTCTCATCTTCCAAAAAATCACATGCATCTAATATCAGATCGTCATCCAAGTCCGGAATAGCCTGAAGCACCTTCATAACATTACCAACAGAAAAATTATCTTCTTTTTTTGTTTTATTCGTTAGCGATGTAACTGCAACTGCCATATGTTTCAACGCAACTGACATGCCTTCATTGTAGTTTCTTGCCTTCTTAGGCTCATTCAATGTTGCGGGTGCTTTTGTTTGATGTCTTTTTTTCTGCCTAGAAATATTTTTTCCAGCACTTAGAAGCAACGGTTCCTTATCTGCATTTTGAGGCTGAGTTTTTCTGGTAAAGATCCTTTCACTGCCTTCATCTCTGGTAGAGTTTTTCTGAGGCTGAGTTTTTCTGGTAAAGATCCTTTCAATGCCTTCATCTCTGGTAGAGTTCTTTCCACCGCCTTCGTTATCTGCATTAGCAGGAGGCTGAGCTCCTCCGATAAAATTATTTTCACCACCTATAAAGGTAAAATTATTTTCACCACCTATATGCAATGTTGCATTTTGGAGAGGCTCGGTAATAGTATCTCTGGTAAAATTATTTTCACCACCGATATCCAATGTTGCATTAGGGAGAGGCTGAGTAATGGTATCTCTGATAAAACTATTTTCACCACCTACATGCCATACTGCATTATGAAGAGGCTGAATAATGGTATCTCTGGTAAAATTATTTTCACCACCTAGATTCAAAATTGCATTAGGGAGTGGCTGAGTATCTCTAGTCAATCTATTTTCATCATCTATATGCAATGCTGCGTAAGGCAGAGGCTGATAAATAGTATCCCTAGTAAAACTATTTTCACCACCTACATGGAATGCTGTATCAGGGAGAGGTTCTTTGGTAAAATTACTTCCATCACCTGTATGCAATGATGCGTAAGGGAGAGGCTGAGTATCTCCGATAAAATTATTTTCACTACCTATATGCAATGATCCATTAGGGTCTGGAGTAGAGTTCTTGTTGCCATAAGATTTCCTTTCAAGAATTGACTTGCAATCTGCAGGAGCTTCATCACGACATACAATGCACATGCCGGAATAAAAAGGCATGCTTTTAATTCTGTACAGCCGGAACTTGTGATTTACCTGCAATTATAAGTAGGTGACTGAAGTAAACAAATACACGCTAAACTAACAAAAAGAAATGAAAACAATAGAGAACAGTTTATACCCTGATGCATTTTTGCCAAACTTGGTCATTAGCCACAACCTTGTGTTGTGCCTTATCCCAACTGAAGCCTTCTTTTCCAAGAAGTTCATTTATAGAGGAATAATGCCTACTCAGGACATTGAAACGGTTTTTCAACACAACCTTACCGTAGTGACATCCAAATCTATTGTTAAATGACTCTGCCATGTCCCCCCAGGCTTGCCTCGTGAATGTACGACCAGCCTTGTTCCCTTTACGCACCTGGTCCAACATCAGTTCAACGAAAACTCTGTCCATCATTGGAGACCAATCGATTTTACTTTGACTAGGAGTAGGAGGAGTCTGATCATCCACTCCTTTACTTGTGCTAGTATGGTCATCCAGTTCTTTTGAAGCATTTTCTGAGTAAAGTTAAAACCGTTCAAACATTATGAAACACGCCAACAGTATATGTACAAATTTGGTGAATATTGACTACAAGGAACTTCGCTATACAATAATATTTTATCAACAATTCATTTGGTTTTACCTTCATATTCAAAACCTTCGTCAAAACATGAAAGACTGTATCTCCCATCAGCAACTGTGTGGCCATAGATTATGCATAGATCATTATAACATGGAAAAAGTTTTTTTCTAAACACTTGAGCATCGGGGTGGGCCTGCACACACAAAAACATGATAATTGTAATGTAAAGGTTAATTGGTGGTTTTGAAATATTTGACGACGGTGTGTACCTTAATATACTCTTCCCATGTTTTATCATTAGCTGTGATCGTGTTTAGTCTCCCGTCCCATTGGAATCCATTTTGACTAGCCATCGCTTTTATTTCATAGTATTGCTTTTTGAATCGTTTGTAACGATTCTTCAACACATCTACATCATACTTGAACCCAAATTTGCTGTTAAATTGTTCAGTCATGTCTGCCCAAGCTAATCTGGTAAATACTTTGCCAGTTTTGTTGCCTTTGTGAACATGAGACAGCAAAAGCTCAAGAAAATATTGGTCTTGAGATGGAGTCCAATTAGCCCTCGAGTTGTCCAAATTAATCGATGAATCATCCCCTATTTCATTACCTGTAACTCAAATCAATCACTGTCTTAAAAGCATGAAGATCTTTCGCTAATCTATGGCCACTTAAAGACAGAGAAACACACACGCATCTCGAAAAAACTTCTATAATCTTTCGCTAATCTGTGTACAACAAAATTTACCTTGCATGACTTGATCCATTGCTAGTACAAATGTCAAACAAACTAAAAAGCAAAGTTGTCTCACATCCACATCAAGTTAAGCATCCTATCAGCAAACCTGACCATACAAAAAATTCAACTCAACAAAGAATATACAATGTACATTATCTCACACATTGCAGATATTATAGAAATAAGCTTGAAGGAGGTAAATTTTCATGCGACATATCATTTCATTTGTCTAATTAGTCTTTTAATTTAACTAAAATGGAGAAGTTATAATATGCATATGTAACATGAAATTGCTTTCGTAAAATACATAGATAAACGCAGTAGTAAGAAAAATATCAGCCTTGCCAATGAGGATGGACTCAATCTCTAAAACTGGAATTTTTTTTCATTCGAAAGTTTAGGAGGAGCCAAGGAGAGGTAGTTCTTCTTCTAAGTCAGAGCATACAACAAACCTCAAGAACCAATTATAGCAGGAATTACACCAAAGTATTTTTCTGTCAATTATAGCATGAATCACACCGAAGTATTTTTCTGTCAACCTTGTTCAGTTTTACATATTGAGCAAACCCCAATTTGCAAAACCAAACTACAAGTTTCAAAACTAAGAGTCTGTTTTGTATAAACATTTATCATACAGGTACTAATGCACAAGCTATTTCTATAACAAAGATAAAATATAGTCAAACTGTTTTCATTTTTCATATAAATTATAAGCTATTTTCTTAAGCTACCTGGAATAACTTACGGAAATAAGCTGAAAACAAATTATTGACATGTCATAAGTTGTTTCTGTAAGCTCTCTCAAATTGCCTCACACTCACAGGTGCTTATGTCAGTAGATAAGCTCAATTAAGTTCATCCAAACAAGCCCTAAGTCAAATTATAACAATGCTTGCCCCAAATTGATTGGCACCTCAATACTGGAAACACACTATCACAATGATCTTAACCCTAATTGCAGTTATAAATTTCTAAACATAAATAATTTGTTATATACTCCACCAATTGCAAAATTACATCAACCCCAATTTCTTCTTTTCCTTAAAATTGAAAGTTTTTTCATAACTTAGGTAATAAAAAGTTCAAATTTTTAGCACCCAAACAAGGAATACGAGAAAAAGGGGTTGTTCAGAAAACCATCGATTTCAATTTCCGTAAATAATTTCGACATTGATGAATAAAAGGGAAAACGATTGAACCCTAATTCAGTGTTTGGATACAGAGAAAAATAATAATTAATTAAAAAGAAAATAAAAGGAAACTTACAAAAAGAAGCGAAAGCAAACAGCGGCGAAGGATATGAGATGAGATGAGTTGTTTGAGAAATGAGAAGGAAGGAAGACAAATGACTTTTAGTGAAGCTCTTGTTTGTTTGGATACACATTCCTCTTTAATTTGTTTTTTATATTCTTTTTAACCCACTTTTTTTTTTTTTTTTTTTTTAATTCTTTAACCCACCTTTTTAACCCACTTGTCCGGCCGCAAGTTAAATAAATGTTAGGTTTAATGCATCCCCAGGTCCCTTAATTTATTTTTTCTTCTCACTTCATTCCCTTAACTTTTAAATGTGTCAATTTGGTCCTGTAAGTTCTCTTCCGTTTACCCAGTTGATCCTTTCTGTTAACTTTTTGAAAAAAACGTTAAGTCTGTACAGGTGGCTGTCCACGTTGGCATAACTCTTACAATTCTGAGAAGCTAGAGAGAGAATGAAGAAAACGTAGAGAGAGAAGGAGAAGAAAACACAGAGAGAAGAAGAAGAAGAAACGAAGTGAAGATCAAAGGAAAGGGGAAAACGTTGCTGAACCAGGAACGAAAACGAAAAGGAAGACAAAATTCAGGTTTGTTTGCTCTTCTTCTTCGCGAAAAATGTTTGTTTTTTTTTATTAGGGTTTCGAAAATTGTTGAAGGTTTTGAAAAATGTAGAAGTTTTGTATGAATGTGTTGCGTTTTAAGGTTGATTTCATCTTCTTCTTCGCGAATATGAAACTCATGTTTGTTCTGATTAGGGTTTCGAAAATTTGCCAGGGTATTGAAAAATTTCTAGGGTTTTACATATTTGAGTGATATTTGTACGTTTTAAGGTTCTTCCTGCATGGATTTGATATTCTATTGTATTTTCCCTTTTCAAAAGTTGATTTTTGTTTGTTGTGTTGAATTTTTTAGTTAAAGTAGGGTTTTATAATGTTGTGATGTGTTGTGTTGTTTGATTTTTGTCTGTTTGTGATGCAATTTTTTCGATTTTTGTGTACAAATTTAATTAGGGTTTGTTCTTTTCTTTCATGCCTTAATGGCTCAACAGATGGATCAAGTGTTTCAGTGTGTTTTACATCATGATGGGGACTTAAGTTGTTTTAATGACCCTGAGTATGTAGGTCCAGAAGAAATACTTGATTGTGACCCAGATTTCTTTAGTTATTTGGCTTTGTTAGCAACCTTAAAAGATTTAGGGAATATTACTCTTAACTCTCTGTCGTATTTTGACCCTGTTTTGGAAGATGGAATGGTTCGTTTGAATAGTGACATAGGTTGTAGAAGGATGCATAATATTGCATATCAATTTGATAAGGTCCATTTGTATGTTGTTCACCCTTTGTCATAATCTGAAATTGTAGAGCTTAACCCAGTGATAGAATACCATATAATGGCCCCACATGTCCCACATGTTAGGAATGAAACAAATGAAGTTCCCACTAGTGTAGGTCCCACTGCTGAGTGTGAGGGTGCAAATGTTGATGGTGGTGTAAGTGTTGTAGGTCCCACTGCTGAGTGTACAAATGCTAATGGGCCTGAGTTGGACTTAAATGACCATGGCCCAATGATTGATGAGAATGAATTGTTTGCTGAGTATGATAATGGGTCTGGTTTAGGAGATGATGAGAACCAGACTGAAGTTGGACAAAATAGTAATGGGCCTGAGCTAGGGAAGGAAAGTGTCAATGTGAGTGAGCCAGCAGTGGAGGAAACTGTGAATGTGGGTGAACCTGGGCTAGGGAATGAAGAGCAGTATGTCAATGACTCTGGGTTAGAGAATGAAAATGAGAATGTGTCTGGTGATAAGGAAGATAGTGCCCTTAATGTGCATTTTGGTGACTCAGAAGATGAGGGGGTAATAGGAGGAGACTTAGACAGTGAGGTAGGTGGAAATGGAGTAAATGTTGAGACAGAGACTGTAGTGGGTGAAGGATCTGAGTGGGTAAAGGGTGAAGTGAACAATGTTGATAATCAAACTGAAGTGGGTGAAGGATCTGTGAGGGTAGAGGGTGAAGGATGCAACAATTGAACCTTATTAATTTCGTCTCAAAATAATTTTCTACTTAATATTTTTATTTGTTTATCTCAAAATTTGGTCGTGTAAATGTTATTTCTTTTGTCTTAAAATAACTGTTTTTTGAATATTTTTTATTTATCTCAAAATAATTGTCAATTTAAAATATTAGTGCAACATTTTCTTTCAAAAAAAAAAAAAAACAATTTAGTGCAACATTTATTGTTTTTTCACTATTACACCATTATTTGTTGAATTTCATCTAACTTAACTACTCAACTAACGACTTCACTTTCTTCAAAAAAAAAAAAAAACTAATTACTTCACTACTCATTTCCTTAAAAATCAGGCACAAATGTTAAACGACTATTATTTTGAGACGATGAAAGAAACAAAAATTGTTCCATTTAAAACATTGAAATCCGTTCTTCCAAATGATTTGTTATTTGGTAAAATTTGTTGTTTTATTTGGTGAAACTCATTTTTTTTTTTTTGTCTAGTAGCCTAGTGGCTAAATCTCACACAATTAAATGTGGAGAAGTAGGGTGTCCGGGGTTCGTTTTTAATAGGCTTATTTGATTTGTTGGTCCCCTAAATAATTTCAAGTTTTCATTTTGGTCTCACAATTAATAAAACTCACGTTTTGGTCCCTCACTTTTTCCTCCGTTTACCAAATAAATCCGGTCTGTCAACTTTAAACTCAAATGTCTATTGTGGACCAACATTATAGATGGTTCACGTTAAACCTTATTAATTTATTCAATTTTAACCCTTTGATCATTTTGAACATAAAAGGACCATTGGATCATGCAAGAACATTGACTCTTATAATGGACCACAAACACATTATTTTTCTTTCCATTTCTTCATCTTATTCCTTCTATTTCTTCTTCATCTTCACCACCTTCATCCATCTTCATACTCATTTAAACCCAAAAAATTAATAAAAATTAAAACTCAAAATAAAATATCATCTCTTCTTCTAAAAAAAAATTAAACCTATTCTTCATTTATCAACACAATATAATCTCTTTAAAAAAAAATCAAATCGGATAACCAAAAAATGTTCTTAGCAACCACAATCACCATTTTCATCATCATCATCACAAGAATCATGGCTCTTCACTATGGTGGTTCTTTCACCTTCACAAGTGTGGTTTCTAACCCTCCTGGTTCAGATAAATTCATCCAACCCATTGTTACGGGAACCGATCATGCAACAACCCATTGGAACATTATAATCAGATTTCTTTTGAGGAACTCTAATTCCAACCCATTAAGAGTTCTAATTCATATTAGAGTTGTTTGACGGAGTTGAGAAGACAGTGGAGGAATTGGGGTTTCGTAATGGCGGAATGAAAATGGGGTTAACGAAGTTATCGATTTGGGGGTTTGTGGAGAAAGGGTAGAATCAGAAATGGGGGGTTTTAGAGAAGAAGGTTGTAGAAGAAGCTCTGAATGAGTGTGTAACACCCTACTTCTATTAAAGCAATTAAACATGCGAATAATACATTTATTCAAGAAATAGAGGCTACGCCACATTCAAAATTCAAAAACCAATAAACATGTATATAAACCTCAACAGTCGCAGCGGAATATAAACCAGAGTAAATTCAAATATACATGTTATGAATAAATAAATTACATCAACATAGATGCATCTCAAAAATCCCAACAAACGGGTAATCTCCAACAAAACATAAATCCAAAATAAAAGATAATCTAGACCGACACAACTAAGCCTAGATCAGAGTCGACTAAACATCTTAACACCGATATCGGAGAAGGCTCCAGATATCCACCAAGCACAAGAACTCACCAAGCAACTAAACCTGCACAACGTCTACTCACCCATACAGGTAAGTAGGCGGTCCATAACAGATCCACTGGGGTAAGCATTACATTATCATAATCCAAATAACAGTTAACATGAATATTTCAATTAAAACATCATGCACTTGATCAATAATAATATTCCCACATCAATACTTACATCAAACCCCGATATCTCACATCAATAATCACCAATCACATGTGTCATGAACAAATATCAATTCACAGTTATTCATACACAATCACCAATCATATACATCATGAACAGTCACCAATCATAAGCCATGAACAATCATTAATCATATTTCATGAACAATCACCAATCACATGTATCAGGAACAAATATCAATTCACAAATATTCATTCACAATCATCAATCACAAACATCATCAATAATCATTCATCTCATTTCATCACCAATCACATATTTCACATAAGACTCATGTTATGATATGCACTTATTGACACATAAATGCATGTGGTACCAAATCTCAACAAGGTCGTCACCTTTTGATGCCACTTGCACATCGTATGTAAGGGCTCACACCTGCCTTACAATAATCTCGAAGTAAAAGAGTTCAACCCTTTTGCAGCAACAACGACTATGATGCATGGACATGTAACAAGACTCGATAATGCGACAACAATCACAATTTTCTCCACAATATATAGGACAACACCAAATTATATTGTTCATCTCCACATCATTTGCATTATCAAGAAAACATGCCCATACACAATCAAATCATAGTATTCACCATCACACATCAACATGATTATCAATAATCAACAATGTCATTCAACATCAACTATCACATATAATTTCACCATTTCAAGCATTCTCATATTCCAAGTAATAGGGAAACAACATCTCATGATAAATATTATATTCAACATCTACAATTCATCATACATAAACATGATTATCAATAATCAACAATGTCATTCAACATCAACTATCACATATAGTTTCACCATTCAAGCATTCCTTACATTCTAAGTAAGATAACATACACATCTCATGATAAACATCATATTCAATACAATCATTCATTCATACAACTTCACTTAGTCATACAAGAATAATCTCAATAACTCACAAGACAATTTGTAAAGAAACATTTCCGACAAAAATCCAAATCATGTGGCAAACGGCCAACATTGATAATTTTCAAAGCTAGGCAACTTATTCAAGTGTGAAATCCTACAATTCAATCTTAATCAATCATGTAGTCAAGGACTTAAGCCACTTGCAAACTATTAGAAATTAGTTCAAAGGATAACTTAAGTTCGTATGAGAAATTCCAAGACAAAACAACATTTAGCTCAAAACCCGTTTTCATCGATTCAACTCCGCTCAAAATATTTCTTAAACCATCAACACATTCATATTCCCAAATACATAAATGCATACTCAATTATTCACTCTAAGTACTTCATTAAACCCAATATCAAGTTTGGAAAAGTTCCACGGCTCAAAGAAAAAGTTATGATAAGTTTTCACAAAAATCCACATGACCCATGTGTAGTAATTTAATCATATCTCAAGTTCTAAAAATCATTTGGACGTCAAACCAAAGCCATTAGAAAGCTAACAAAATTATCTACAACTTTCATGTTTACACCAAAGTCTAATTCAAAACAGAAACGTGTGAAAAAGACACAAGAACGCGAAATCAGAAATGCTGTCAAAAGGCATTTCGCTTAAGCGAACGATTCTTCGCTTACGCGAACTGCTTACAGTAGCTGTTCGCGTACATCTCGCTTCCCATTCGCTTAAGCGAACAGTCATCAGTTCTGCATAATTTTTCACGGGTTTGAACCATTTTTCACCCCAAAACCCAAATTTTGATCCCTCAATGCCCAAATGTGTTTCCAGAACATGTTTATAGGTAAATATGACTAAAAAGACTCACAAAGACACAATCAAACTTGAAAACACTTGACATTTGAGCTAACTCTTCATTTTCACCAAAACACCAACACAATTCAAATTCTCATCATCAATCCATGAATATGCAAACCCAAGCAATTATTCATCAATCATAATATCAAATAACATTCATAACATCATTTGAACAAGACTCACATCTCAAATCAACAACAACTTAGAAGAAATTCACCAATTGAGCACAATATTCATAACTTATCATTTTGCATATATGAACATGTAATTTCACCAACAATCATACAACTAACATCAATTCATGCATACAAACATAACATCACAGCAAGAGCACGAATTTAACATGAATTGTTCATCAACCCATTTTCATACAACATGAGAATATGCAAATTACACATGATTATGATAATCACTAACCCCCTTACCTTTGAAGTTGATTATCTCTAACCCTTGCTTCAATTCAGCTCCTAGGTCACCCACTTGATTCCTAAAGCTTCCCTTCAACCCTCTTGCTCTTCTCTTCACCTCTTCTCTCTCTACCTCTCCCTCTCTCTATGAAAAATGTTTTGTGAAGTGAATGAATACAATTCTATGACAACCCTAGTGTTATCCCCCTTAATGGGCTCAACTCAAATTCTAATGGGCCTAACCCATTCTAACACAATTCAAAAAGTTTCTATACACTCAACGATAATTACTAACAACGGTAACATCTAACCAACGGTCACTAACGGTAAAAACTAATTACTACACTAGTAACTTAGTAAAATAAGGGTTCTCACCAAAACTACCATTTTACTCTTACCCGCCAAATGACCAAAATACTCTTCTAATACGGTAATCCATGTAAATGCACCCAATGACAATTAAATACACACAAGCACAATTAATCACATACAAACACATAATAAAAGTAATTAAAATAAAACAAGCTAAAAATCGGGCTGTTACAACTCTCCCCCCCTAAAAAGAATTTTCGCCCTCGAAAATTTACCTGAAGGAAACAACTCCAAATACGAAACCCTCATCCTACTCTCCGGTTCCCAAGTGGCAATCTCTCCAGTTGGTCCAACCCAAATCACCTTGACCAAAACAATCTCTTTGCCACGCAAACGCTTCAACTCGCGATCCTCAATCCTAACCGGCAAAGTCTCAACCGTCAAATTATCTCTTACTTCCAACTCATCCACTTGAATCACATGAGACGCATCATGCACATACTTCCTCAACTGAGACACATGAAACACATTATGAAGATTCGACAAAGACGGTGGTAACGCAATCCGATACGCTACAACCCCAACCTTCTCAATGACATCAAACGGCCCAACAAAACGAGGAGTCAACTTCCTACACTTCAAATCACGACCAACTCCGGTCACATGATTCACCCTCAAAAACACATGATCACCAACTTGAAACTCAATATCCTTCCTCCTCTTATCATGATAGCTCTTCTGTCTACTCTGAGACGCCTTCATCTTCTCCTGAATCGTCTTAACCTTTTCCGTAGTTTCTTGCACAACTTCCGGTCCTAACAAAACACTCTCTCCGGACTCAAACCAACACAACGATGTCCTACACCTCCGACCATACAAAGCCTCAAATGGTGCCATTCCGATACTAGCATGAAAATTGTTGTTGTAAGTAAACTCAATCAACGGTAAACATCCGTCCCAACTGACATCTTGCTCCAGGACACAAGCTCTCAACAAATCCTCCAAACTCTGAATAGTCCTCTCTGTCTGACCATCGGTCTGAGGATGGTAAGCAGAGCTCAATCTCAACTTAGTTCCCAAAGCAGCTTGCAAACTCTCCCAAAACTTAGAAGTAAACCTCGGATCCCGATCCGACACAATACTAGAAGGAATACCATGTAATCTAACAATCTGCTCAATGTAGATCTCAGCCAACTTCGCTACAAACATACCAGTCTTGATAGGAACAAAATGCGTTGACTTCATCAACCGATCAACAATCACCCAAATTGAATCAAAACCCTTACTAGTCTTAGGCAACGCTCCAACGAAATCCATAGAAATGCTATCCCACTTCCACTCCGGCACAAACAACGGTTGCATCAAACCCGACGGTCTCTAATGTTCAATCTTTGATTTCTGACAAACCAAACAAGCATAAACAAACTCAGCAATCTCCTTCTTCATTCCAGGCCACCAAGATAACCTTTTCAAATCTTGATACATCTTAGTTGCTCCTGGATGAATACTCAAACTACTTCTATGGCCTTCGTCCAAAATTTGCCTCTTAAGCTCAAACACATCTGGCACACAAACTCGATCACGAAACATCAAAACATCATTCTCGTCCAATCTAAAGTCTCCACCTTTACCTTGATTAACCAACGTCACTCGGTCCACGAGTTCCAAATCTTCCTTCTGACCCTTATTGATCTCTTCCAAAATATTGTTTGTCAACTTCAACATACCCAACCTCACCCCATCAGGTGTCAACTCACTAACCAAACTCAAGTCTCGAAACTGCTCAATCAATTCCAACTCTTTAACCATCAAAGCAGACATATGCAAAGTCTTTCTACTCAAAGCATCCGCAACAACATTAGCCTTTCCGGAATGATAACTCAACTGAAAATCAAAATCCTTAAGATATTCCAATCATCTTCTCTGCCTCATATTCAACTCTTTCTGATCAAACAGATACTTCAAACTCTTGTGGTCACTGAACACCTCAAACTTAGAACCATATAGATAATGCCTCCAAATCTTCAATGTATACACAACAGCCGCCAATTCCAAATCATAAGTCGGATAAATCTTCTCATGCATCTTCAACTGCCTCGAAGCATAAGCTACAACCTGACGATTCTGCATAAGCACACCACCAAGACCCATCTTAGAAGCATCACAATACACCACAAACGATTCCTTCAGATTCGGCAAAATCAACACCGGAGCTGAAGTCAACCTCTTCTTCAACTCTTGGAAACTCTTCTCGCACTTGGCATCCCAAACATAAGCTTGTCCTTTCCGAGTCAACTGCGTCAATGGCAACGCCAACTTAGAGAATCCCTCAATGAACCTCCGATAATAACCGGCCAAACCAAGAAAGCTTCTAATCTCAAAAACGGACTTAGGAGACTCCCACTGCAACACTGCATCAACCTTGGAAGGATCCACAGAAATACCACCCTTAGAAATCACATGACCAAGGAAACTCACTTCCTTCAACCAAAACTCACACTTAGACAACTTGGCGCACAACTGGTTCTCTTTCAAAACTTGCAACACAATCCTCAAATGCTCAGCATGCTCTTCCTCAAACTTTGAATACACCAAAATATCATCTATGAACACCACCACAAAACGGTCCAGATAAGGATGAAATATTCTATTCATGTATTCCATAAAGACACCTGGCGCATTAGATACTCCAAATGGCATCACAGAATACTCATAGTGTCCATACCAAAAATCACATCCATAAGCTTCAATGGAAGACAAACAAGATCCAACTCAAAATCAACACAAACCTTAACACAAAACACAACCAAAAGAGCCTCTGCAACCAAAGATACATTCCCTTGCCAGACTAACACAAACCACTAACCTCTAAGAAAACAGCACAACAAAGCAGATGCCGAAGGTACTAAACTACCATTCGCACACAATAGAGAAAAACAACAAGCATTAGTCCAGACAAGACTGACCAGGGCTCTGATACCAACTTGCAACACCCTACTTCTATTAAAGCAATTAAACATGCGAATAATACATTTATTCAAGAAATAGAGGCTACGCCACATTCAAAATTCAAAAATCAATAAACATGTATATAAACCTCAACAGTCGCAGCGGAATATAAACCAGAGTAAATTCAAATATACATGTTATGAATAAATAAATTACATCAACATAGATGCATCTCAAAAATCCCAACAAACGGGTAATCTCCAACAAAACATAAATCCAAAATAAAAGATAATCTAGACCGACACAACTAAGCCTAGATCAGAGCCGACTAAACATCTAAACACCGATATCGGAGAAGGCTCCAGATATCCACCAAGCACAAGAACTCACCAAGTAACTAAACCTGCACAACGTCTACTCACCCATACAGGTAAGTAGGCGGTCCATAACAGATCCACTGGGGGTAAGCATTACATTATCATAATCCAAATAACAGTTAACATGAATATTTCAATTAAAACATCATGCACTTGATCAATAATAATATTCCCACATCAATACTTACATCAAACCCCGATATCTCACATCAATAATCACCAATCACATGTGTCATGAACAAATATCAATTCACAGTTATTCATACACAATCACCAATCATATACATCATGAACAGTCACCAATCATAAGCCATGAACAATCATTAATCATATTTCATGAACAATCACCAATCACATGTATCAGGAACAAATATCAATTCACAAATATTCATTCACAATCATCAATCACAAACATCATCAATAATCATTCATCTCATTTCATCACCAATCACATATTTCACATAAGACTCATGTTATGATATGCACTTATTGACACATAAATGCATGTGGTACCAAATCTCAACAAGGTCGTCACCTTTTGATGCCACTTGCACATCGTATGTAAGGGCTCACACCTGCCTTACAATAATCTCGAAGTAAAAGAGTTCAACCCTTTTGCAGCAACAACGACTATGATGCATGGACATGTAACAAGACTCGATAATGCGACAACAATCACAATTTTCTCCACAATATATAGGACAACACCAAATTATATTGTTCATCTCCACATCATTTGCATTATCAAGAAAACATGCCCATACACAATCAAATCATAGTATTCACCATCACACATCAACATGATTATCAATAATCAACAATGTCATTCAACATCAACTATCACATATAATTTCACCATTTCAAGCATTCTCATATTCCAAGTAATAGGGAAACAACATCTCATGATAAATATTATATTCAACATCTACAATTCATCATACATAAACATGATTATCAATAATCAACAATATCATTCAACATCAACTATCACATATAGTTTCACCATTCAAGCATTCCTTACATTCTAAGTAAGATAACATACACATCTCATGATAAACATCATATTCAATAAAATCATTCATTCATACAACTTCACTTAGTCATACAAGAATAATCTCAATAACTCACAAGACAATTTGTAAAGAAACATTTCCGACAAAAATCCAAATCATGTGGCAAACGGTTGCAAACTATTAGAAATTAGTTCAAAGGATAACTTAAGTTCGTATGAGAAATTCCAAGAGAAAACAACATTTAGCTCAAAACCCGTTTTCACCGATTCAACTCCGCCCAAAATATTTCTTAAACCATCAACACATTCACATTCCCAAATACATAAATGCATACTCAATTATTCACTCTAAGTACTTCATTAAACCCAATATCAAGTTTGGAAAAGTTCCACGGCTCAAAGAAAAAGTTATGATAAGTTTTCACAAAAATCCACATGACCCATGTGTAGTAATTTAATCATATCTCAAGTTCTAAAAATCATTTGGACGTCAAACCAAAGCCATTAGAAAGCTAACAAAATTATCTACAACTTTCATGTTTACACCAAAGTCTAATTCAAAACAGAAACGTGTGAAAAAGACACAAGAACGCGAAATCAGAAATGCTGTCAAAAGGCATTTCACTTAAGCGAACGATTCTTCGCTTACGTGAACTGCTTACAGTAGCTGTTCGCTTACATCTCGCTTCCGGTTCGCTTAAGCGAACAGTCATCATTTCTGCATAATTTTTCACGGGTTTGAACCATTTTTCACCCCAAAACCCAAATTTTGATCCCTCAATGCCCAAATGTGTTTCTAGAACATGTTTATAGGTCAATATGACTAAAAAGACTCACAAAGACACAATCAAACTTGAAAACACTTGACATTTGAGTTAACTCTTCATTTTCACCAAAACACCAACACAATTCAAATTCTCATCATCAATCCATGAATATGCAAACCCAAGCAATTATTCATCAATCATAATATCAAATAACATTCATAACATCATTTGAACAAGACTCACATCTCAAATCAACAACAACTTAGAAGAAATTCACCAATTGAGCACAATATTCATAACTTATCAATTTTGCATATATGAACATGTAATTTCACCAACAATCATACAACTAACATCAATTCATGCATACAAACATAACATCACAGCAAGAGCACAAATTTAACATGAATTGTTCATCAACCCATTTTCATACAACATGAGAATATGCAAATTACACATGATTATGATAATCACTAACCCCCTTACCTTTGAAGTTGATTATCTCTAACCCTTGCTTCAATTCAGCTCCTAGGTCACCCACTTGATTCCTAAAGCTTCCCTTCAACCCTCTTGCTCTTCTCTTCACTTCTTCTCTCTCTACCTCTCCCTCTCTCTATGAAAAATATTTTGTGAAGTGAATGAATACAATTCTATGACAACCCTAGTGTTATCCCCCTTAATGGGCTCAACTCAAATTCTAATGGGCCTAACCCATTCTAACACAATTCAAAAAGTTTCTATACACTCAACGATAATTACTAACAACGGTAACATCTAACCAACGGTCACTAACGGTAAAAACTAATTACTACATTAGTAACTTAGTAAAATAAGGGTTCTCACCAAAACTACCATTTTACTCTTACCCGCCAAATGACCAAAATACTCTTCTAATACGGTAATCCATGTAAATGCACCCAATGACAATTAAATACACACAAGTACAATTAATCACATACAAACACATAATAAAAGTAATTAAAATAAAACTAGCTAAAAATCGGGCTGTTACAGAGTGGGTCATTGACTTTAATCAATGGTGTGGCCGGAGATGATGATGGTGTTAGTTTTCGGTGGTGGAAAACGGGAGTGATGTTGTAAAGAGGAGTGACGGTGGTGGGAATTTGACTAGTGTGATGCATTCTTTGATGATTGTGTCTTATGATCTGATTTGGATTCTGAGCTGGTGGTGTTACTGATGAAACTGCTTCGATTATAGGAAAATCTGGACTTAGGATTATTCATGTTGGGTTTAATCTTCAAATGCCCAGTTTGTGGGAGGATAGGCATAAAGTTGATCTTTGATGTGTCTTCATGCTTTGAGGTTAAATTTTGATTCCTTTTATTCAAATTTTAGTTTAGGCTTTAACTTGATTTTGGAATGAAAAATAAGAAATTAGAATTTGAAAGAGAGAGGTTAATCATGTGATGTTTATTTTGATTTTTGTTTCTGGAAATTTTTCTTGCTTGTTCATGAGTGGTGATGAAGGTGTTGTTGAATTATGAAGAAGGGGAAGGAAGAAGATGAAGAAAAGGAAATAAAATTAGGTGTTGTTGATTCACAGTAAGATAAAGTAGACTGCATAATCCAATGGTAGTATTCTCTTTAAAAAAAATCAAATGGTTTAAATTAAAAAATTAATAAGGTCTACGGTGGACTACATAGTTATTTGGGGTTAAAGTTAACAGTCAGGATTTATATGGCAAACGGAGGAAAATTGGGGTCTATAACGCCATTTTTATTAATTGAGGGACCAAAATAAAAACATGAAATTAAATAAAGGACCAAACGATCTAATAAACCTTGTTAATAAGTACTATAACTTCTTTTTTTAGGGAATTTAAATACAATAACGTGTTTCCTCTTGTTTGTTTTTAGGGGGGTGTATTGGATTGAGATTTTGCAAGATTGTTTTGGCAAAAAAAATCTTAAAGATTTTAAAAGATTTTGTGTGATTGTATTGATTTTGTGGGATTTTAAAAGACTTTATTTAAAAAACTTTTCACAATTAGGATTTTTAAACCAGGATTTCAATGGATTTATAACATAAGCTTTTGAGATTTCAAAGGAGTTTATGAGATTTTAAGATTTGAAAGGATTGCATGATTCTTAAGAAAAATTCAATATTACAGAGTGAATATAATAATAATAATAATAATAATAAGTTACTCAAAATAATCAAATAATAATATTTGTTGGTTAACAACAAAATAACAGAAGGTTGTTGTCCTGTTAATGTAAGGTAAAATAACAAACAACAAAAAATATCTGTTAAAAAACCAAATAATTATAATAAATTAGAAAAACAAATTGATTTAAAAAATATTACTTTTTATTGAGAGACAGAAAAAGAAAAAACTACATTTATGAACCAGTAGTGAAATACATGTATTAAGATAAAAACTTGTATGACGAAATGTAATAGTTTGTAACGTGGACAACACCATTTTTCTTGAGTGAAATGTGCACCTTCAACAATGAGAAACAATAACATAAAAACTTCAGAGTACGAGGAACTTGGAATAATTACGACGAAGGAATAGGTAGAGGCTATGATTGTGGGGTTATGAGATAATTTATGAATGTTTCAAAAAGTCTCAAGGTTTTTTGTGAGATTGTTGAATTAGCATGTCAAGTGTATTTTTAACTAAAAAGTCTCACAAAATCCATTCTACAAAAGAATCCATTAAAATCTGCAGATTTTTGAATACCAATAGACATTTTATAAGTTGGTACAAATCTTAATTGAATACCATGGGATTTGGTTGCCCTCAATAAAAAGTTTTGATTGTCTTGATTGAATACTATAAGATTTATTTATGTTTCATAAAAATCTTAATTGAATACCACCAAATTTTTTTATTATTAAAAAGTCTTTTAAAATCTCTTAAAATCTTGATTCAATACACCCCCTTAGTCTTTAAGAAACTTATCAAAACCTTTTTTTTTTACTAATTATAAAAACTTTTGTGTTTTATTAATTTACACAAGATAGAAAAATCCTTTATACAATACTTTTTGTTATAAATCTCATTATTGTTTTTTTTGTCAAGTAGTCTAGTGGGTGGAGCTCCCATTTTAAATACGGAAAAGTGGAGTGTTCGGGGTTTGAATCCCAATCCCTGCATATATTATTTAGTGTCTCTGCCAACTGAATTGTGTTCACGAGGACATATCTAACGAAAGTTCACGCGTCAAGTGTCATTGGTAATGTGACATTTATTAGATTTTTTTGTTATAAAAAACTCTACATGCAAATATCACATAGGAAATCATATGTTTGAACTTGTAAAATTTTTCATAAAATTGAGCTTATTAATTTGTTTTGGTATGAAAAAAGGAGGCTTACCTCTTAAATAGGGGGTTTGATTCTCTGTCAGTGGTTGAATACTCTATGATTGGTCATATGTTCCTCTTTATGCTTTTCTTCAAAGTGTAGGGACGACTATAGAAAATATTGCAACGCTTGAGTCAGACGAGGTGCTAGCAAATAGTTGACACACTCGATATATAAGTAAATGAGTGATAAAATTGGAATGATGTGAAGTGATCATACCTGGTTAGTGAGCCCCCTTTTTACAGTGGTTAGTCTTATAATAAGCTCCTTGATGGTTACAATATTTTCTCCGAGCTGTAGATTGGTTTGTTACAAGGCTAATTCAGATAGCAGAGTAACCAACCATCCAAATAGATGAGGAAACCTATCTTGCTTTAGTGAGTCTCATGTAAGCAGGAATGCCACATTTTTATTTGAGTGTAATGGAACCCGACTTGGTAGCTATCTAGATGTTGGTTATGCTTTGAGTCGATGAGACGATGTGGTTGTTTAGGTTGATTGCTTGTCTTTCACGCCACTATAAGGTGATACTTCTAGACAAGGTGTTTAAAGAAGTTGAGTCATATATACTCGCTATGTTGCCTACCAAAGTGAATACCTCTATGGACCTTAACTTGTCTTTTTAGTTAGGCCTTCTTGTCTTGTTTCTACCGGGTCTTGCATTCGAACAACCTGCGTAATTGATAAATTGCAAAAAATGATCTGAGATAGAATGAGAGTCGACTCCCACCACTCCTAACCATGCTCGCACCATTGGCCATAATGCACTAAAAGTTACACAAGACAAAAACAAATGATTAACATCTTCAACGTTCCCACATCCAGAAACACACAACCGCGCCTCCAAAGGTAAAATGCCATGGTTTGCCAAATTGCTTTTCGTAGGTAACCGATCTCTCAAAAGTCTCCAAGCAAGGATAGAAACTTTAAGAGGAACCTGTTTATGCCAAATTAACTCCATATTATGGTGTAACTAGGGTTGCTCCTGTGATGTCAGCATATCATAGACTCCACGTACTGAGTACCCATCATCATGGTTAGGTACCCAAAGCCATCTGTCTGTCACTGATTCCTGTAAAGAAACTGTTAGTAATAAAGCCCTACACTCCTCTACCAACTCCTCCTCCCAGGCCCACAACCTCCTACGCCACCGCAACGCCTCCCCACCCACATCCACCCCCAACAAGAACATATTCCTAACGGAGATAGATTTGTGTACACTCAAGTCAAAAAGACGCCCAAACCGGGCACACAGTGGAACGTCTCCGCACCAACAATCACGCCAAAAATCGGTATCCGCACCATCTCCCACCCTCCTCCTAACGCAGGACCCAAACCACCCCTCTCCACCCTCACCTATCCCATCTCTAATCCTCACTATCTCCCTCCACCACGACGAACAACTCCGGCCCCCAACCTCCAAACCTCCATCCGTCACACCATACCTAGCCACTAACACCTTTCTCCACAAAGCATCCCTCTCCAATAACAACCGCCAACACCATTTACCCAACAAAGCAATGTTAAACTCCCTCAATCTCGTAACCTCCAACCCTCCATACTCCTTCCGCAAACTCAGAGTATCCCACCTAACCCAAGATATTTTTCTTTTTTCCTCACCCCCTCCCCAAAAAAATTTATTAAACAAAGATTCAATGGAAGAGATTATACCTGACGGAGCTTTGAAAAAGGAAAGTGCATAGACAGGTAGAGCAGTCAGGACGGACTTTAGAAGAATCAAACGACCACCGAAGGAAAGGAACCAACTTTGCGAACCAGACAACCTAGATTTAATACGGTTCACAACAGGTTCCCAAAACAAAAGTCGACGTGGATCACCCCCAATCGAGAGCCCCAAATAGAGAAACGGAATTTTACCTACTTTGCACCCCAACACAGAAGCCGCTTCCGACAACCACGAATCGTTAATATTAACCCCTACCAGAGAACTCTTATGGAAATTAACTTTCAAACCCGACATAGCTTCAAACAGAACAAGACCAGCCCTCAGCGCCCGCACATTAGCCCAGCTTTTATTCCCAATAAGAAGTGTATCATCGGCGAACTGTAAATGAGACACAACCACCGGATTCGCGCGCCCCACTCTATACCCCGTAAACAAACCTGCGTCTACTAATGCTTTCATCAACACATTCAAACCTTCTGCTGCCAATAAAAATAAAAAAGGAGATAAAGGGTCACCCTGACGTAATCCCCGTTCGAGATGAAACTCATCAGTAGGACTGCCATTCACAAGGACTGAGGCAGTAGCGGTACCAACACATTCTTTTATCCACTTACGCCACAACACCGGGAACGACATACTCCCCATAACCTCATCAAGGTACCCCCAATCAACAGAATCAAACGCCTTTTCAAAATCCACTTTGAACAACAAAAGATCTTTCTTAAGTTTCCTTGCCTCATCGACCACCTCATTAGCGATCAAGAGAAACTTATTAAGTCGGGACACTATATTGACTCAAAGAAAAAGAAGGCATACTTTTCCTTCTTCTTTTTTTTTTGGAATAAAAGACACTTTTTGCCAGAAACAATAGGAGTGCTATATCAAGTCAAAAAGGGCAACTAACCTAAAACACTAATTGCAAGGATGAATATTGTTTTTCAACAGTCAGCAATTCATTTACAGCCGTGAAGAAATCATACTCATAAGTTGGAACAAGATGATTTCAATTGAAATAACTCTAATATGCACGAGATAGGTCGTCTTCTACAAAATTTAATGGCCAATATAATTTTTATGCATAAAAATCACCTTTATATGTGTAAATATAAATATAATATTTAAGTTAATTAATTTTAACATATTAGAGTTATTTTCGTGGGTATGTCCAACAATTGATATGATTGAATATATATATTCTTCGTCTCTACGAGATTCAAATTAATCATAATTATTTAAAAAGAAAATCAAAGATATCTACGCGCGTAATTACGGAAGCTGACTTTCTCGAAGTTACGAGTCAAACATCAAATATTGAACCAAATGAATAAGAGTTCGAGTATTTACATTGTTATTTGTGTGACATTATATTTTTGACAAATGTCACTCTATGACGTCGATAATATGAATTTATTTATTTTATTTTTTTGTAAAAAAAAAAAACTAATTTATCTTGAAAGAAAAAAGAGAGAACTAATTGATATATTTAGGTTTAAAATGAATTATTATAAAAACAAAATCTCAGTGTTAGAGACCTGATAAAGTATACTAAATCCCATATTTATGTGGGTATATATATCTTGAACCATATTATCCAAAAATAAGGGTTCTAATTTTGCCCCCAGGTTGCTCAAGCTCAGAAAAATGCTCATTGGAACCTAGGATCCAATAAAACTTAGTAGAAAAGATGTCTATCATAAGTCCAGTGTGTTTTTTCTGTTGGAACTAACTTCCAAATACTGATAAGTTTTCCAAAATTTTTGTAGAGGCTAAACAACAATTATCAAAAAATAAATGTCTATCCCAGAGATATAAGTTACATAAAAATTTCTTCTTGTAAGTACAACTGTGAGAGTTAACTTAAAATCAGGTTTCTGCACAATCGTGGCACGACGGCTGGGCTTCGCGGCACGATGGAGGTTTTAGTTTTTTAGGCAAGGCACTGGAAAAATCGTGGCATGATGGGGTCTCATCATGGCACGATGGTGCGCTGGCGGATAAAAATAAAACATATTTTTGGGTGCAGATTTGTTACAAATTTAAAGCAGATTTGTTACAGTTTTTAAGCAGGACTTTTACTATAAATATAGACCTTGTATCAAAGCAAACTTTGAGATAGAGGGGGCTGAAACAAGGGTTTAGAAAAGCAACAATAAAACTAGGGTTTGTATAGAGTTTGTCTCTTCGGAACAAACACTAGGGTTTGTGGGTTGATTCACCTTGGGAAACACTATTAGGATTGAAGTCTCTTGGTTACGGGAAGAGATTGGGACTTTGGGTAGAATTAGGCGGGAGATTTATTCTTGTAACCCATTGATTTCTCTTTGTAACGTTACTCATCAAATAGTGGATCGGAGGGCTGCTCTCTCCCCCAGACTAGGTCAGATTGGACCGAACTGAGTCAACAAATTTCTTTGTGTTCTTCTTCTTCTTTTGTTCTTCTCGCCGTTGTTTTCTACTTTTGGCTTGTATTTATTATTCCATACGCTTTGATTTTGGTTGCTTAATTATCCCTTGCTCCACACATCAAGTTGTTATTGGTGTGATTTTTCATCGAATTCACAACAACAACTAATATAATAACCGCAAAAACATTTGATATTACAGGGTGCAGCTGAAATCGGTAATTTCTCTCTTCTTAACATTTAGTGTCTGTAGATTTTGATTCTAACTATTTAGACCAAAAGAATAATTGTATATTTAAATGAAATATAATAAAATATAATGTACTTAGAACAAAAACTAACCAAAAATTGTATACATAAGTTGAATACAATTTTAGTAGAGTCAAGAGAGTTATGTAGAGAGCGAACACAACTCATCTCGTAGTAAGTTTTAAACTTTGAAATTCAGATTATTTAAAATAAGCTAAAATATGATTTTGATCCTTGTAAATATGTCTCATTTTAGTTTTAATCCCTGTAAATTTTTGTTTTGTTTTTGGTCTCTGTAAATATGTCTCATTTTAGTTTTGGTCTCTGGCCCCACTTTTGTGATGATTTGCACATGTGACACATGATGACGGAACTCAGTTATTAGAAAAATAGTTCCTGCAAAATCTTAGTTTCTGGAGGGACTATTTTCAAAAACAAAATATTTTACAGGGACCAAAAACAAATTTTTTTTTTACAGAAATTAAAACCAAAACAAGACATATTTGCAGAGACCAAAATCATATTTTAGCCTTAAAATAAAAACTACGTAAGCAATGAGGGTGTGAGATGAGCCAATCAGACGCCAATTATATGAAGAATATATTTTAGTAATTAAGTCTTTGCATGATAGTTTGACTAACCCAACTATAAATTTATTAATATCTTTTTGTGATTGTTTTGGCACGTCTTGTGCTTCAACAATTACAGTGTTCATAATAATATATTTCATTTTTGTTTCTTCAAAAAAAATTTATTAATTTCTACCGGTGTATCAATTGATCAATCACAATGTAACAAAATGACTTAGTTACAAAAAAAAATATACAGAATAAGTTTAGGAACTTGAGGCTAATGTTTGTTGTCGTTCAAGAGAAAAAGAAAAAAAAAAAAGGTTAATGTTGGTTGTGTAATCTCATGTGTTGACTAAAAACAAATTCTTTGATCGGATAGATATAAAATGAAGAGAAACTTATTACGTAGGGACACTATATTGTGTCAAAGAAAAAGAAGGGATACTTTTCTTAAGAAAAATGACACTTTTTGTCCTGGGAATCACAATGGATATCTTTGGATAGACTAATATAGTATCATTTTCTATATCTGTGTTCGTAAAAAATACTTGTACTCAAACCTCTTTTCTCGTTTGCAATAACCACAGTGTCCTTCTCCATATCATATGTGTACCTAAGTATCTATTATTCGCACTTTAATTATGAAAAGACAACAAAAACATGACAATAATAATACGATGGTCCAAAATTTCAAAAATCAATTTTTTAAATAGTACGAATTGTAGTATTTAGTCAAATAAAAAACATCTAAAGTATTTCTAAAAAATGGTACCTAGGAGGTTTATGCTTAAATAGATAAATAAATTAATTCATTATACACCAAAAATAAATAAATTATTTATGACATTATATAAATATATGTATATGCGGGTTGCGGGGTAGGACATTATAGTACTCTTACCCGCGTCCATACCCATTTAAATTTACAGGTAATTACCCAAACTCATGAAAACAGAGTTTTATCCTTCCCATTGTAGATATTTTTTACAGATACCCATCAAACCTGAGTCCAATTGTCATCCCTATTTTTTTCAAAACAAAACGGGGTGCTATATCGAGCCAATAAAAAAAGGTAGGGTCTAGTCCAAGACACTATGTTTTTATCAGTCAACAATTTATTTATTAGGATAAAGAAATCATAATCATATTCACATTCACATTTCGGTCACTATTATAAGTAAAATTCAAAATTTTATATTCATTCAATTAATAATATATATGGGTCTTTATTATATACAATATATATATATATATATATATATATATATATATATATTTTAATGAACAAATATAAGATGTTTATTTTTAAATAGAATAGTGATTAGAAGGTGTAAGTTAGATAAAAATGAAATTTAATTCTACGTAGACAAGTAATATCTTTCATCATGTTTAGGTGATTGAGCGGTTTAGCCACGTTTTATTATAGTAAAAATGCACTTCATGGAATTTTTGAGAAAAGATTGTCGCTGGATCTAGCAGTGCTCTATCGACATAGGGTGACATTTGTTAAGAACATAATGTCACACAAATCACAATGAAAATAATCGAACTCGTATCATTTTGGTTCAATATTTGATGTTTGACTGGGTACTTCGAGAAAGATAGTCTCCACGGTTAGAGCTATCAAAACCGGCCGGTGTAAACATCAATTACCTACTTAAATTAAAAAAGGATGTTATTTTGGCATCAGAATTTAGTCATATAAATATAAGGCTTTAATATGCAAAACGTTCCTGTAATTTCGCGTGATTTTGCAAATCGTCCTTGTATCTTTTTTTGTTTCAAAATCATCCTTGTAAGTTGCCAATCGTTTGCAATTCGTCCCTCCCGTTAACTCCCGTTACAAAAACGTTGTGGTGGCAGACAGAGACACACGTGGTGAAGTGTGAGTTGGCAAAAGCTTGCTTATGTGTCAAGAGAGATGATGAATGGCTAGAAAGGAGAGACCAAAACCAAAAGCGCAAAATTGCATAGGGATGAAATTAAAAAAAAAAAAAAAAAGTAAATTTAGTTCATTCCTCTCCCTCTATTTTTTCTTCTTCATCTCCAACCCCAATTTCTTCATCTCCAACCCTAGTTAAAAATGTGTATGTGTTGGATTTTTGTTGATAAGAGTGCATCAACATATTCTTAGTTTTTCTCCCCAAAATCAAGAACACTTCACACTAGGTAAAGGCTCATGATACCACTTGAATTCATTGATTTCATGTGAAGAATAGAAAAGAAGGGTGAGCTGAGTGTGTTGTTGAATGGGTTCAAAAAGAGAAGTAACATGGGGAATCACCAACAGAAACATGGCTGAACGAATTGCAAATATCTACTTCTTTTTCTTTCTTTTCTATTGACACAAGAAAAAGAATCATGGAAGGAAAGGAGAAGAAGAAACATTGCACATCTAGGTGTATTTTTGGATCAAGCGTTTGAGATTTGATACTCTAAAATTATCCCTCTCAAACATGTAGAACAATCACTCATTCTCCATTACAACAATGGGGGTCAATAATTTGTGAGACATTCTCGAATCTTGCAAGTAAACGGTTCCTTTTCAGCCATCTCTAGTTAACTCACTTACTCACAATTTCTCCTTTCAAGTTTCTCCTCCAAAATTTGCTTTTTCTTGTTGAATCGAGTACCCTTTTGGATGAATTAAAACGTGTATGTGTTGGATTTTTGAGTTGTTGCATGAACAAAAGGGTACTTTTGGATCTGTCTTGTTTGAGGATTTATGATTTTTTGGGTTTGGGTTTAACACTAAATGGGAAAAATGGGTTTATTTCTGTTCCTGTTGTGGTTTAACATGTGAGTGATGCTTGGTACTTGCAGACTAAAATATGTTAATGCTTAAGATGGTAGAGTTTTAATTGGGGTTGAAGATGAAGAAGAAAAAATAGAGGGAGAGGAATGAACAAAATGTACGTTTTTTTAATTTCATTCCTCTGCAATTTTGCGTTTTTGGTTTTGGTCCCTCCTTTCTAACCACTCATCATCTCTCTTGACACATAAGCAAGCTTTTGTCAACTCACACTTCGCCACGTGTGTCTCCGTCTGCCACCACAACGTTTTTGTAACGGGAGTTAACGGGAGGGACGAATTGCAAACGGCTAGTAACTTATAAGGATGATTTTGAAACAAAAAAAGATACAGGGACGATTTGCAAAAACACGCGAAATTATAGAGATGTTTTACATATTTAAGCCTAAATATAATACTATTGGGAGCAGTAGGAAAATTCATTGAAACTTGCAATCTAAGGTTTATGTTACTTAGTCAAAGATCTGAATAGGGGAATTCAAAAATTATATCATATATAGCTATAGTTAACTGAAAATTGAAATAATAGTTCAAAGAATAAGTAGTTGCAGAACTACAGAGGAAACTCAATCTACAATTTTACAAACAAATGAATGCAGTGTATTGAATGGAAAGGAAATGGCACTGAAATGAACGTACTCACATGGATGCAATCTAAGGTTTTACAAACAAATGAATGCAATCTAAGGTTTTGTCGATTGATATTTTTTAGTGTAATTTTTAATTAAAAGCTTTAAGTAATTGGGCTGACCCAAAAGCCCGTAGTCCGAAAAGGACCGGGTTTGAACAAATATTTTTTACCTCTTTTATCTTCCAGGCCTTTTTGGCCCGGGCCGTCAAAGCCCGAGCCCGTCACGGGTCGGGTAACCCGTTTTGAGAGCTTTATCGCATAGATATCTTTGATTTTTAAAAAAATAAATTATGATTATTTTATTTTTTTACAAGAATTATAATTAATTTGAATCTTGTTGAAACGAATAATTTATACATATATTCCATCATATCAATAATTGTACATACCCACTAAAATAACTCTAATACATTAAAAATAATTAACTTAAATATTATTAAATATATTAAATTTATATTTACACATATAAGTTGATTTTTATACATAAAAATTACTGTCCATTCCCCTAAAAAAAAATATTGTCCATTAAATTTTGTAGGAGACCACCTATCTCGTGCATGGAAGAGACTCATACATGAGTTCATTTAAAAATAAAACCGTTTAATTTCCGTATTTGTCTTAACCAATAAAAAGAATTGACTTCAATTTCATGTCACTTTCTGAGTAGTGAGTATGATTTCTTGACGGCTGTAAACGAATTGCTGACTGTTGAAAAACAATATCCATCCTTGCACTTTCCAAGCAGTAAGCACCCCAGTCAGTACCCCTTTTTGTTTCTGACAAAAAAGTGTCCTTTATTCTACCAAAAGAAAAGTATGGCTTCTTTTTCTTTGACCCAATATAATATCCCTACTTAATAAGTTTATCTTGATATGTCCTTAAAAAAAAGTTTATCTTGATGTTATATATCTCATCAATGATTAGGATTCAATGGAGTACACAATTTGGAGAGAGATATGGCAATCAAGATTTTAAATAACGGTCACGGTTGCGGTCGCGTTAAGGTTTTCGCGATTTCGACTGTAATGGACATTGCGATACAAATAACGATCTTTGTGGTGTGAATTAACCACAACATTGCACAAATCTTATTAAAATTATTTATATCAAACAGTGTATAATAACTTAAATTATTCCTTTTTCCTATTGTTATAATATGTTTAAAGTCCCTCTAAAAAAAAATGTTTAAAGTAAATATATAATAACAAAAATAAGCTACATTCAAAAATTAAAAAAAATAAAACACCTCGTCCTATATTATCAAAATGCATGCAGCAGCACATACAATCAAATTTTTCCCACACCACACACATTCAAGTATATAACATTACATAACAAACAAACAACAAAAAAATGCAGTACACTCACCCTCTTAACTCTATCTATCATTATTCATTTATTCTCTGTTTTTCTTTCCCGTCACAACACAATCAAAGCTCCTAATTCTTTTTTCTTTCTCTAGATTCCCATCTAACTTTTTCTACCCAAATGAAGAGAATGAGACGTGAGAGTCAATTTTAAATTGCTTTGAGAAGATCTTGATTCCGGATCTGAAATATTGAAAGATGAAACAACTACAAGTAATTTTAAACTTCTGTTTTTTTGAGGTTGTAACGGCCGTTTTTGCGGTAACGTTCCATTTTTTAAAACCTTGATGGCAACAAAATCCGCCCCCGCAAGACTTGACCGCCCCCGTCCCGAATTTAACGGGGAAAAATTGATTTAATTGGGTGTGGGTGCGGGTGTGGGGGAAATCTGGATTTTTAGTACGGGGGCGGGGATACTTACACCCGCCCCCGCTCCACATCCGTTTTTTGAAATTTACTTTATTAAATTTTATAATCTTATTTCCATAAGCATCAATCTATTTTAATATATTATTACTCTTTAGAAACATATTTATTATAATTATTTTTTTCTTTTGAAATTTTTTTATTAGATCTTTAATTATTAATATAATTATTGTTTTTTGTTGCTATGAAAAAAATTAAAAAATATGCATTTTATAAATAATTTATAAAAAATAGAGTTTTCGCGGGTGAGGGTGGGGGCAGGGCCGGAAGACCCGTCCCCGTTGGGGGCGGGGTTGGATGTTAAATTTTTACCCCCATTATGGTTTGGGACGGGGGCGGGTGCATGGAAGCAGGGGCAGGGATGCTTAAACCCGCCCTGACCCGAACCGTTGCCATGTATAGTTGATCCCACCCTCATTAATTATTTTTTACTTTAAAAAAAATAAATTGAGTCTATATCTCTCCATATGAAAGAAAGTGAGAGAGTACAAAATGGAGAGGATCTTGACTCCTGATCAATATACCACCTCTGTCTCTATATATAAGACTTTTTTGCTAAAATCACGGAAATTAAGAAAGTAAATATTTGTATTAAAGTTGTTTGTAATCATTATTGTTTTTACAATTTTATCTTTAAGAGAGAGGATAAGTTTATGTTTTCCATATGCTATTGGTCGTGCTTTATATTTACTAGTATATAGTGACTCGTTTCAGCACAGGGAAATAAAAAACTTTTTTGATCAAATGTATAGATTTTAAATTCGATATGAAAAAAATATCATCTTAATTTTGTATATATTTTGAAATATCTAAACATTGCATATAACGATAAAAATATTTGGATTATTATACTTGTACTAATTATTTGTAGTATAAGATGCACTCATTGTTAAACTTAGCATATGTAATTTTCTTGCAAAAATACGTCGACGTATTGTGTAATAATATTTGTTGACAAAATGTATTTTATTAATCATAAAAACTAAAAAATATGTATTTTTTTATATAATAGTCATTGTCACATGCATACACGTAGTCGGTAAATGCAAACGTTTAATTTTTTACGGGTGTGTATAAATATAGTTTGGGCTACAGAAACACCGATTGTTATTTGTTTTTAATTTTTACAAAACAAATGGTGTAATGTAAATATTGTATTTTAGGGTAACAATGATGTAAAAAAAAAATGTTCCGCGGATTGTTAAACCTGAAAAGTGCATGAATTAATAGTCAATGACAGGAGGATCTGCTTATATAGAAATTGCATGTCTATAATGACCCGTGCCAAGCACGGGAAATAAAAAACTTTTTTGATCAAATGTATAGATTTTATACTATGTTATCTTAAAGTTATAAGTGTTGTTATAATTTACATTTGATATGGAAAAAAATATCATCTTAATTTTGTTAATTTTGTATATATTTTGAAATATCTAAACATTGCACATAGCGATTAAAGTATTTGGATTTATTATATTTATACTAATTATTTGTAGTATAAGATGTACTCATCGTTAAACTTAGCATATGTAATATTTTTGCAAAAATACGCCGACGTACTGTATATTATTATTTGTTGACATAATGTATATTAATCATAAAAACTAAAAAAAATGTATTTTTTTTTTTTATATATAATAGTGAGTGTCAGATGTATACATCTAGTCTGTGAATGCAAACGTTAAATTTTTTACGGGTGTATATAAATATAGTTTGGGATACAGAAACGCCGATTGTTATTTATTTTTATTTTTTACAAAACCAATGGTCTAAGTTAAATATTGTATTAACGATGTAAAAAAAAAGTTCCGCGTATTGTTATACCTGAAAAGTGCATCAATTAAAAGTCAAAAGCAAGAAGATCTGCTTATATAGAAATTGCATGTCCTGTAATGACCAGTACGCCTTACAAAGAAATTAAAAAAAAAATAACTTTCAATCAATACGCAACTTTAGTTTTCTAAATTATAGCAACAACAATTCTAAAACATAACCAATGATCATACTTTTTAAAAAACTTCACGATACACAACATTTGTGGTCTCCTTGAAAACATTATTATCTTCATCCAAGATGAGCAGTTTCAAACCTTTTCTAGAAGTAACTCGAGAGACAACGACATAGAGTTGCTCATGCATGAACACAGGCTTAGGAAGATAAACTCCCACTCGAGATAAAGATTGACCCTGACTTTTATTTATTGTCATTGCAAAATAAAACGTCAATGGAAATTGTTTGCGCATGAATTTGAAGGGTAGTCCTGGATCACTCGGAATAAGATTCATCCTGGGAATGAATACGTTGGTACTTGCCCTTTTTCCTGTAATTACGGTAGCAGCTATCATGCTCTTCCCTAGATGTGTAACTGTCAGCCTCGTACCATTACACAGTCCATTGGCCCGATCGATGTTTCTCATCAGCATAACTGGACATCCCACCTCTAGTTTCAACCGGTGATTTGGAATTCCAGAGCTCTTAATATCATTAAGGAATTCCGTTGTGAACCACTTGATTTGGACATCAGAATTTTCACCCGATCAACAAACATAATCAAAGCTTAAATACTCTTTCTCTTCACCTGGATCAGTGACATCATATATTCGTTAACATGCTCAACTGAATCAAGCGTTGGTGCGAGTATTCCCCTTTCTTGGAAAAATAGCGGGTCACCAAGGTTATCATTCAAATCGAGATACACAAAGTCTGTAAGTGACATCAACAGATTTGTTGCGTCTGATATGAGCAAATCTTCAGAAATTTCTACCTTCATTTCACCATTCTCCTCCGAAGCGTTGTTGCCGTCTCCAATTCATAGTATCCACTTGCCAAAATTAGCAATTTCTTTCTGCTCTGCAGGTACCAAAGATGCACCCAATCTCATATTAATAGTAAGCATTAACACATTAAAATAAGCCCATATCTTTGATGAATTGATTGATGCATCAACAATATCCTGCCTCGTTCCTTTTCGGACAACAGGCAATATCTGCCTGAAATCACCACCTAAAACTATTGTCATTCCATCAAATAGTTTAAACTCGTTTAGGGAATCATTCTTGGACATGATACCACACATTGGCCGGTCAACTGCCTCAAAACACCATCAGTGCGTCATTAAAGCCTCATCCCAAAATATCAACTTTGCAGCACGCACCAAGTCTGCCCTAGGACTATCCTTTTCCATCGTAAGAGATGATGCCTCATAATCTCAATAGGGACTGTCAGCGTCGAGTGTGCGGTTCTTCCTCCTGCTAATAGAAGAGTCACTATACCGCTAGATGCAACATTCAATACAATTAACCCCTTCGATCTAACAGCAGTCGACAATGTTTTCATATAAAGGTTTTTCCAATACCACTGTAACCATATAAGAAAAAGAAACCATCGTCGTTAGAACCAACGGACTCCATGATCTTTTCATGCACATATCTTTGTTCATCAATCAGCATCAGTAACATATCAGCATGTGTCTTTTCCAGTTCATCTTTGTTGTAATTTAGCTCATCAACGATAAGCTTGTTTGTGAAAGTTGGCATGTCTGCTGCGTTTTGTATGGGTATGGATTTGAAGTCAGTAAGCGACTGTTCGTTTTCTTGAAGCAGCATTTCAATTTCAATCAAACAAAGGTTCTTCAAGTCATCGTCACCGATACGCAGATCTGTATATTAAATGTAAAGTCACGAAATTAATATTAACACCTTTGCATGCATTTGTGTGCACGTTGAAGAGAAAGAAAAAATATTAGCTTTATATGAGAATCCTTTATATTTAAACTTATCAGCCTAAAAAATGTAGAAAATGTTGAATGGTATCGTAGAGTTAGTAACTCTTAGTTTTTTCTTTACTATATCCTAAAAAAAGTACCTTTTAACTACTTAAACTACTCTAATCAGCCTTTACTATATCCTAAAAAACACACCCCTCGAAAACAACCCTGTCATCAAGGTTGGAATGTGTTAAATTTCTTAATGTGCAATAGTCTTCATATGTATCACCCTTATCCCTAATTTTTATTAGTGAAGTACTGTTTTGATTCTCACTTTAATTTGAACTATTTGGTTTCACCAAGATTTTTTACTCCTAGCTAGGTCCAAAACCTATTAATTCTTCTAGTGTCTCTTTTGCTACTTTTCTAATCTCATATGTCATCTTGTTCCACGTATCATTTTCACTTCTATGTAGCTTCACACAACCTTCCTTCAAAATCTTTTGCAGGAAAACACTTTGGTTTTGATCCTTTAAATGTCACCACTTGATCCTTGTTTCTCAATCATGGCCTCTCATCTTCGCTCTTATCTTAACCCTTACATCCATAACCAATACTATATGTTGGATGATCAAACTCTCTCCATGTAAAACTTTAAATTCAAACAAATATTTATGTCAGAATTCCTAATAAGAAATAAATCTATTTGAGAACATGAAATCCCACTCTTGTATGTAATAAATTTCCTTTTTATTTTCCTAAAGTAAGATTAAAAGACAACAAAAAAATCTAGGATGAATTTACCCAATGCATTTATCTCCCCTAGGCTATACCCTCATTCAAGCCTTTATAACTTATCAAGCACTTCTTACATGCCCATTTAGATCCCCTCCTAGAAAAACATTTTCTCCTTGTGGTATATCTTGAATTTAACCTTTCAAAATTTAACTTTAGAATATTCTTCCAAATCCACCTAAGATGGATAAACACTCATAACATTAAAGATGTCTTATTTCCTTTAAAAAATAAAAAATAAAGATGTCTTATTAAACTTAAAATTTGTGGGATACAATCAAATCTCACATCCTCTTTACATCCATAATATCCTTTTTCAATTCCTTATCCACAATAATGCCTACATCATTTCTCGATTTAACTTTTCCAGTTTATCAATGCTTATATCTTGAACTATCTAATTCTTTCGTCTTTTCACCTACCCACATAGTTTTTTGCTGGCACATAAAATTAATCTTCATTTTAGTCATAGCGTCAACTATTTCCATATATGTGATCTCAAAAAAAAAAAAAAAACTATTTTCATAGATCTTCAAGTAAGAGTACCTTTATTCCATGTTCTAAAACAGATCATACTCTCATTAACTAACTTCTTTACCCACACTCGTTCACAAAGATGTGAAGACCCTTGCTTATTTTTTACTGCATTCAGGCAACGATGTACCTATCCTTGCTCATTTAACATTGTATATATTTGAGCTATACAACGTATTTCTTCTACGCATTGACCCAGTTTCACACTATTATATACTTGGTCCATATATGCCTCATTAATATCAATAGGGACTGTTAGTGTCGAGTGCACGGTTCTTCGACCTGGTAATAGAAGAGTCATTATACCGCTGGATGCAGCATTCAATACAATTAATCGATTAAAGAACAGAAAATGTGAACAAATTAATCACGGGAGCGTAAAGTTTCCGCTGCTCCCCCCAATATTTTTTTTTTACTTTCGTATACTACTACAAATGCAGCACTCAACCGCTCACCCTTTGCGACTGTGAACATGTTATCTCTCATTAAGCCTACTTCTCAAGTCACTACGTAATTGTAGCATAATCTCCATCACGTGAAACGATCACGTCGTAGTGACACTTTTTTATTTCAATGCATTTTATATGACATGAACACTATATAAATATTTAAATATTTTATGTATGTATAATACTGAGATTTGGTTAATCCATTTTTAAATTTTCGCTGCTCATGAGCAAGATCCGCCACTGGTTGTTAGAATATTATTTTGTTTCATCCAAAAAGACAGGTCATATAACCTTTTTGACAAATATTCATCTAAATTTGTTTAAGAAATCTTCAGGGTTAATTGTTGTCATGTAACATTTTTAAGAAAGCTTCATTTTATGTTAGATCATTAAAACAGATGATTGATATATAAAGTGAAAGATTTACTCGCAACGTCTCAACGAAATCAATTCCTTAACTCAGATTTTCTTGTTTGGAATAAACAGGGATATAGATGAAAACTCGGAATACAAAACAATTGAGATGAATGAATAGCTTTGGGAAAGATTAATGCAGGCAATTTTCTTGTTTAAATTCACATATGGCAATTTCTCTTCGGGAAAGATTGGCGCACATAAACTAATTTATTGAATAGCTTTTTCTGTGTAAATAGTTAAGAATGAAATCTCTTTTGAGTTGCAATCTCCCAATTATATTGTAAATGTTTAATGTCACGGTATAAAACAATATGAAATTTATTGACACAATATTTCAAGTACTACCAGAAAATTCCCCCCCTTTTTTTTTTCTTTTTCTAGACCACAAAAAGGCCTTGTATTTTTTCGGTACATCAATCAATACTTCACTAAATATGATAAAACCAAAAATATTATATTTATGAAAACTTAATAGAGAATTTCATATCTGATATAACTTGACATTGCAAATAAATTACACATCATCAATGAATCTTAGGCCTAATACGAAAAGGTATATATCCTTATTGTGAACGCTTCGAGACGATGACAAACCCTTTTTGCAAAAGGTTGAAGATTAGTACATCACCCTTTTCGAGACGTAAGCTTTTCAGGATATATTAACCTCACAAGAACGGTACAATTTGAAGGTCCACAAAGTTTGAGATATGTAAGACATGTTTCTTTCAGGAATTCTCCAAAAATAAAATCATATAGAATCTTCTAATACAATAAAAGAGAATATATTAGTAATTCAGGTGGGTCGATAAATCAACTATTACGAAGAAACCAATTAAAAAATGTACTCCCTCCGTCCTAAATTATAAGCAAAAAAAATTCATTTTCTTTGTCTCAAATTATAAGCAAAAAATACCAACTTTTATCATATTTAATTATGTTTTTTCAAAAGATTATCTTTTCCAAAGGAAAATTAAAAGCAAAGTGCATTCAATTTGCTCTATTTTTTATTTTCTCTATAATCAACTACCAATGAAAATTGTTTTTAAATCTTCCTATAAAACTTATTTCAAAGATAATACAAAAAATTATGTTACAAACTACTATGTTTTAGTTTTCTTAATAAGTGTGATTTTTATTTTTCTTATAATATGGGACGGAGAGAGTATTAAAATAAAAAATCTTAACCATGGGTGATGAAGTTGCATTACGACCAGTAAGATGGTAGAACTGCGGTTAAAAGAATAGAAACAAAAAAAAAAGACTGAAAAAAATAAGACATAATAGAAAAGGGGATATAAAAATATGAACAAAAAAAAATTAAGTTAATCAACCTTATTGTCCATTAGAACCATTTCTAAGGAGAAAGGAAGTTGTTCATTTTTCATATCTGTCACAAACCAAATGCGAACGACTCGAACCCTGATATTCCAGTTTTCTTTGTAATGGGATATATCAGAGATCAAGTCAATCTTTGGGGCTATTTCGATTTAATGAAGAGACACAAAAAGTACGCAAAGAAAAAGAAATAAAATAGAGAGACAACTGTAAAATTGGAGTTGTGGTGTGAGGAAAGTGTTTGTCAATACAATTTATAATAATTTTTAGAGGACAATTATGTAAAATAACCACATTCAATTCGACCAATCAAATGCAAGTTTATATCTTAGATATTAAGCAATATATAATAATTTTTTTTGTTTTGAACAAATTTATTATCAATATGTTTGTAGTCTTCTTCAAAAAACATATGTTTGTAGCCGAAAATAGAAAACCAATAGGTCATAAGGTTGTTTTTTTTTTGTTCGGATTGCAAAGAAAGTTGCTCAATAGGTTGTTTAGTTTAGAAAATTTTAATATGATTTTAATACCAATAAATTCCAGTAACCTGTATTTATATGGGTCAAATAAAAAAGCTACAAATCAAGAGCAAATAATATCTCTTGCAATGTTTATTTGAGAAAGTTTCAATTTGATTTATAACTAACAATAAATTCTAAAACCTATTTATTTTCGGTCAAATAAAAAGAGGAACACATCTATGATAAACTAAAAAATCAATTTGATAAATGATATCAATCTGCTTGTAGCCGAAAATAAAAATTCAATAGGTCATTAGGTTATTATTTTTTTTTTGTGTTGGATTGCATCCTTTTTTTTTTTTTTTTTGAATAAGTGTTGGATTGCATCCTAAAGTTGCTCAATAAACCACACAAATCAAAATCAATAGGTTATTTAATTTTAGAAAGTTTTCATCCGATTTTAATATCAATAAATTCCAAAATATTGTAGCCGAAAATAAAAAAATCAATGGGTCATATGTTTTATTTTTTATTGGTTCGGATTGCAAATAAAGTTGCTCAATAAACCACACAAATCAAAATCAATAGGTTGTTTAGTTTAAAAAGTTTTAATCTGATTTTAATCCCAATAAAGTCCAAAACCTTTTTTTTTTCGGTCAAATAAAAAAGCTACACATCTATGAGAAAAATATACAATTTGATAAGGTATCAATCGATCAATGTTACAATAAAATTTTGTATTAGATAAACTATTATTAAATTTATATAACATAGATTTTACTACTTAATAAAAAAAAATCACGGATTGGCCAACAAAAATCAATTTGGTAGGGTATCAATAGGTCAATGTTGCAATAATATTTTGTATTAGAAAAATTATTATTAAATTTATAGATTTTATTGGTTCACAAAAACAAATCATCGATTGGCCAAAAAAAAACCAATTTGATAGGGTATCAATCGGGCAATGTTACAGTAATATTTTGTATTAGAAAAATAATTATTAAATTTATATAATATAGATTTCATTAGTTCATAAAAAAAGTTTATGGATTGGAAAAAAAAAATCAATTTAATAGAGTATCAATCGGTCACTGTTACAACAAAGAATTGTATGATTACAATGATTTTAAGATGACACAATATACAATTATATTGCACAACTTATGCGCTACGCACGAGTCGGATTAATCGCCCACTTTTGATGGATGAGAAACCGTTGTGAAAGACAAAAAAAAAATGGATTGATTTGATTTCGGCTTATGTGGCGAAACTTTGATTTGATTTATGTTTAATGCATATGATTTTTTTTCTCTTTTATTTTTTATTTTTTTTGGTACAAATGATTTTTTTTTTTCTTGTGGTGAATGCATATGATATTTTAGCAATTGCATGAAATTTATTTTGACCCATCTTTATTCTTCGTAAGATAAAACCAAAATGATGCGATCGTGTTTTTTGAATAAAATCTTAGAGAAGCATTAACAGTAGAATAATCAATATATATTCATTGTTTATATTGTTGATTACAATTGTCATAAATAACCAATTAAGATGTTTAAGCTTATGATGCAATCTTTACATTTTTTATTTATACAAATAATTGAATCATACGATATTATATATATATATATATATATATATATATATATATATATATATATATAAGATTTAAAAAAGATCAACTATATGATTCGACCATTGATGCTTTAAATTTCTTTATGCAAATGGAGATATTGGGAACGTATGCGAATGGAGATACCACGAACTAATTCAAACAAACTATCGACTATATAAAAAAGATCTAAAAACATAACAAAGTCGAATGAGAAATATCAGACATGAAATTAATTTTCGGTGTTATTTGGATTGTATAGAAATAAGAAGAAGAAACAACAAATAGAAAGACATATGAAGTTGTGATGTGAAAAAATTGTTAAACCATAGGTCAAATTTATAGTAATTTTTACAGGATATTTTGGTAAAATGACCACATATAATTTCAAATATTCATTAATTTCACACTTTTTTTTGTCTTGCTTTAACTTTTTTTTTTTTCCGGTTACTTTTATTGCCTCACCATTTACATATGGACGTTTCCTTAACTGTTTTTTTTTTTTTTTTGGCTTTTCATCCATTTTTGATTTTTTTTCGGTTACAACTTTGCCTCTCAACAAATCCTCACATTTATATCACTTTGATTTTTCCCTCAAAAAAAAAATCACTTTGATTTTGGAAAATCCGTTTTTGATTGTACGTTTTTATATAGTTGACTATCAAAATTAGAAGTTTTTCTTCTTCTTTTTTTTTGCCTCAATAAATATTTCTTTAATTTTTTTCCCTATTGTTAAGGAAATCAAAACATATCGTGTTTAATTGTTTTAATGCAATTACATATAAAATATGTTTGACATAGTTTTAAACAAAATATTTTTTTTTTGAATAAATTAAACAAATAAATTGTATCACATTATTATTATTATTATTATTATGAAAATAAAAATTAAGATATTGATTTCAATGAAAAATATGATGTTATTTAAAAAAAAAATTAAAATTGTCTGACAATATTATTATTATTATGAAAATAAAATAAAAATTAGTTAAGTTCATTAATTCGTTAATTTTATTAATTCATAAAAGCATAAAAATGTGAATTGGTTAAAATGAAACATGAGTTGATAAGGTTATATTATTTTTCAATTTTTTTTTGTTTGGTTTAAAGCTTATATAAGTTATATTAAATCGTATTTTTTTATTTGGCATATATCAATTATTTGATCTCTTTGACATTAAAATATTTAAATTTTATTATTTGTTTTAATATAATATCTGAAATTAAATATTTAAATTTAAAATTATTTGATTTAAATCTGTATTATTTGAATTCAAAATGTTTGATTTTTAATTTAATATGAAATATTAGAAATAAAATTGAATTTGAATTTGAAAAACTTCCTTTTATTCATAAGCATTAAATACAAATTTGTGAGGATGAATGTGGTGAGAGTATTTTGTGAGGAACAATATGGTGAGAGCATTTGTAAAAAAGAAAGGGACATGTGGCAACACCAAAACAATAGTAATTCATTTCCATAAAAGTCTATGAAATGGGTCCTAAATTTATATTATATAGATTATCACTAAACTATTTTTTTTTTTTATAAATATACTGTATAATTGTTCAGTAGATCTCTAAACCATTTGGTAATTTTTGAATAAATTTCTAAACTAAAAATTATCTTTTTTTGAAGGTAAACTAAAAATCATCTGTTATTAAGTTCCTAACATTAATTATTTCTTTTATAGTTAAGTCATTCTTTTGCATAGTCCTTAATAATCAATTGGTACACTATTAGAGATTCACATATGTCTAGTAGTGTTGGTCAAATTATCATTGCGAAGACTCAATTAAAAAAAATATTTATATAAATTCGGGACTCGATAGATAATACTTTTAATTTAAGAAACTATTTAAAAATCCTCAACTATTTTAATGACCTCCCAAATCTCAATCGTTCAAATTAATTGATCAAACGATTCATATATTTTATATTAAAATTATTAAAAGAAGAAAAAAAAACGGCATTTGAGTTTTGACGCTCCATATTTCACTTTATTGTTCCGTGAACCCTTCTTCTTTCATTTTTTCCATATTAGGAAAAAAATGATTAACTAATTTCTTTTATTACTAGTAGCGGGGGTTGTTGAAAAATTAGTGAGAGTTGTTTTTTTAGTTAAGTAATTAAGTTGGAATGGAAACATTTATAATGTTTTTAATTTTGAGTGTAAAAAGTTACTTTTGTATTAAAAAATAAATCAAATCAATATTGTGTAGAGATCCTAATTAAAATGCCGTGGAATTGGTTAGTGAACTTCACCGAATGACAAACACTTCAAAAATATTCGTCTTTAATTTTTAAATGAAACAATTCTTTGTTAAACTTTACTTATGAATGCTAAATTACTAAGGTCTCTTTTCCTCTAGGAATCAGACGGATAACATAGAAAAGAAATATTGCTTATTGCTATTTTTGATGAAATATTGCTTTTATTTATTGTTGTGGATTATTCATATTTTATATAGAAATATAGCTAAATTTTTTATTGATAATTTATCTAATATTTTAACTAATATGTTGTGAATTGCTCACTATTGAAAAACACTATTAATTCTTACACTTCAAAAAAGTGTCTTAGGTTAGTCCCTACCTAGCTACCTTTTTTGACTCGATATGTGTCCCTACTTTGTTTTGGACAAATATTGCCATTTTTTCTACCAAAAGAAAAGTATCCTTTCTTAAACTTTCTAAAACAAGAAAAGTATCCCTTCTTTTACTCTGACTCAATATAGTGTCCCTACTTATCAAAGTTTCTCTTTTGAAATGTATCCCTTCTTTTTTTCTCTGACTTGATACTCTATGAGTTTCTTTTGGTTTGATGTTCATATATTTATAACTTGTAAGGATGTAAAAAGAAAATACTTTTACAGGGTCGAAAAAATATTTTTGCACAATCTTTTACTCTGCAAGTTCAAATTTGTGTTCGAGCATTTCAAATGTTGCCACAATCTTTTACTTTGAACTATTAAACTAGAAATTTTTAATCTTTTATAATCTATTTGTTTTTAAATACATGTCGGAGCAGTTTGATAATATGTACTACTAAACATGCCGAGCGCTTAGCAAATGCAAGGTGAGCTACGGTATCAAGTCTTACAATTTTAAGAGCCTCATTTATTTTTTATATAGCACCCAAAAATAATAGGTATATATAATGAAATAAAGAAAATCAATAGACATTTTGTAATAATTTTGTGGTAAAACAAAGTACACTTAGATCATTGGTATTGAGGTTCAATTTCGAGCATTTGTGTGAATTTAAGCCAAATATAAAAGTCTAAATTACATACACAACTATTAGGCCATTACAATTTAATATTTATTTCAGAATTATCTATGAATGTAGAAAACTACTATATATCTTGATTTTTTTGTCATCTATTTCAATTAACGCCACAATTTAATTATGTTAAATAATTAGTATTTTTTCTATTGTTTTAAGTTTAATCATACATGCTATTACTAATTTGCTACTATTTTCTTTTCTCGATATTAGTACTAGTTTGTCACTATTTAGATAACAAAGAAACTTTTTTAAGCAATATACTTAAGATCCATTTTGCACTAAACAAAGTGATGATTCTTTTTAAGTTTTTACCGTTTCTTTTTAGGCTTAAATGCACTTTTCACCACCTATGTTTTAAAAAGTTGTGATTTTGGCCCTCTTATAAAAAAAATGGATATTTTGACCCCCTAACTTTTGGCCCTCTTTTGATTAGCTGATTTTATGCCAATTTCTCAGTCTCTAATGGTGTAAACTGGCATGGGGATAGAAGGATGCTGATGAGTGGAGTCCAAACCGGCATGGTGTCCAAACTGGCATCATAAGTAGAGTCCAAACTGATAAGTGGATCCTTCTTTAGGGGGCCAAAAGTTACACCATGCCAGTTTGGACTCCACTTTTCAGCATCCTTCTATCCCCATGCCAGTTTACACCATCATAGACTGAGAAATTGGTATAATCTCTATCAAAATTAGCTAAACAAAAGAAAGTCAAAAGTTAGGGGGTCAAAATATCCATTTTTTTTGTAAGGGGGTCAAAATCGCAACTTTTTGAAACATAAGGGATAAAAAGTGCATTTAAGCCTTCTTTTTATTATGAATCAAATTTTTAATATTAAAACAAGTAGCGGTTCGTGAAGTTCAACACAACTTACTTAAATGCTCTTGTACAAGCTTACTTTTATTAAATAAGAATGACTATTTTTTATGTTATTTAAAATTAAAATGGATGGTTAATTACTATTGCATAAAAATCTTGTTGTTCTATAGGGTCTCATTTTTACTATTTGAACATGGCCTCCAATTTTATCGGAACGGTCCTGCTATTAATCATAAAATAATTTGATCATATGTTTTTTAATAATATAAAAAAAAAAAAATAAAGATATAAAGATAAATGTTAGTATATAAGATGTTGTTAGATTATCTCAATGAATTTTTTTAAAATATCAAACTTCTTGTCGTTTTTTTATTATAGATAACTAAAGATTGTAATCGTCATGCATTAACATGTGTGAAGTGTTTCGTCAAAGTTGTATATTAATACGTTTGTAGTACTCAACTACAATTGTATGTTGAAACGGAAGGGGTATTAATAATGAAAGTGACCAGTACTCTTTATAGCCAAATTTTATTAACACAAACCCGGTTCAACAGAAGATTGTTTTGCTTGCTATCTTAATGAGAAGAATTCAATATTCACAACTAGCCAGCCACTGAAATTTCCATGCACATGTTATTTTCTCTTGACTATCGACATATTATAGCAACTGTGACTTTATTAAAGATGTACGAGTCCATATAAATCAAGTAATTTCACAGTAATATTTACAAATTAAAGCATCATATCAAAATATCTTAATACAATATATCCTCTCTACTCTCTATTCTAGGCTAAAATGCATTCAGAAATGTATTTTGCAACCACAATGCTCATTCTATTTTTAACATACATTGCTATAAGCTTACTTTCACTCATTCTTAGAACCAAAAAACAAAAGTACAATCTTCCACCAGGTCCTTCACCTCTTACAATTATACGAAATGTTTTTGAATTAGGAAAAAATCCACAATACTCATTAGCCAAATTCTCCAAAATATATGGCCCAATAATGCATTTGAAGCTAGGTCAAATTTCAACCATAGTAATTTCATCACCAGATATAGCACAAGAAGTGCTTCATATTAGATAAACATAAGTTAGCTCCTATAGTTAAGGTTAAACTGCAATCCCTATCACTATGTAAATGTGCTGTATATCATAGTTAGTTGTATTAGTCATTCCACAATATCAGGAGCATTCAAATGTACGCTCCATTGATACTAGGATACGCTCCACTAATAGTAGGAGTTAGTTTTCTATACTGTGTATCAGTCTGTAACTATATATTGCCATACATTATGGCCATCAGTATCAATTGAATTATCATTCCCTTTTATGGTATTCAGAGCTTATTAGCTTAAAAGCCTTTTTTTTTATCGATCCATTATGACTTCCCCACTTTCTGATAGTGAAACTTCCCAAATGACACCCACTGTGTCATCATCAATTGATAAATTGATTGTGCTAAATGCAGGTTCTCAACTCTGCATCAAGCTCGATGGTGAAAACTATCCTGCTTGGAGAATCCAATTCATGGCTTTGTTAACAGGCTATGATCTTATGGGATACGTTGATGGTACCAAAGAATGTCCATCAAAACATTTGGAGAACAATTCCACGGCTGTTAATCCAGCCTTCACTCATTGGGTTAGACAAGATCAACTCATTTTGCATGGGATTGTCTCATCTGTGGCTGCAACAGTAGTCACTCATTTGGGTACTGTAAAGAATTCAAACCAGGCATGGGAGATCCTCAAAACCATGTATGCTGGTCGCTCGCGTGTGCGTGTCATGGCACTCAAACAACGCATATCCAATTCTGTCAAAGGAACTCAATCAATGGCTGCATATCTCCAAGGAATCAAGGCCATCGTTGATGAACTTTCAATCATTGATCACCCCCTTGATGAAACAGATCTTGTTATTCACACCCTTAACGGCTTGAATAATGAGTATCGTGAAATTTCAGCTGCCCTTCGTATAAGGGAAACCCCAATTGTCTTTGCTGAACTTCATGAAAAACTCATGGATTTTGAAACCATCCACAGTCGTGCTGATCAGACTGTTGCTGATACCGTGATAGCTACTGCAAATGCAGCCGCTCGCTACAAAGGCCAACAACCAAGGAATAACTACGGTAACAACTCAAATCCTCCACCATCTAATGGTGACAATAGGGTGATATGTCAGTTCTGCAACAAAGCTGGACACACTGCTAAAATATGTTACCGCATTAAGGGATTTCCAAAAAGAAATGGACCAAAGCCAACAGCCAATGTTGCCGGTCATCAATTTGCAACGCAAAATGCCAATTGGATCATGGACACAGGTGCTTCCCACCATATTTCTCAAGATTTGCAGCAGCTTACTTTAGCAAATTCCTATCCCGGAGCAGATCAGGTCGTTGTTGGTGATGGAACAGGTTTGAAAATTACTCACACTGGTAACTCAATTATTCACACACCTAGTAAACCACTTCACCTTAATCAAGTCTTGTGTGTTCCTAACATTAAATCTAATTTATTGTTAGTTTCCAAATTATGTCAATCTAATAGTTGTTCTGTTGAATTTTTCCCCAATCGTTTTGTTGTCAAGGACTTGAACTCGGGTCAAGCACTACTCCAAGGACCTCTTAAGCAGGATCTCTATCATCTACCACCTGCATCCATTCCATCCAATTCACCTCAAGCATTTCATTCAAGCATTCACTCAACCTCCACCTGGCATCATAAGTTAGGACATCCTTCTTTCAAAACAATAAAACATCTGACTGATAGTCATCATCTACCAATAAAACTTCCTATATCACATGAGTGCAGCTCCTGTCATTGTTCCAAAAGTCACAAACTTTCGTTTTCAAATCATCATCTCACAAGTAGCAAACCATTGGAGCTTCTTTTCTTAGATGTTTGGGGGCCGGCTCCTATTAGATCAATAGATGGTTATTTGTACTATTTAATCATTGTTGATCATTTTTCCAAATATGTATGGTTGTATCCAATGAAACATAAGTCAGATGTATTTTCTATTTTTGTTCAATTCAAATCCATTGTTGAAAAATATTTTAATTTGCCTATTGTTTCTCTTTTCACGGATAATGGTGGAGAATTTATCAAATTAAAATCATTTCTTGCCAATAATGGTATATCACATTTGACCACACCACCTCATACACCTGAAATAAATGGCACTGCTGAGAGGAGACACAGACACGTTGTTGAAACAGGTCGTGCTCTCTTGCATCATGCTAATTTACCTTCACAATTATGGTCATTTGCATTTACTACAGCTGCATATTTGATTAATAGAATGCCTAAGCCTATAATTCACATGAAATCTCCTTTTGAAATCTTATTCAAAACCATACCATACTACAATAAACTTCACTCATTTGGATGCTTGTGTTTTCCTTGGTTAAAACCATATATGAAAAATAAACTCCAACCTAAATCAAAACCATGCATATTCTTAGGATATTCTACGTCTCAGCATGCATATTTTTGCCTTGAACCACTGTCACAAAGAATTTATGTGTCGAGGCATGTCAATTTTGTTGAAAATTCATTTCCATATCAGTCCATCATTAAGCCATCCTCTAGTTGTCCACTCACTCCACAATATGATTCAACATTACATAGTATCATTCATGTCAAAAAATGTAGAAATACCAACGTAAATGAGTCCTCCAATTCTGCTCCGGTACTAGTAGTACCTACACCGAGTCTGTTACTACAACCTGAATCGAGTTTGTCACCTCAATCTGAACCGAGTCTGTCTTTGCAACCAGAATTGAGTCTGTCCTTGCAATCTGAACCGAGCCTTTCACTACAACCTGAACCTGTGTCTATAGGGATACCAGTGATTAGTGATAATTCACCTAGTTCCACCACCAACTCTGTACCAAATCAGGTTCCAAGTCTACAATCCAATAAACCAGTACAACGTGATCCTATAGTGACAAGGTCACAACATAATATTTTCAAACCCAAGAAAATGTTTGTTGTTACTAAACATGATTTGCAAGAAAATCTTGAGCCATCCACTATTACTCAAGCACTTAAAATACCACATTGGAGAGATGCTAGTTCTGCAGAATTTAACGCACTTATGAACAATGGTACTTGGACCTTGGTACCTCGTCTAGCTCATACAAATGTAGTTGGCTGTAAATGGTTGTTTCGGATTAAAAGAAATCCGGATGGAAGTGTGTCACGGTACAAGGCAAGGTTGGTTGCCAAAGGGTTCACTCAAACACCAGGCCTTGATTTTAAGGAAACTTTTGCACCAGTTGTGAAACCTCAAACCATTAAAGTGGTTCTCACTTTAGCACTTGGTCAAGGATGGTCTTTACATCAGATGGATGTCAATAATGCCTTTTTACAAGGAAAATTAACTGAAGATGTCTACATGCAGCAACCGCCAGGGTTCATTCACTCTGAACTTCCACAACATGTTTGCAAGCTTAAGAAAGCTATATATGGTTTGAGACAAGCACCTCGCGCGTGGCATGATTCTCTCAAGGCATTCGTTCTCTCTGTTGGGTTTTGTACAAGCCTAAGTGATCCATCTTTGTTTATTTACAACAAACACGGTGTGCAGGCCTTCTTGTTAGTATATGTTGATGATTTACTTTTCACAGGTAGCAGCACTACATTTTTACAACAATTCATGACAGAGCTTTCCACTAAGTTCTCTCTCAAACAACTTGGCTTCCCTCATTATTTCCTTGGAATTGAACTAATTCCAACCAAGTATGGTCTCTTATTATCTCAGCATGGTTATATTAGAGAACTTTTGGAAAAGTTCAACATGTCAGGGGCTAAGTCGGTCAACACTCCATTATGTATGACTACTCCTCTCAAGCTGAATGATGGATCTGCCGCTGCTGATTCCAAGATGTTTCGTAGTATGATTGGTGCACTGCAGTACATCACTTTAACCAGGCCAGATCTCTCATTTGCAATAAATAAATTGTCACAATTTATGCATCAACCAACTGAAATGCACTTTCAGCAACTCAAACGAGTGGTAAGATATCTCAAACTTACTATTAACCATGGTTTGAAGCTTGGAAAACCACCTCATCTCAAATTGCATGCCTTTACTGATGCTGACTGGGGAGGTAATCATGATGACAAAACATCTACATCAGCTTACATAATTTACTTTGGCGGTAATCCTGTTTCATGGTTATCAAAAAGACAGAGAACAGTTGCTAGATCATCCACAGAGGCAGAATACAGGTCTGCTGCCAATACTTCAGCTGAAATCATGTGGCTATTAAATCTTTTGAGTGAACTTGGAGTACCGCATCAAACACCTACTCTTTTTTGTGACAATATTGGCACCACTTACTTATGTTCCAATCCGGTATTTCACTCTAGAATGAAGCATATTGCACTTGATTATCATTTTGTGAGGCAGAAGGTTCAACTTGGTAAAATTCGAGTCTCACATATATCTACAAAGGATCAACTTGCAGACATTTTAACAAAACCTCTACATCGCACCAGATTTTCAATTCTCAGAGACAAAAAATTGGTGTCATTGATGGTGACCCAATTTTGAGGGGGCATATTAGATAAACATAAGTTAGCTCCTATAGTTAAGGTTAAACTGCAATCCCTATCACTATGTAAATGTGCTGTATATCATAGTTAGTTGTATTAATCATTCCACAATATCAGGAGCATTCAAATGTACGCTCCATTGATACTAGGATACGCTCCACTAATAGTAGGAGTTAGTTTTCTATACTGTGTATCAGTCTGTAACTATATATTGCCATACATTATGGCCATCAGTGTCAATTGAATTATCATTCCCTTTTACTTCAAACCCATGATCTCTCATTCTCAGATAGAACAATTCCTCAAGCAGTAGCAGTTCTTGATCATCAACATTTTAGCTTACCCTTTATGCCAGTTTCAGATCTTTGGAGAGACCTAAAAAAATTATACAAAAACCATTTGTTTTCTAACAAAACACTTGATGCTAGTAATGAACTTAGGTGTAAGAAGCTTCAAGAGCTTTTAAGTGATATTGATAGAAGCAGCTTAACTTGTAAAGCAGTAGATGTTGGAAGAGCTACTTTTAAGACTTCATTGAATTTTTTGTCAAACACTTTTTTCTCTATGGATTTTGTTAACTCCACAGGTGAAACTGATGAGTATAAAGATATTGTTGAAAATCTTGTGAGAGCAATAGGAACACCAAATGTGGTTGATTTTTTTCCAGTTTTGAAGAAGTTTGATCCACAAGGTATCAAGGCAATATCAGCTACTTATGTTGAAAAGTTGTTTCAAATCATTGATTCCTTTATTACCAAAAGATTGAAGTTAAGAGAAGCTGAAAATTATGTCACCAATGATGACATGTTAGATACTTTGCTTAACATCTCTCAAGAGAATGCCCAAAAGATGGACAACACAAAGATTAAACATTTGTTTCTTGTAAGTTTTCTTTCCACCCCTTTTCTTTTGATTAATTTTAACTATTTTTATGTTATTATTAAATACTTATATTAGATTTTGTGACTTTGTTATAGGATTTATTTGTTGCGGGGACTGATACAACTTCCTACACAATAGAACGAGCAATGGCAGAACTAATTCACAACCCACATGCAATGTCAAAAGCCAAAGAAGAACTTGAGCAAATAATTGGTATAGGAAATCCAATTGAAGAATCAGACATTACTAGACTTCCATATTTGTAAGCAATAGTAAAAGAAACATTACGTTTGCATCCATCAGCTCCACTTTTGCTACCAAGAAAAGCAAAGATAGATGTCAAAATTCGTGGATACATTGTTCCTAAAGGTGCACAAGTCCTAATTAATGAATGGGCCATTGGAAGAAACCCTAATATTTGGGATAATCCAAATTTATTTTCACCTCAGAGGTTTTTGGGTTCAGAAATTAATTTCAAGGGACAAAATTTTCAATTGACACCATTTGGTAGTGGAAAGAAGAATGTGTCCTGGAATGCCACTTGCTATAAGAATGTTACATACAATGTTAGGATCATTGATTAATTGTTTTGCTTGGAAGCTACAAAATGGTGATAGAGATATTGATCAACCCTTGCGAGCTATTCCTTTTAGAGTAAATAAGGTGTAACATACAATTTAGTAGAATTTTTATTTGTATAAGGCACATTCAATGTGACAAAAATTGATTGATTTATACTTCTTTTTTTTTTTTAAAATGTTATCTAATTTTGAAATGAAATCTAGTTATATTTTTATGATAATATTGTACTCAATGAAAATTCATTTGCAAATTAAATTAATGAATAAATTTAGAAATTCTAAGCTTATGCATAAAGTAGTTTGAAAAATCATTTTTTTTCAATAACTTTAACTTCTTCAAAACTAAATAATTAGCATACGTGGAAAAATAAATTATAGTTGCATTCAATCTATTTCTATTAGAAATAAATAAATAAAATTACAAACTTATAAATATTTTAAACATTAGAAAAATAGATGCTCATCAAAAACCAAAATCGTCTTTCTATAAAGAATTCAGAGTGAGGCATTGAAGGTTAATTTTGTCTGCAATAGTATGCAAAATTATCAATAAATAGGCTAAAATATATTGTTACTTGCATCGTATGACTAAAGTTGTTGTATTTTCTAAAATAAAAAATTGAAGGTAAATAATCATGATGCCTAGTGTAACATGTACAATTGAAAAGAAACAGTTATTATTGTATTGGAAACTGAAACTGACATTCATTTTGAAACAATTTTTTTTTCTAAAACGACACTCATTTTAAAATGGATGGAGTAGTCGATATACATCTTTATGGTATGAATTATGGTTATTGGGAACTGTTTAAAGATAAGTTCAGTGAGCTTTTTTATGGAAACGTTATTGCTTGTTTTAGGAATATTACTAGAAAATTGACTCTTTTTTAATATAAGCTTTTAAATAATAATATAAAAACTATTAAAAAAACTATGAAACTGACTTGAACTATATAGTCGTTGTTCAAGGACAACCCTGCAACTTTTCGGTATTGATTTTTACGTTATTCTTCATGCTTGTTTTTTGAGTAAATAGTCAATTTCTTCCTGAAATTGTAAATTTCGTCAATTACCCTCCCGAAATTAACAAATCTTCAATTACCCCCTGAAATTGCATAACGTTAATCAATTTCCCCTCTGTCAGATTTTTCTGTTAACTGTTTACGGTTATGATCAAATACCCCCCTGAAATTTTACACTTATGTGCAAAATGCACCCTAAACTTAAAAATTTAGATTTTTTTTCTTACCAAAAATCATACATTTAGTTCTTCAAGTAGTATATTGTACCTATTGTCATAAAAATTCTATTCACAAGAAAATGAATGAATATATGCCAAATAAATTATGGTTTTGTCATGTGCAGTCTTTTCATTCATATTTCATATTTATAAACAAGCTTTGTTTCTTCTTCCTTCTGCAGATATTAACCTATGAATTTTCTTTATGGACACACAATTATCAAAGACTTGTGTACTTTATGACTGCATTCTCTAACATAATTATTAACTTGTGTAAAAAAAAAGTCTTCTATATATGTATATATTTAAAACACATGAGAGTAACATACCTTCCATAAAGATTTATCAGCAATGCTATATGGTACGAAAAAATGCACGTATGAAAATAGACGAATGCCCAACTTGTCCAATTTTTATGAAATTAAAAACTGATATAGTATGCTTTGACGGAAATCATGGGTAATGGCTAATAAAAAGCTTGGCAATTATAACATGAGAAGTATTGAAAACAACCAATTTACGGAATACATGGCTGAATGGCAAGCAATAACTACTTTCGTTAATTTTCGTGCTCACCGTCCCGTACTATTTATCATTATCCAAGATTTATATGACCAATAGCTGCATAAACATACATTCCATACATATTTATATGATCAATAATTGTTAATTTGTTTGTCTTTAATATCTTTTGAGTCAAGGATAAAAAAATATATAAATTTTTAAATTTAGGGGGCATTTTGCACATAAGTGCAAAATTTCAGGGGGGGTATTTGATCATAACCGTAAACAGTTAATAGAAAAATTTGACGGAGGGGGTAAATTAATTAACATTATGCAATTTCAGGGGGATAATTGAAGTTTTGTTAATTTCAGGGGGGTAATTGACGAAACCTACAATTTCAGGAGGGAAATTGACTATTTACTCCTTGTTTTTTCAATCATTTATTAGACCTTGGTTGAATTGTAAAAAAAAAAAAAGACAAATATATATTTATATATATAACGTTACATTTTGCTCAAAAAATAAAATAAAATAACGTTACATTGATTTGAGTCAAACTAAACTTACATATCTTAAGAAATATCCCAGGTTCAAACTTGTACATGTAAAAATGGTATTTATATCACACTCTGTTAAGGTTTTCCTAGCATTAGCACCGCCCAACATTCTCCCTTTGTATCTCAATCGAATCCAATTGCTAATCGCCTTCCATTCATTAGGTGATCAACTTGTAAACATTACTTGAAATCTTTCATTCATTTTCATTTTAGCATTTTGGTTTTTGTGATTTCAACATCAATTACTTTACCGATTCTACTTAACAATTCTCTACCGATTGATTGTTTCTCAATTTTCATTATCATATTATATCACTAAATGCTCTATTACAATCATTTTTGAGTAAGTAAGGAACAAGTCGTTATGTTGTCATTTCGTGCTTTGACTTGTAGACCAAGAAAGTCTTAAAACTAACGGTCGTGCATTGCTTCTCAACTTCTGAACTTCTTGTGCACCTTTGGTTATGTTTCTTTGATCATTCCTTTTGATGTTTTCTGAATTTCCCATTGTAAGTCATCTCTGATATGCTTATGATATTTTGAGTTTCAATCTCATGTATCCATGGACTTGCGATTCTGATCTACCTAATTAGCAACCTCGAGTACAACTAATCTTCATTCCTTTATTCAAAATCTTTGATCCTAATTTTTGAGATAAGAATCAGTTGATCTGCAATATGAAATGCATGGTTTGCAATTCAGCGATTTCCATGAGTTCATAAAGGATATCAAGTTTTCTCTTAAAGTGATTTGGTTGGAGGGTAACTGGTGTATTTGTTAGGTGCATAATGCTCGTATTTTAAACAACAAAAATTATGATTAGACCACTTACTAGATCATATTAAGCTTTATTCTTAGTGGTGTTTAAAGTTGCACATTCCTAACATTTTTTACGACTTCAATTCCTGGTCTTCTAATGCTCTAGTTTGTATGGGTTATGCTCCGTTGTAATGTTTTACTTTTGTTTTATGTTATTGTTTTTAGCTTGTCTGTAATGTATACTTCTTATGCTTCCTTTTAGGCACACCTTCTGCTTCGAAAGAGGGTTTTTTTAATTTATTTTACTTTTGGCCTCTAAAAAAATATAATCGTTGTTCAAGGACTATATAGTCGTTGAAGCTGAGTTATTCTTCATGCTTAAAAAAAACTATGAAACTGACTTGAACTATATAGTGGTTATTCAAGGACAACCCTGCAACTTTTCGGTATTGATCTTTACGTTATTCTTCATGCTTGTTTTTTGAGTAAATAGTCAATTTCCCCCTGAAATTGTAAGTTTCGTCAATTACCCTCCCGATAACAAATCTTCAATTACCCCCCTGAAATTGCATAACGTTAATCAATTTATCCCTCCGTCAGATTTTTCTGTTAACTGTTTACGGTTATGATCACCCCCCCTGAAATTTTGCGCTTATGTGCAAAATGCCCCCTAAACTTAAAAATTTAGATTTTTTTTCTTACCAAAAATCATACATTTAGTTCTTCAAGTAGTATATTGTACCTATTGTCATAAAAATTTATATGCATATCTCACATTTATTTCATGGGCTTACGATTCTAATTTTGGCATTTGATTTAGCAGTTTTCAATCTGCATTGCACGATACTGCATCTTGTTTCACCCTTCCAAACCTAGTTTTCATAGAGGCTGAAAGGAGATAACGATAAGTTGAAGAAAAAAAGAAAATATTTAGCATCTCTATTGCCTCCAGCACCACCCACTCCAAGGTTGGTCTCTACATACTACATAAGGTAGATTTATGCGATGACCCCAAATTTTTATATGGACAATTAATTTTCTGTTTACATTGTTTTTTATTTTGCTCTTTTTTATGCAATGACGGCTATGAATGGCATGAGAATTGTTATCAAATAGCAGTAGGCATTATAAGATAATCCTAGTAGTTCAGAAGCAGTGGTTCATTATCTATCATAGCAGTCATTCGTGGAAAAGTAATATAGATTTCTCTGTAATGACTAGAAGTAGTTCATTTTTTTTTTTATCGTATGAGTAGTTCATGGATAGGTAATATGAAAATAATATTATTTGTGCAATCCTTTGTTTCTAGCATGCTAAATAGTATTGATTGTGTCATTATGACAGATTAAAGATGACAGATATGGATGAAGATTCCACCTTAGCTTGTTCTCATGTTGTACTTGAAACTACACTTGACATGGATCCTATCAATAACGGACTACCATTAGAGTCCCCCTTAGAGCCCTTTGAAAAAAGTGAAGATAGATGAGTTGTTTCAAGATTTTTAAGGGACCATAATCATGTACTCCCTCTGGTCCTCAATATAAGAAACCTTTCAAGAAAAATGTTTGGTCTCTAATATAAGAAAAATGTACTCCCCTTAGTCCTTAATATAAGAAATTTTTCAAAAAATTGTTTGGTCCCTATATAAGAAAAAGGTACCATTTTGAGTGTGTATTTATTGATTAAATGCCATTTTTACCCTTATTTTACTCCTACTATTAAAAATTTACGGGAGACACTTTCGAGATGTTAGTATTTATTGTGTTGTTATTTTCTACACATAGGGAGATGGAAAGTTGCTTTGAGCACCGGAGAATGATGATCTAATGCTCTAGAGTAAAACCAAAGATATTTCAAGTTCGACAGTTTGAAAAAATGGACAAGCTCTAAATTTTATCTGGTGGAAATTTGATCTAAAGTTTTTGGAGGGAAATTTGTCTTAAATTTTAGTGTGTTACGTTGCTCTAATTTACTCCTATACGCGTGTTTTTTAAGATGGAATATGAAAAGAACATGGCTAGCCACTGATAAATCAAATTGCTCTGGATTGTTCTGCAGTTTAATTAAACTACGTACAATGTGTAATTAATGGTGTCTATCCGTTTTTTTAAGAGATGCTTATCAGGACTTGGTAACATAACATGTTTAATGAGGGCATATCTGGAAATTTGTTAACAAAATTACACTAATTAAACTACTCCTTGGTCTTGATGATTTTTTATTTTCTTTCTCACTCTCTCCGTTTTTAAATATAAGCAAATTTTACTTTTTAAGTTCATTTAATTAATGATGTATGTGGTTTATAATATAGACCACATATATCATTAATTGAATGAACCTCAAAAATAAAATTTACTTATATTTAGAAACGGATGGAGTATTAAGGACGGGAGAAATTATTATTTAGAGAATTTCTTTTTCCAAACTACCAACTTATCACGCGCCCTCGGAAATTTTTAAAATATCTCCATTTGAATATTATAGTCCAAACATATAGTTTGTAACACCACCGTCCACATTTTTTAAACGTTTAAAATGAGTTAACCAACTAGAAAATGCATTAAATACATCAAAAATAGTCTAAACATAACTTGTAACACCATCGTCCATATTTTGGACTGCTTTAAATTATATAATTTGACGTCTTTCCAAGATATGTTCGAATTATATTATCCAAATCACACACAAACTGCTAAAACTGTTAACTTTAGAGGGTTTAACACGTTTTAAATTATATAATCTAAATTGTGCCCAAAACACAACTTTACACAAATTCTACGAAACGTCAACAACAACAACAACAACATGCATTAAACATTAACAATTACAACAACATAGTTCAAAAACGCAAAACAAATGATAAGATACAAACAAGATCATAGATCAGCCAAACTTATTTTTCAATTGATCTATCCAGCGAGCCCTAATTTCTTTTTTAGGTCTTGTGCTAGATTAAACTTTCTCAAGTATCTTAAAAAGATTTGAGCAAGAAAGTTTCTAACCCGATTGGTCCCTTCAAACAAGATCATAGATCAGCAAAACTTATTTTTCAGTTGATCTATCCAGCGAGCCCTAATTTCTTTTTTAGGTCTTGTGCTAGATTAAACTTTCTCAAGTATCTTAAAAAGATTTGAGCAAGGAAGTTTCTAACCCGATTGGTCCCTTCAAACTCCACTGATCAAATATAGGGAACATGATTCTCACATTGTCGTCGTTCTAGAGCTTCACCTAGGTGAATCGAAGGCGCCCATCTAAGTTTATCAACGGATGATACTCATCATTGTCCATCCTTCTTGTGTCTTTGTGACCGTTAATTTGGTCCGAGTGGAAGCCACATAGTGTGACATCAATGTTGACCCCTTAAATGATTAGGTTTCCCCATGTTGTAATACATTGCAACCAGTTTGGTGTTTATATCTAGTGGATCAGTGTTCATAGCTATGTGGTGTGATTTGAAAATGAACTAAACACGTCAATTTATATAAATTTATGTGCTTCGTGGACAACAAAAATTGTTGGTGCAACATAGGCCATAGAAAAACCATGTACATGACTGGTTTGGATTAAATAATATAAATGGTACCAAACCCTCCAAAGCACAAGCTTTTACATAATTTGTGGAGTTTTCAGATTATATGATCCGAATTAATATGGAAATTATTTCGAATTATACGAAATATGTCATAATATATGGATGATGACTTGGTCAGCAAGGTTGGCTGGTTCTATGCGTTTTTCATGTGTTTTTTGACTAGATTCAATGTTTGACCACATGTTCAGACTTGCATTTTTCCTATAAATTCTCACTCATTCTTCACAGGTTTTCATTCCAACTCACATTATCTTCTTTTCCTTTTTACTTTTCTTTTGAGTTATTTATAATGTCAACGTTTCAATGTAGACCTTTCATTGTGTCATCTTGTGGGGATAATATGAATGGTCAAAGAGGATTGTTTCTCTTTGCAAATTTGTACCCCCACATCCGTCTAGATCTGACATTGCTAAATACAGTCACATTGCCACCACATCTCTCGAATTTTCATGATGTGTTTCATGTGTCGCAACTTCGGAAGTATGTAGCGGATCCCTCGCATGTGATTCCGAGAGATGATGTGCAGATTAGGGACAACCTTACAGTTGAGACCTTACCATTGAGAATCGAAGACCGTGATGTGAAGAAGTTGAGAGGCAAGGATATACCTCTAGTGAAGGTTGTTTGGGGAGGAGTAACTACATGGGAGCTGGAGAGTAAGATGCTAGAGTCTTATCCAGAGTTGTTTGCTTGAGGTAATATTTCGAGGACGAAATTCTCTAAGTTGGGGAGAGTTGTAACACCCTAATCGTTATTTATTTATTTCTGATTTATTTAGAGTCTTTTATATGATTTTAAATAATTATTGTTGATTATGTGGTGTGTTATATTTTATTAAATGATTTATTGTAGTATTTAATAGTTCAAGTGGGAATTATAATTATTTGGAGTTTTGGGGGTTATATTTTAATTAATAGAATTAAGTGGGAGTTAAGAGAAATAATTGGGGAGTTAAGAAAAGGGGAGAAGTCAGAAAACTGATTTCACGTACAACAGAGTTTTGGGAGAAAAACCAAAGGAAGAGCCTAGAAGGGAGATTCTGATTTTGGAGAGTTTTGTTCATCAAATTAAGGTAAGGGTGAGACTATCTCTCAATAATGATGGTTATGTAATTCTGATTTTGGGTTTAGCATAGTTCTAGTAGAAATTGGGAATTTGGGTTTAGATTTTAATCTTTGATTTTGAATTGAAAGAGTATAGAAACCTTTACAATAGTGTTAGAATGCATTCAGGTTGTAGACAGCAATTTATTAAACTTCTGTAAACTGTTTTCGGAATTGTAATTGAGAAAATTGGGTTTTTTGGGAAAAACCTGCATTCTGCCCGTACATGATATTCATCGCTCGCCCCGCGAGTAGCCTGTCTCGCCTCGCGAGTGAGCCATCTTCATAGCTCGCCTCGCGAGCAAAACCACTCGCCATGGCGAGTAAGTGAGTGAGAGATCTTGATTTTCAAATTGTTGTTATAAGGTGTAAGTTGGATAGTTTTGAGTGCCTTGATGTTTTTAGAGAGGACTGGGACAATTTTTAGATTAAAAAGATGATTAGGGAGCTTAAAAATGAAGATTTAGTGAGAAAAATATCAAAACTCCCGAGAGCACCCTTTTCTCGTTCGCCTCGTACTCGCCATAGCGAGTAACCCATTTCTGGAGTTCGCTATGTATTTGAATACAGTTGATTGAACTTTAGTGTAAGACCATGATTATAATTAATTGTGATATTTTATTGGAGCTGTTGAATTAAGTATGATGAATCATTGATGGTTGTTATGTATATTTATATTAAATAAATTATACATGTTGTTGAATTTCATTTCAAAGATTAAAGTATCATTAATTGAATTCTTGAGGTGTAAGTCATATTCACATATATGCATTGTTGAGTAGTGGTTGTCGTCGTTTATGCAGTCGGTATATATGCATTGTTGAGTTGTATGTTGATATACACAAGTGGAGTTCATTGCATAATCATAAATTGGTGAGGGCTCATGCCTTGGAACGCCTTGTCGTTCAATTGGAGAGGGCTTATGCCCTGTGAATGCTAGTTCATTCAATTGGTGAGGGCTCATGCCCTGTGAATGCTTTAACCATTCAAATTGGTGAGGGCTCACGCCCTGTAATGCCTTGTCATTCAAACACGTTAAAATGGTACCACATGCATGTGCATTGTCGCATTTTGTTGTTGAGTCGTAGTAGAGTTGTCATGTCATTGCATGAGTTGTTGTTGTTGATTGAAATTGCCAAATGTTGATGATGTTGTTGATTATGAAATATATATGTATATTGAAGTATTATTGTTGTTTAGGGTGTTAGATTCAATTGATGAATTATATATCTATTATTGTTGTTTGTGAATCTCACCCCTTCTGCTTGGAAATGTTGCCCTTCGTATGGGTAACTTGCAGGTGATGAAGAGTAGTAGAAGTGGTGGCTCAAGTGTCTTAGGGCTCTGATATGTAACGAGATGGAAATCAGTTGTTTTATTTTCATTCCTTATGTATCGATTTTGAAACATGTTGTTGGAGCCTTTTTATTGTTGCTGAACAAATTGTTGATGACTACTATGTTGAGGCCTTTGTGCCAGAATTTTATTGTCGGTTGTTAATGTTAAGTGATTGAAAAATATTCTGCTGCAAAGTATTGGTTATTTACCAAAGTTGATTTTAAATAAATAGCATTTATTTTCTATTTAAGAAATTTTGAAAAGCAGTGTGAAATTCCCGTTTGATGGTTGAACTCTGATTTATTTATTTAATATTTAGCTATTGGGATAACGAAGTGTTACATCCCTGCATATATTACGCAATGTCCTTACAAATTGAACTAATTTCATGGGGACTAGTATTTTATTGTAATAAGCACTTTATTAAAGTAAATGTATTTTGAATACTTAGGTACCGTTTGACCCGACTTTTTTTCCAGCTTTTCTACATTTTTAAGGAGAAGATAGGCCAAACACAATATCAATAAAGTACCTTCGAAAAAAAGTACTTTTTTAGAATGCCTAAAATTGAATGAAATGAGCTTTAACCAAAAGTTGTTTCAAAAAACTACTTCTCTGTAATTTATTTCACAAGCGATTCTCTTCAACTCACGCAGGCAACCTTATCTTTTATTGTTTAATATTATATTTCAATTTGTTTTTTCTTCCATTTAATTTTTTTTGAACCGGTCCATATAATTTTTTTTAAAGGAGGATCAATTTAATTTTATTATCTATTTTTGAAGGAATTTTATTATTTTTTTATCACTTATATATTTAATTTTAATATCGTTTAATTATCACAACCTCACAAATATTTTTATTCATGCTGTCATTGAATGACACCAAATATTTTTATTCCCTTTCTTCAACCTCACAAATATACAGACACACACATTAGTGTTTAGATTAATATTTTATGTCTGTATATGTGTGTTTTTTTTTTGTTACGCTAATTCGTATAATTTTTTTAGTGTTGCGTAATGCGTACAATTATTATTTTTATAAAATTTTGATTTTAATTAAAAATACTAGTATAGATGCCTAAAAAAATATATACTTATATATATTTTACACATTGTAACACACTATGCATATCTTTTTCTTATTAAAAAAATTAAACATATCCTTTTCAATGACACCAACAATGTAACAAATATAATATCATATAATATAAATTCTTATCTTTTTAAATGACACCAAAAATATGATATTCTTATTACAAAATTTGTTATATAGTATAATTGGAAAAGAAAAAACAAACTATTATCTAGCTTAACTCAGTTGATATAGACATTGTATAAATATATGCAAGGTCGCGGGTTCGAACCCCGGACACCACCCAAAAAAATAATAAATTCAAAGTTTTGTACAATATTTTGCCAAACAACTTTTAACTTAAAAATAACTTTAGAACTAAAAAAATAAAGAAACCAAACAGCTTTAACTTTTTCCTTAAAGAACTTTATTATAATAACTTTGTTTTAAAGTAGTTTTTAGACCGAAAAAAAGTCTGGCCAAACGGTACCTTAATCAAATAATAAAATGTGTTAGAATTATTAAATTTTGTTGTCAATTTATACCATGTCTCTTTAAATTATGTCATTTAAATGAAAATTCTAGGTAAATACAGTTATGATTTATATTAAAAATATATCAAATACACTTCGGATTATAAAATTCAAACGCATTAAAATGGTCAAAATGAAGGGTGTATGAGAAACAGATAGGGTGGAGAAAGAAATTCTCTATTATTTATAAACAGAGGTAATAATATGTTAAAAGGATTTCATACTACCAATTGTGGGCGTGTATCCCAATGCCTATCTTTTATGGCTATTACTTTTTCCATCCTATATCTTGATAGCGCGCCCTATAAATTTTTCAAAAATGCCCTTGAGCAATTCAAATTTTAAAATTTGAACTGCGTTTTTCCTTTGTTATAGGTGAAAAATGAGTTTTTCGCCAGTTTAGATTTTATAATCCGAAAACTTCAAAAAATAGGGTGCGCTACTTGATTTTTTTTCAGATTATAGAATCCTAACATCCCTTAATCACCCTTTTTCAAGGGAAAAACAATTCGGATTATATAATCCGAACTATATTAGCACAAATTTTAAACATGTTTGTAACATGGATAGTCATTTTAAGGAAAATATTAAGCTTCCTAACTATCATTCTTCTGTTTTTGGTCATTGTTAGCTGTTCTTAGTCAAAAATCGAATTTGTGGGCAACTTGATTGGATTGCTCCGAAACTTCCCCAGAAAATCAGAAAAAATCAAGGATCAAGACTCCCATAGAAGGGACTTCTTGCGGGACTCCGCCCTTCAAAATCCAAAATTTCATCGTTTAGACCCATTTTTATTTATTTTTTAAAATTTTTCATATTCTCAGAAAAATCCGAAATTTTTTTGCATTAGTTTTATTTGGTTTTTAGATTTTTTTTGGTAGTATTTCTATATTTTTATGATTTTATTTGACATGTTTTTAGCTTTTTTACTTTGTTTTTAAAAGCAAAATTTAAAACGGCTGAAATGTGAGAGATTCTGATTTCTGATTATACATAAGCATAGTTCGGATTATAAAATCCGAATTAGTGAAAAATGAATTCGGATTTTAAAATCCGAATTACTAAAGGGCATTTTTGAAAAATTTACAGGACGCGGTAGTAAGCCATAGGGTGGAAAAAGTAATATATAATCATCTTTATTTATTAAATTAACCTCAAGCCCTAGTGGGGGCTGAGTAACTTATTTGGTTGGCCTAAAGAATTAAAGAAATTAAGAGGGTTAAAGTTCTAGAGCTATAGTACAGGGCATAAAACACTAACATAGCAATTAGTATACTAACATTTACTGTTAAAAAAATAAAAATAAATTAAGCTCTAACATTCTTATCTCCCATCACCGTCTTCCACAATTATGACATTTTACGACAACACAACTATATGCAATCCACTGCACAACAGATCTTCTTTTTCGCAAAGATCTACAAGAGGGAAGAGCCGCGAGAAGGAAAGAGAGAGCTTTTGAATCATGAATTAATTATTTTTTTCCTTTAAGATAACAATGGTTTCATATTTTAAGCGGTTTTACCGGGCTTTGAAATTTTCACCCATGTTTGAACGGGCACCACGATGCATCCCTTTTTTTAGACGAAATGGTAAGTACTATTAAAATTCACACGCATCACAAGATTTCAAGTTTAAACCTAGGTAAAAGCATCCACTTTAACAATTTCGATATAGAGTTAAGCTAAGCTTTACGGACTGCATCCCTTTTTTTAAAAATATTCATTCATAATATAATATGTGGACCACAACGCTCCCATAAATTGAAAAAGATTAAAATATACAGTATTACTTTTCCCACCCTATAAGCTTCTTGCGCGCCCTGTGTTTTTTTTTTCCAAAAATGTCCTTGAGGTTTCCGGATTTCATAATCCGGAATGGTGTTTTCCTTTGTTATAGGGTGCAAAATGGAGTTACGGATTTTGTAATCCAGAAACTTCAAAAATAGGGCGCGTTACATGATGTTTCCGGATTACATAATCCGAAAACCCCCCTAAACACCCTTTTTTCCATGGTGTAATCCGGATTACGTAATTCGGACAGCACCAGCATCAATTCTGAACATGTTTGTAACAGTTTCATATCACATTTGCCTTCATGTATTGTTACTAGTTCTCTTTGTGCTTGTGTTCATGTATGATTGAAGTACTTTGTTGTCTTCTGTTAATTGTTCTATGTGACAAGTTGATAAAATGACATATTTTGTGTATATGACTAACCTAAATCTTTGTTGAATCCTCATGATATGAATCAAAATGATTCTGTTTGCCTTCTTTTTTTGCACATTACTGTTATTAGATTGAGCTAGATGTTATTCTTTGGACCAAAAGGGAATATAATAACAATGAATAGTTGAGTATACCATTTAAAATTGGTTAGATAGATCATACATGTAAACTATATCTTTAACTAATTTTCTGGTGAAATCATGTGCTTTTAGTCAACTTTTAGCAATCTTCTACCGAAACTCAATTGATTTCCTTGGTAATTCACACATATATTTTTTTTTTTTACTACTGAACTTGTGCTTCAGTTATCCTAATATTTGCTGCTTAGTCTTTTTACAATTCTGTTCTTTGTAAGCTAAGTTGGGAATAACTTGTCTTTGTTAATAGTTCTGTTATGTTCAGAATCTAAAATTTCATTTTTTTTATGGTCCTAATGCAATCTGGATTACGTAATCCGGAATGCAAAGGGGCATTTTTGGAAATTTTACAGGGCGCGCAAGAAGTCAACAGGGTGGTAGGGCTGGAAATGAGTCGAGTCGAACCGAACCTGCCTGAGCTCGGCTCAACTCGATAAGAATTGGTTCGGCTCGAGTTCGATACGAACTATTTTTTCAGCTCGAGTTCGGCTCGTTTAAAGTTCACGAACAGTTCGGTTCGGCTCGTTAGGTTCAGTTCGGTTGCTCAACTCGTCCAAAAAAAATTATAAAAAAAAAGTTAATTTATAGATCTTTGATATTATATATATATATATATATATATATATATATATATATATATATATATTTTAAAATTAAATATTGAATTAAAATAAAAGTTCCCACAAGCATGCATATAATAGACATAAATTATATAAAGTTAAAGGTTGCATAAATACGAAGAAAAATATCTGATACAAGTAACAGAGACAAAAAATCCAACAAAATTCAATTAGTTGTGAACAAAATTCATAATATTCTTTTATTTGTAAACTCCAACTGCTCTTCCCTTCAAGACAAAATTGTATTCAGCGACATTTGCCACATTTGAATTAAATTTTTTTAAAAACTAACTCAAATTGATTTATATATATAATCGATAATCGAGCCATCTCATGAACCTAACGAGTCGAACTATATGTAGCTCAAGTTCAGCTCATTTAATTAACGAACTTAATTTTCAGCTCAAGTCCAGCTCGTTAGGTTCATGAACCAAGTTCAACGGATTAAATATCGAGTCGAATGTCGAACTATAATCGAGTTGGTTCGGTTCATTGCCAGCCCTACAGGGTGGAAAAATAATAATCTAAAATATATGTGTGTGGACCATAACCCTAGACAGCTAAACCCCAAAAATCAACATGTGCATGCAACCCACAAAGTCCATACCATGAGGGAACTAAATGCAACCCTGAAACATATTAACACAATAAACATAACACTAAATCAAAATGAATGAAAACCATTACCTTCATCAGAATGGCGTCGTCTAATTAATCTCCAAGATAATATACACAGATTAGCTTTAATTTTATTTTTTTTTGATATACCAATAGATTAGCTTTCATTTATACTCCAATCCACCTCATCTGTGTTTAGTTATTAAAACGTTGAAATTAAGTTACCAAAACCCCATCAAAATGGTAAGAAAAAAGATTAATGACTAAAAAGGAACCACGTGAGTATTATTTTTGTCAAAATAATTTGTATCATTATTGATCATGCAACTGTATTATTAAAGTCAAATCTTTTTTTTGACGGCATCAAAGTCAAATCTTATTAAACACAAACTTTTTTCAACAAAAATCTGTATTACTTGACTTTCTTCGTAGAATTCAATATTCATCAACTATAGCCAGCCACAATTTCCATGCATATTATTTTTTTCTCTTTGACAAATTCACATACTATATGCATTATGGCTTTTGACTTCGATTAATGAGTTTGTATAAATCAATTAGTTCCATGTATTACCAAGCATATCAAAATATCATATCCTCTTTAGGCTATAGCAATATGAATCCAGAAATGTATTTTGCAACCACAATGCTCATTCTCTTTTTAACATACATTTCTATAAGCTTAATTTCACTCATTGGTAGAACCAAAAAACAAAAGTACAATCTTCCACCAGGTCCTTCACTTCTTACAATTATGAGAAATGTTTTTGAATTAGGAAAAAAACCACAATACTCATTAGCCAAATTCTCCAAAATATATGGCCCAATAATGCATTTAAAGCTAGGTCAAATAACAACTATAGTAATTTCATCACCAGATATAGCACAAGAAGTGTTTCAAACCCATGATCTCTCGATCTCGGACCGAACAATTCCTCAAGCTGTAGCAGTTCTTGGTCATGAACATTTTAGCTTACCATTTATGCCAATGTCAAATCTTTGGAGAGACCTAAGAAAAATATGCAAAAACAATTTGTTTTCTAACAAAACTCTTGATGCTAGCAATGAACTTAGGTGTAAGAAGCTGCAAGAGCTTTTATGTGATATTGATAGAAGTAGCTTGGTTGGTGAAGCAGTGGATGTTGAGAAAGCTGCTTTTAAGACTTTGTTGAATGTTTTGTCAAACACTTTTTTCTCCATGGATTTTGTTAACTCTGCAGGTGAAACTGATGAGTATAAAGATATAGTTGAAAGTCTTATGACAGCAATAGGAACACCAAACTTGGTTGATTTTTTCCCTATTTTGAGGATGTTTGACCCACAAGGTATCAGGGGAATATCAGCTACTTATGCTGAAAAATTGTTGCAAATCTTTGATTCCTATATTACCAAGAGATTGGAGTTAAGAAATGAAGAAAATTATGTCACAAATGGTGACATGTTAGACAATTTGCTCAACATCTCTCAAGAGAATGGCCAAATGATGGACACAACAAAGATTCAACATTTGTTTCTTGTAAATTTTCTCTCCATCTTTTTATTTTATTTTTATTTTTAACTTTATTTTACTATCCTTGTTTTGTTTATATTTGTGTGATAATTTTTCTATTTTTAAAATAACTTTGTTTAAGCTAGTGAAAGTTGTCTTTTGACTATATATAACGACTAGTTGACATCATCCTAACTTCATTATTTTTTTTGGGTAAATACCTCTTTTCCATGTAATATTAGTGAATTCCGGTTTTAGTCCCTGTAAAAAAAAAGATTTAGATTTTGTCCCTGTAATTTCAGATTCTTCCACTTTTGGTCCCTCATTTCACCACGTCAGTAGAATCTGCATACATGGCACGTAAAATGAGGACCAAATGTGGAGTAATCTGAAATTACAGGGACCAAAAGTGGGAGGAATATGAAATTACAATGACGTAATTTATGCAGATTCTAATGACTTGATGAAAGGAGGGACCAAAAGTGGAAGAATCTGAAATTACAGGGACAAAATCTAAATCTTTTTTTTACAGGGACTAAAATTGGAATTCGCTAATATTACAGGGACGAAAAGATGTATTTACCCTTTTTTTTTTCCTTGAGGAATACAAATGTGTTCACATACTCACTCATTATGAGATATTCTTATGCAAATATTAATATTAATCTTGTTATTAAAAGTGTAATTTTGTTAACTATTTATTTATATTACATTTTGGGACTTTGTAATAGGATTTATTTGTTGCGGGGACAGATACAACTTCCTACGCTATAGAGAGAGGAATGGCAGAACTGGTCCACAACCCACATGCAATGTTAAAAGCCAAAGAAGAGCTTAAACAAATAATTGGTATAGGAAATCCAATTGAGGAATCAGACATTACTAGACTCCCATATTTGCAAGCAGTAGTAAAAGAAACGTTACGCATGCACCCATCAGCTCCACTTTTACTACCAAAAAAAGCTAGGGTTGATGTTAAAATTCATGGATACACTATCCCTCAAGGTGCACAGGTCGTAATAAATGAATGGGCCATAGGAAGAAACCCTAATATTTGGGATAATCCAAATTCATTTTTGCCTGAGAGGTTTTTGGGGTCAGAAATTAATTTCAATGGTCAAAATTTTCAATTGACACCATTTGGTGGTGGGAGAAGAATATGCCCTGGCATGCCACTTGCTACTAAAATGATACATATGATGTTAGGATCATTGATTAATTTCTTTGATTGGAAACTGGAAAATGGAGATAGAGACATTAATCAACCCTTGCGAGCTATTCCAGTTAGAGTAAATAAGGTGTAACATATAATATAGTAGTACAATTTTTTTTTTTTGACGGCTATAGTAGTACATTTTTTATTGTATATTCAAGGCATATATATTCATTGTAAGAAAAAGAAGGCACATAAATATAAATGCTCTAAAACTCAACTCATACTTTTTTGAAGACTATGACCTGGCATGCCACTTGTTGTTAGGTTTGGCTGATTTTTAAGTTTTGGTCTACTAATGAATGGGAAATGCTAACTTGTGACCTTAAGACACAAGTTAATAAATCAAATAAAGAAATAGTTTATTAAAAACGTGTGCATTACATTTAATCTTTAACTTTTTTAATTAATTGAATGTACAAAATTTTAGAGAATATTTCTTTTTTTGAATTTTTTAACATGTGCCCTAAGAACACAAGTTAGTACTATCCATGATAAAAAGGTGGCCCGCCCTAGAAATTGTGTTTTAAAATATTTTTTATCGATGTGTTTTTAAAAATATGAATGATAGATAGCAACATTTTTTAAAGAAAAACAATGAAAAACTTCTTTTGAAAAAAATAGAAAATCTAAAAGCAACAATAATTATTCCTCGTAAGGTTAATCTTAATCGATTGAATACATTTTATGTTTCAGATATAACTTCACCCTTTCCTTAGCGTAGGTTTCAAAATTAAGGTTAAGGACGTGAAATGACATAGAAACAACTGACTTCCAATGCTCGGTGACAAAATAGTTGAATGTTTCTATGGCATATGCTTGAAAAGTTATACATGGGTTAATAGTGCTTTACCACCCCTGTAATATAGGTCATTTTTTGTTTTCCCCTGTAAATTTTTTTTTATTTACCCCCCTGTAAAATTTTTTTTTTTTATAATACCCCCCTAATTGGTCATAAAAAAACGACTTTATATTTTTTTTGCAGAACTTTTTCGGTTTTTTATGACCTATTAGGGGGGTATTCCAAAAAATATATATTTTACAGGGGGGAAAACAAAAAATGACCTATATTACAGGGTGATAAAGCACCATTAACCCGTTATACATGAATATAGACTTGCATGCGATCTCTCATGGATAACACCTATACATAATTTAAATCATTTCCCTTAGATAGCCAGCCTTATTAGGGCCTAATTAAATCAAAAGATCAATTGTGGCACACTACATCGGCGACAAAGCATTAGAAAAAGATTTAGACTAAAATTATATTGAGAACATAATCATATACAATCATCTGGAGTAAGAGTATTACAAAGATTCTTATCTATTTACATTCAATTCCAACACAAGAGAGAGTTAAGTTATCCATGTGTCGCATGACTAACATCAGAGAAGTATTGAATCTTGGAGCTCCAACCACTCTCTACCCTCATTCTCTCTATTATTTTGGGTTTAAAATTGATTGAGTTTACAAATGACTTGCACTTCTATTTATAGAGTTTATAAAGTTGAAATTTTGCTAGGAACAAAAAACTATGCTTAGAGAATCGAGGTTGCTTCAAGGGAGGGAAAAGCGGTTGTTCTTTAGATATTTTTACTTAAACCGTCTTTGTTCGTTAAGAACAACTTTTGTTCTTAGTGAGCCGCCTTTGCTTTTCCTTCATGGAGAGGTAATTGTATTTTCTAACTAAGCATAATTCTTGTGCTTAGCAAATCGACTTTGTCTTCAATCTTTTAGAATCCTATTTTTCTGCTTGCATTCACTTTACCATGCATGCTTAACGAATTGTGGATGTCTCCAGACGTCTTTATGATGCTTTAGCATAACTCTGGTGTATGTATTCTTGCCTTCGATTTCTCTGCATTGGTGCAATCATTGTCTTAAACTTATACAAGTGTATAGAAACTGGATGTACTATATTTATGACATATTAAACTAATATAAACGATATTTGTATCAAATTGGAGGGTTTTCATAATTGATTCATTGCAAAACAAGTCGATAACTACTTTGAAAAATAATAGTACTTTAACACTTATCAACTCTCCCCATCTTAGAACTTTATTTGTCCTAAAAAAACTACATTTGATGAATGCAAGAAAATGATTCACAAGGATGTTTAGTGAATCCAATAAATTTGTGATGCATGATTCAAAATGAATTGTGCGGACGAGTCTTATGTCTACCACTAACATGGAACAAAGTCATGAACATAAAATTTGTTCAATGCACATAGTTCAGGTCATGCATCCCAAACCATTAACATAATAGATAAAGAATCACACTGATGACATGTCATCTTACGTTATTCTTAGCATGTTTTTCAGTCATTTCCAACAGGTTTTTCATCTAGAATAGAGGAGTATTAGAGCAATTGCGATTTTTGGGATATTTGTAATATTTACTATATTTGAGTCATGTAATTCTACTTTCCCGAAACATAGCAATTATATGTTGTTTTGATATAACTCACGAAGAATCATGAAAATTGCAAAACAAGACATCTGAAGACTTGTGAAGACTTTGTGAAGATCATATATGAATAAAGATTCAAGAAGCCTCGTAAGACATTACAAATGGAGGAATTTTGTACCCAAGTCCAAAGACATTTTATATGGAAGCAAACACCCTAAAAGACGTTGAAACAAGCATTTACGCGCAGGAAAATACATTGGGGGCGCTTGAAGCATGATCCATGGACAATAAAAACAACAACAACAAAAAAAATCCTAAGGACAATAAAAACAACAAAAAAAACATAACAATTAACAATAATTTAGAGATGACTCAACTATTCGTATTTGGAATCGTATGTATCCATACTTGATTAAGGATAAAAACAACAAGACAACAACAAAAAATGGGTGAACAAAAGATTTGCGATTTTTCTATTGCATTGATTCAATTTTGAAGAAGAGATGTTGATCAGTAGCTTATGAGAAAGATGCACCAGTGTTCAAACACTTCTAAAGAAAGATTTAAGTTTTAAATAATTGTAAAAATATTTACAATTAATTAACTTTAATGATATAATATCATATAGGTGCGGACTAGTGATGGGTTGGACATTAGAGTGTTCGTTCCACACCCATAATTTTGTTAGTAAATACCCGAGATCAAACGTAGATTCAAATGCGAGTATTTACCCTTTCTATTGTAGGTAATTTTGCGGATGTCCAATAAACTTGAGTCAAATTAACATTCCTATTTCGTTCTTAAGAAAAAAATAAAAGTATATAACCACAAAAACATCCAATGTGGGAAGCATATTAAAAAATTCTATATATAAAATTTAATTTTAAGGAAAAAGCACTATGAACATCGCTGACTTCCTGTCTTGAGTTTTAAGGGAAAAAAAATATTTACATATATTTACACATCAGGTAGTCAAAGCAAATTTAATTTTTTAAAGTTTTTAATATATATCATTTATAAAATACCATTTATCTAATGTAAGATTTATTTTTCGATGAAGATAATATATATATTTTTTTGGTCTTAGATAATATTTCTTTTTAAGATTAACAAACTAATTTACATTTTTCTATTGATGCTAAATACTCCCTTCGGTCATATTTACAATAAAAAGTTGATTTTTTAAATTCATTCAATAATGTATGTATTTGATCAAGAACATAAACCAAATATATAAATTATTTAATATATCTAAAAATAAATTGTCTTTTGTAAATAAAAGCGAAAGAGGAGTATTCTGTTTTGAATATTATAAGTGTGGTTAACTAATCGTACCTAGTAAACTAAGACAAAGAGGAGGTCGACGAAAACAAGTACCCAAGAAAAAGTCTGTCCTGGTGTTCGAGTTCTACCTTACTTGTCTGGACCCAACAAACAAAAGTCACATACCCTTTTTTGTTTTGTTTTCTATCCGATTTGGTGCTATATCACATCACCTGAATCTCGACAGAATATTTCTTTCATCACCGTTTTAGATCTTCCTTTTTTTCCCCTCATTCTCTGGGTTCTTCTTCATCTTTTCAGACCTTATCATCACTACTGTACAATCAAAGTAAAAGTTTCTTTTCATCTTTCTGTTAGATTTTAATCATTTTTTTCTTCATCTTTTTAGCTTCTGTTTCATGTTTTTGTATTGGGTTTGATTTTGTTTAGTTGCTTTAATCTCTGATTCTCATGTGCATGTTGACTTTAAGACTAGTATTTGGTGGTTTTTGTTTTGGAGACTTATTCAATCTTTGTTTGTTTAGCTTTCTTCATATGTTAACACCTATGAAGCACGTCGTCGACACAGCTAATAATTTGCGAAAAATTATATAATTCAGTGTAATTATATCTGTCGGTGTTGGACACTTAGACATCTCTAATCAGTGTAGTGTGTGTGCTTCATAGGTTAATACTATGTTATATTTGTTGTTGCAACAGATGTAATTCAAATGGGTGTGTTATTATTTGGATTGACAAATGTTAGTAAATTAGTTGTTACGCTAATATTTTTCTCATTCACTAGAGTTTAAACTCTCGTTAACTCTTAACTCAAACCAGTTGAGCTTTGAGTTTGTTGTTGTTATGATTTTTTTGTTTGTTGGTTTTACCAATGACCATCAGTGGTCTTTTCCTTGGATAATAGAAGGAAACCTTATGTGATTTCCGTCTATGAAACACAGACACACGGGACACGACACAGATACGTCGACACTGATCAAATTTTGAAAAAATGACATAATTCAATGTAATCACAAGTTTCAGTGTCGTGTTGGTGTCTAACATGACACGTGTTGGACACGCCTTCAATCAGAAGTGTCTGTGCAACAAAGATTTTGGCCAATTAAACACGAGCAATTTTGTGTATTTTACTTATCGTGAATGATGTGATGAGAACTATACCTGCTTTGTTAATCTTGTTTAACCATATTGGATTTCTCTTGTGGTAAATTTAGGATAAGTGTGGGAAGAATCCTATGAATGGTTGGCACCTATGCCTGATATGACATTTTGAGAAAAGGCTTCCCGACGAGGTACGAAGATGGAGAAGAAACGAAAGATTGTGCAGTATAGGGAGAGGCTAGATAAGACCCTTGCCTCACCTGATCTTACAAATGTCGAGATACTCAAAAAGCTTGTCAAAAGTCAACTCCTACCTTCATCGGAACTAGAAGATGAAGGTGGTGGTAACATTCTTTTATTTATTTTGGTGCCTAAATGTATGAGGCGTTGTCGCTATAACTCCTGAATGTATTGAAATTGCAATATTGTTCCTGAGTTGTCTTCTGTTAGTAATTTATGGACCAAACAGAATTATATGGTTAGAAGACACGTTTGAGAACCAAACTAACTATAAAAGACGCGTTCTAGGACCATGATAACTGACAAAATACACATTTAGAGATGTTTTTTCTAGTTTTGATACATTCAGGGATTACAGTTCTGAAATCATTTAGGAAGAGTTCAGTGGAACAATTATCTAGTTGCTTAGCTCTGTGTTCTCTGTTTCACTAATTGTATGTTTGGTTTTGTGCAGAATATAAGGAGAAATTCGTAGAACATAAAACTGCGGAAATATCTAACTTTCTTGATATGTTAAGAAGTACTTCAGATGAACATGGAAGGTCTAATACATCACAAAATGATTGGAAAGTATGTTATTCACTCTCTGGCTTCTGCAGTTTCACAATGTTTTGTTTTATTGATAAACCATATTGTTTCTTAAATATGTAATCTTCCATAAGTTTAGATCCGGAACCATCTTGTTTTGTGTGTCTAATTCATAACTTCGTTTCATAGAAATCATGATTTTGCAATTGATGTACCTTTTTTGGCTATGTGGTTTCTGTCCAACAATGCTCTATTGTTTAAAATTCAACGGACTAATGCAGAACACCTGTAACCTGATTCTTTAAGCTTGATGCTAATACTTGATTTTTTGCAATCAATTCATCGAGTCATAGCTGATAATTTTACTTTTTCCAATAGTTAAAACAGGACGGTGAAGAGTTCCGTGTTATGTATCGTGAAGGACCGGAGGGAACTCCCTTTCATACAATGTTAGTGGAAGGCTTTGTGGATGGACCTGTTGATGTTTGTAAGTCACATTAGAGCAATGAACAGATTTAGCATCATCCTTTTATTGACAAAATACAGACCGTATTATTGATATCAACTCGCAAAGTTGAACTAGTTATTTTCATCATTTTCAGGTCTATGTATCTCATGGCAGACTTCTCTTTACAAAAAATGGTGAGAATTATTTTATTACCTTTAACTTTCTGTATACTATTCATCAAATGACATTGAACACCATTAACATTCTTTTCGTTATTAATTTATGCATAAGGTTCAAAGTTGTAACACAATATAAAAGAAAAAACATAGCCGCTTTATTTTTGTTTGTTTTAATGTGCTGAGAAAAATGTAGCTTTTTTTCTTTCTTTCCGGCATACATTTGATTTGCTGTTATTGTTTTCTGTCATATAATTGCTTATATATAAGCTATTTTTATACAGACGATAAATTAAAGTCAAACTGTTTTCATATAATCATATAGACTATAGTTTGTTTTCATAAGCTATCCTTGAGAGCTTACAAAAATAAGCTGGAAACAGCTTATGAACATGTCATAAGCTATTTTCATAATTTCTCTCAGACTCAAACAGTCTCACAAGTGCTCATGTCAGTAGATAAGTTCAAATAAGTCAATCCAAACAGGCCCTAAAAATGTAACTGATATTTGTAGCTGACACCTGTTTAACAATGTTCATTTAGGTGGCCTCAGTCTACAATTCCTACTTTCAAAATCTTATCATGTGAATGTTTACAGAAGGTTCAGATTGGGGAACAAATATCACTAGTGAGGTTTGTGCTAAAATTATCACTTTTCAATCCCGCTTTGAAGGTTTTCGTTATTAAATTCTGATTTTGCTCTGAATTTCGGAAGAAAGGATGAAGGTTTCGTGGCCTCTGTCTTCAAGGGAAGCTGTAGTGCACTATTATCTGTTTGAGTACTTTCAAGATGACTTAATTGTCGTTCTTACGAATTCAGTAATAATCCGAACATTTCTTTGGTTTTTTATTTTATTTTAGAGAAAGTTAATTATAGACTAGATTGAAGTTTTCAAGAAATTTGTGCTTAATTTTCTCTCAGGTCCCTGAGTCAAAGAGCATCAACAATGAGAAAATTCCTGAAGAAAAGGATGTTGTGAGAGTTGATTTGGTGGGAGGCTTTGCTTTGCAAAAGGTGACATCAGAAAGAAGTTACTTTCGGTGAGTTTTAGGTGTAAATAAACATAACAATGATATGGGGAAAACAAATTAAATAATTTACTTCAATGGAATGATGGAATTTACTTGACATTTATTACTAGTTGGCTTTGTGGATTAACTGTAATTGACAAGCTTTGAAAAATGAAAAGGTACAACAAAGAAAATGAACTTTTATTTGTAATTCTAATTCAATAATTGACATTTTGTAGGACAATAGCTAATATGGATATAAAGGTTGATTTTGTTCCTCCATCCTTGATAAACTTTATTTCAAGGCAGCTCATTGGCAATGGTTTCAGACTTTATCAGAAGGTTGCAGATTCTTTTCATCTATACTTGTTTGGCATTCAATAATTGTTATTTATAAATCTCTGGATGCATCCAGTGTTTAATCTCAATCTTTAATAAGACAAAACGAAAGTTAAAAGCAAATGTAATGGTGCATTTTATGTTATATATTCTATAATCAAATCATCTACCTCCCCAAGGATTCTTTAATCATCTATCATTAGATTACTTACTTGTTTTTAATAAAATAGTTTTTTTGTTTGTTAGATGGAAAGAAAGATTACAAAGAAAATAGGGTAAAATATTTTCCTTAAACAAATCAGCAAATGGAAAAATTCAGAACACATCAATAACAGCAACAACCAAAGCATTTTTTACGACACTACGTTGCCGTATTGTAAATTATGTCTAATGACAAATCATTGAATTCCAAATGTTGTTAATGGTTTAACCTATAGTTTTCGTTGGTCTCCCCTTATCTCTCTAGTCTACCTATTAAACGATTCTCTATCAAGTTTACCTTCCTTATCAGCGATTCTCAAGATTTTATCCATACATGCTTAAACCATCTAAATCAAGATATTACCATATTTTCCACAACTGGTTCATTTCAATGTTGTGCGACCATTCATCTGTCATATCATTCTCATCTCTAAATATTGACCTTACTTTCTTGTTGGTTCTTTAGAACCCAACATTTAGTCACATATGTTTCTTCTGATCTTAACCCTCCGGTTCCTAAGGGGAAAAGGGCCCCAGGTAATCCGGAGTTCATCCTAAGTAAAGTCTGACCAAGGATTGTTCCAGCCAAGATTCCAAATCGGAAGCTGTCGATCTGTTCGTCAACTGAAGCTCATTAACCCACATGAGCCTGACTACTTGATTAACATGTAACATTGTGGGTCTTATAACTATGCACTTAAACTCTCCATTTATGCTTGAATGGTAAATTTCAACCACAGGTTATTCCAGAAGCATTTGTCCATCTCATCCGCTCTTTGAATCTTGTGATTTACATCTCCCTCTACCTTCATGTCATTTTCTATATTTACCTATGATACTTAAACCATGAGACTTGTAAGTTGTATGTTAAGTTTTCCAATGTTCACTTCTAAGTTACATTTTGTTTTCCTCCTGGCAAACTTATATTTCTTATACTCCATTTTACTTTATTTAATTGAAAGTCATATACTTACTAGGCTCGTCTTCATCATGCTAATTAACATGGTTTCTTTGATTATTACTCCAACTTTGAGTATTTACTTTGGCTTTGTGAACTAAGCCTATTTCAATCATGTTCATATGAAAGTGAACATCATGTTACTATTTGGTACTGTTTCATATCATCTTTCGACATTAACCAACCCTGATAATATTATAGGTTGTGGCTTCTGTGATGAGCAGTGATAAAGAAGAATTCAGCAAGGCCTTGGGGGATCCATTGTATGCTAGAATTCGCGAGGCTCTATATAGCACTACTACTAGTGCATCAGAGGTTGCAAATAGCGGAGAGCTTCAACAAGTTGCAAAAATTCACCCTGCTGAATACCTTGTTGAAAGTAAGCCGGGTGGAGAAAAAGATGCATCTGAAGAGGATAAAATAAGTCAATGTGCAAATAATGACATGTCACCGACAATGGATGCAACAGAACTAGAAAATAGCAAAGCATTTGGTGAGATTGTAGAATTAGATAAAGAAGATATTATACAAAGTGTGGAGGATGATGAGAAAGTAAGTGTCATTCCAAACAAGGAAGTAGGCACAATTGCACAAAAAGGAAAGAGTATATTTATTCGCTCGGATGTCAAACAGGCTATAGAAACATTAGACAAGGCCATTTCAATGATTAGGGAATATCGATTACATTCCGAGATGGCCTCGACTAGCTTTGCCAATGAAGAGTCCCCTTGCATGGAAGAAATTGATAGAGTTGATTCATATTCCACAAAAATTGTTAAACCTTCTGATAAAAATGGGGTACCAAATAAAGATATATTGAAGGGAACTTCACAAGAAGCACCTTCGACAAACTCTGACATCCAAAACTTAAGGTGATTGATTGTACTACTTATCCTAAGAATGGCTAAAAGTTATATATGTTAATTTGAACTCTGCACTTGAGGTGTAACTACACCTTATGACAAATATTTTTTCCTTCTATATGGCTAGTTTCAAAATAAGCAAAGTAGTGCTTGATGTTGTTGATCATTGATGTTATATATTTAGATGGAGTTCTAATTCTTTTTAATTTTATTGTTATGGCTCCTTCAGGTATTCAGGAATAGATCCAAATTTAAAGGAAATAAATCCCAACAAAGTGATTCCAACTCTATCAGAGCAGGGTCTTGCAGGACCTACTGAGGCAAGCCAGGTTGGTTCATATTCTTTGGACAGTGGAGCGATTATGGACCAAACAACATGCCAAAACAAGCAACCAAACACTGATTTGGTCCAAGACATGTCTTCAGATGATAAAGTTAAGTCAAGAAGGCTGAAAAAAACCAACAACAATGTGACTCGAGGTATGTCTTCAAATGTACCAAAGAAGTTGAGCGGGTATAAAAAATATATGTGCTTTGGTTTTCTGCATTAACCAAATGGAGAGACGTTAATGGTTAAGAGGAGAGTAAAGATATGGTATTTTGAGGCATATTGTCAGCATGTAACCACAAATCTCAGTAGCTTAGTACATGTTTTGTATACCATAGGCAAGGATTTCTTGAATAATGGTTCAGTAGTGAAATATACTCATACAGGGTTCTCTTTTTTTACCGACATAGTGTGTCAAAACCGGTAGATATTTGAGTTCTTTGACCATTTAGCCGGGAGTCTGATCAATTGGTGTACCGAAAATCATCTATTGAAAGCAGTCAACCTTTTTAATAGATCTTCGTTACCTCCAGAGATTAAATCTCTACCCTTGTACACAAGGATACCTTGATTTACTCAAAAAAGGCTCTCCTTTTTTGTCTTGTTGGACATGAAATCACCTTTTCCATTTATTTTTCTGCTAACCATGTAATCTATACTATATTGTGTTTGTCAATTTATCTTTACATTGCCTCGTAAAGTTATAAATAAGAACAAAAAATTTGTGCATGGAAATATTCATTTTCATATTTTTTAAATGTGTAACCCCTTTTTAAAAGAGATTATGAGTATAAAATTTGTGTAAAAATCGATTCACAAAGTAATATTATCAAGTGACGATGAAATGACGAAAATGCGATGTAGTATTCTTGTCGAGATCGATATAAATTTGTTTCAAGAAAATATTTACAAAGCTTTTTACATAAACTTCTAATTAGTTCATTTCTCTGTTTAGATATTTGTGTTATCTAGATAGTAAGAATGATCAAATTCATGAGTAATAATAATAAGTCACCCTAGTTTACAAACTATTAGTTGATACAGAATTTTTTTAGATTATTAGCTACAACATAAACATGTATGGCTTTCGAGTCTTGGAAAATTTATAATACCAATAGAAAATATCAGTTTAATAATATTTGTCTCCCATAAGTAGAAATTTGTTTCACTTATGTACCAAAAAAAAAAAAATTCAATTTAATAAGTTTTGACTATCCTTCTATTAAAAAAAAAAAGTTGGATTCTAGGGTGAGGGCTCAATTATGTCCTTCATCGATGAACCATGACAAAAATACTATTAGATCTAATTAATGGTCTAGATTTATTAAGATAAAAAAAAATAAGACTATCAACACATGCTCACACACAAACATGCCGTTATGTCTTCTTCATCAGTCTCCCCCTCAAATTAAAGAATTGCAACTAATAGTGTTTGCAAACATTCAACTTTTATAAAAGATGTACATGTTCTCTTTGCTTATATATGTTTATGTTGTAGCTAATAATCTAAAAACATTCAATATTTTTGTAAAGTTAATTTTGTTAGTTTCAAGATATAACCACTGTGTGCAACCTTTTCCCCTAAAAAAAAAAAGATATAACAACTATGTGTGGGTTTCTTAACATGTCTTTATGATATCTTTATACTAACAATTTAGAGTTCTTAGAAATAATCTATTTCAAATTCCTTTCCTCTAAGGATGTCCACCTCATCAAAAACCTACTTGGCATATGTTCCCAAAATTCCTCCTAATTTTTAATACAAGCTTAATAATTTTAATTATTATTAAAAACCGTTTTTTATTTAACATTAAATTGTACATAAAGTAAATAGTTGGTTACAATCAGATAATGATTAATATAATTACTGTTTCGATTAAAATTTATATTTTACAATAAAAATTTGAACGTTACAAATCAAATAATTATTAATCTAATTAGTATTCAATTAACATTTATATGTAACATTAAAAATTTGGTTGGTTACAAAATTATAATAAATAAATTGAATAAATTATATTTTGAATTTTGGGACGTTACACTAAGGCATTAACCTACTAATTAAAAAAATTAATTTTATTAATTAATTTTTAAGGTTATATAATTAATTTTTGTTTGTTACAAAACTATATTACATAATTATTTATAAGATATTATTAAATATTAAATTAAATTTCAAATGTTATGAAGTTAATTTTTTTTGTACGTTACATGAAATATAATTTAATCGTTTAATGCACGTTTTATAATATTAAAGACGTTGATAATATTAATTTTAAAACGGTCAAATTGATAATTAATTGATATTAACCGTTATGGTACTATTTTTCTATATAAATAGTAGAGTTTTTGGGTATGAGTACACAACAATCACAAAATATAGTTTTTCGTTTTCTGTTATCTGGTGCTCTGATATCTATATTTTAAACTATTTCTGTAATTTTTCTATTGCAAAGGAAAATGTCTATGAAACACGACTTCAACTCTAATGTTTCGCCAAGAAAACAATCGTGGACATGGTTGTGAGGGTTGTTCGTGCTTGGTTTGTTCAAGACTACAAAAATAAAAAACTATCATTTTCCATGGAGTTGGTTCTAATGGATCGAAAGATACCTTTTTCATATCGTTTTTCTTTTTTGTTTTTTTTAGTATTTTTTTGTTTAAAGTATAATGTTCTCATCTCTTTTATCTAGGGTGATCGAATTGGTGCGTCTATACGAAGAACATTGATCTACAAGTCCAAGGAGCAACTCCAAGAGGGAATGGTGTTCACGATTTCCTCATTTGATGTTGCTAGCAACAGTGGTTCGTATCGACCATCACGCAATGAATACAAACTGAATTTCACAATCAACACAAAAGTCAAACTATCTAAAACTGTTTTGGTCCCAACAAACGTGTATTCGTTTACATCTGCATATGATGTTTTCAATGAATCTTACGACAACAACTTCTTGGTAGGTAAGTGACTATAATTTTCTTCATGTAGATTTTTTTTAATATTATTTTTGCTTACAAAAATAACACAATAATTTATATATTGAATTAATAAAATGTTTTGTTTAATATGATTCAATTGTATGTTATATTCTTTTAATAATAAATAGTAATTTGATCGATATTTTAATGTGTGTTATATATGCAGATGTAATTGGAGTCATGACTGGAGTTGGAGTTGAAAGAGAGTACGAAAGAGATGGTGTAAAAACTAAAATGAATGTCATTGAATTGGATTCAAATGGGTAGGTTTGATTTTTTTTTTTTTTGTAATTCTAATTTTTCAAGACCTGTATTATAGTATTTTTATTAATATTTGTATAATCTTTGACAATTTTAAATAGGTATCGTTTTAAATGTACTCTTTTTGGAGAGTATGTTGAAGAGCTGAGCTCTTTCCTATCGTCCGGTGAATCTCAAAATGTTGTTGTAGCCATTATGTTGGCAAAAGTTAAATTGTTTCAAGGTAATAATTTATGACTAGCAATTGTGATTGTTTGTTTATACGAATATATATACTTGATTCATATACTTTTGAATCTTAATGATAGGAAAATCAGCATTGCAAAATGCATTTTCTTCCACTAGAATCACATTCAATCCTGAAATTGGTGAAACAAAGGAACTAAGGAAAAGGTATATATATATTTTTTTTTAATATAACATTTTTTTTCTTCTTAAGTTATAATATTATTGATTGATACTTTTTATTATAGCTTTCTTAGTGCAAATACAAATTCTCCTGCATCGGGATTGATCCAATTACCAAATTCATCTCGCATACTTGTAAATGAAGAGTTTCTCTTACTTACTCCTAGGACCACTATTGAGGAGTTAAAGAATGTTAATAAGGTTGTTTTTTTTTTTTTATTACAAGTCTATTTTGGTAAAGTTTGTACACCTTTTGGTACAATGTTATTTTGTATATTGATGCAAGGCACCTCTTTTATTGTCTTGGGAATTTCAATTTTCAATTGAACAAATTGTTTTCGTTGCATGTATTGACACTTCAATAAAAAAAAAATTAGTTTCCATATTTTCAATTTACAATTTACTTATGTCTTAAACTTTACACAAATTCTAAAGTAAATACAAAAATTAAATTTCCCTAAGTGTGAATAATTAGCGATAACCTATTATATTAAAAATATTTTTGTGTTTTAAACTTATTTTTTGTTCACAAATATAAAATCAAACATGATTTGTTAATGCTTTTTTTTATATTCAAAATTTAACAATAAAATTCATTTTTTTTAATGAAATACAAAATATACATATATTTATGAGGTAAATTTTATTCAAAAATGTGCTTATTTTCATAAATTAAAAAAGTAATGTCAATGAATATTATTTATGAAACCAAGAAAAATAATAGATGTAACTAAAATTTTGAATTTAGGTTTTTTTTTAATTTATAATTGTGATCATAGAGATCATTGTGATTAAGTAAAAAATTAATATTTTTATTAAGAGTGAAAAATTAAAACATAGGTAATCATATCCATTTGATATATTGAATGACTGACAAATCAAAGTTAATACAAACTCTTACTAATTAGTTAATTTTTTAGAAATATATTAATTATTTAGAGTGTTTTTATCTTTTGGGTTTAATTGTACTTTTGTTGATTATTTTATCACTCTCACAAAAATAGTTATCTATAAAATTTAACTTTTTGATCTCAATAAATGATTATTTATTGTTCAATTTTAAATACGAAGATAAAATATTACATAACGCCAAAATTATGGATGAAAAGAAACAAAAACAATGATATTTAAAAAATCTGTTAAAATTTAAATCATATTAAAAAAATTTAAATAAAATATATCCCGTGCTTGGCACGGGACGTTACACTAGTATGTTAACATACCATCATCGTAATCAAGTTCGGGATTTAGAGTTTAAGGGTTACATGGATTTAAAGATGAGTTAAATGAAGGTATACAAGGTAAAATAGTTTTACAATGTCTCCCAATAAACTATCATATTGCCATGTAAGCATATATATTTTAAGGGAACTTCTACAAATTGAGGTGTACCGGTACTTCTATTTTAAAAATTTATAATTTAACGATCAGTTTATGAAATAAAGAGTTATTTATTAATATTTATATTTTATGAAACATCATTTTATAAGAAAAAACATTATTTTATTGTTTATAAGAATCATATTAAATTTTTAACATTTTCTTATAAAAAATAATCAATATTCTTTGTTATATGTAACAAAAATTCAAAAAAAGTAAATTTTATTTCGTCGACACTTTTGGTAAATAAAATCTAATTATTATAATTGTTAATGATAGAAAATAATTCTTTTTCTTCATAAAAACATCTCGCTTCAATATTAATTTAGTAATTTGGTGCACCGGTACACTCAAATTTTTGAGTGTACCATAGAATTTGCCATATTTTAACCGGTTTTTAAAAGTAACTGTGACTTTCGCATGCATGTTCCGCTTTCTCTCTAAAAATATCATTTTTACATCCAAGTTTGTTTAAGAGTTTGAAGGAGTTGGATTTTTTTGGTTACATTTGAAGGAGTTGGATTGAATGCAAGGACAAAAAAAAAGGATAATAGAAAACATTTGAAAAAGAACGTTTTGAAGTAATTCAAATTCTTCTAAATAAGTTAAACCGTTTATAGCTTTCTCCACCCTCTCTCTTAAACCAGTAGTGCCGCCCCAACCTCTTTTCTTCAATCCGACATATCCAAACCTTCCTTTTCCTATGTTGATATCAGTTTTGGGTGGTGTGACGAGGATCTTCTCCTCCGCACCACCGTCACTTTAGTCGGTTATAGTTTGCTCTCCTGCCGGTGGCTTCCGTTCGTCCGTGTTTAACCCTCCGTCGTTGTCGTTTCTTTGAGTCGCCGACTTTGCAAGGTACGTGGTGGGTCGTTCTAGGTTGGTTGATTCAGATCCGGTTTTGATCAGCAGGTTTTCGAGCGAATCCGACGCAAGTGGCAATCTCAACGCTTTTGGGGTTTGGTGCGTTGGGTGGTTGTTGTCCGGAGATCTATCACCGAGGTTTCGTTTGTTTTTTGTTCGTGTCTGTTTCGTATTTGTTGTTTGTTACGTGTTTGTTGTGTGTTTTATGAGGCTTTCTATCTGTACCTTGGTTTTTGGGAAGATTTTGTTGTTGTTGTTGTTGTTAGGCAGCTTGTATTGTGCGATGCCTAGGCTTTTTGGCATCAGGTGTTGTGTTGTTCCTTTCGGGTCTTGGGTCTTCTTATTGTTGGGATATTGAGGCATGGGTATGCATATGGTTCCTTACTCGTATGTATACTCTGTACCTCGTCGGTGGTGTGGTTGTTTTTGGTGTTGGTCGTGTTGTGTCATTTGTGTTCTGTTGGTGTTGTTCTTCTTTCGTGCAACTTGGAGGTAATTTTGGTATGGTTCCTTAATTGTTCTGTTTCATTTATGTTATCTTGAGTCGCCAGATAATGCCCGAAAGGGTTTGGTGCTTAGACGCTCCGTGTTGGCGGTAGTAGTCATTCATGTACCTTCAGATCTTTTTTGGGTCCTTTTTGGGTTGTGTTTGGTGGGCTCTTGTCACTTTTTGGATTGGTTGGTGTTTACTGTGGCGCTAGATGCCTTCTCCTTGTCACCGTCAGATGCCTGTTTACGACCTAGGTAGTGTTCCCGCTTCAAACTGCGTCGCTGCCCGTGTTTTGTTGTTGGGTTTCATCTTCCTTTTGGTCTGTATTTGGGTTAATGCTTGTTTCTTGGTGGGGTGGTTTGGAGACGTAGTTTTTGGGGGTGATGATGTGTAGTGGTGGTTGGTGTTTTAAGTGAGGAGGCGTGTGCTTGTTGGGGTGATTTCCTTTAGAAGCAACCTTTGTTAAATGGGTCCATGTTCGTCGTCTCTAGCTCTTGTTTGTGCTTTTTTTGGGTGGTTTAGGTGTTTACGGAGTTTGGGGGGTGCGTGTCACGCTGTGTTGAGTCTTGTCCTTTGGATTTGTTTGTTATTTAAACTTCGCACGCCATGTCTTTCGTCTTACATATTATGTGTTGGTTTTCGATGGGCCGATTCATTTGGCTTCGAGATCGGGAGTCGGGGTCTAGCTGCAATCTTTGTTTGACTTGGTTTGGTTTTTCTCTGGTGTACCGGGGGCGAGGGGTGCCCTGCTATTTTGGTACTATAGTTTGGTGGGCCGATCACTTTTGATTTGAGATCGGAAGTCAGTTCTTTGTCTTAAGTTGGTTTTTGGGATTTGTGTTGTGCTCTTTTGGTGGATCGGAGGTCGCGAGGTTTGTGATAGTTGCATGATCCTTCGGTTAGGTGCTCTTCGAAATGCGGCTCAGCTTGGGTGTTGGGGTCTAGGAGTTTTATTTTGAGGGTGTTATTTGTGGGTGAGTAGTGACGATGGGCGGTGGTGGATACCGTGTTTACAGTGCTTGTTTTTTTTGGAGTCTACTTTAGGTGGTGATGTGTTTTGGTGTGTTTATCTCTAGGGGTGTTTTTATGTGGTTATGGTGTACCGTCTATATGCAGCACCATTTGTATCTTGTTTCGTCCATACCTTGCATCTTGCGGGATGGCGTTTAATAATATTTGCCAATTCAAAAAAAAGTTACACTGTTTATATGATTATATTGGAGAATTTTCAAAACAATGAAAATTTATAAAATATTTTGTCGAAACCAAATATAGGAAATTTCTAATGATACATAAAAACCAAAGATTCCAAATTTCAAATCGGTACTTATTTTTCTAATTTCAAACTTTATCTAAATATTTTAAAGTTTATAAAAGTTGTCCAATTTTTTTTTAGAGGAATAAAACTATTGCATTTCATTTATCAACATGTGATCAATACAATCTGGTATTTCAACACAAATTTGAAAACTAGCTAATAACAAAGCCGCTTTAGCTAACATATGAGCTGCCTTGTTTGCTTGTCTCCGTACAAACCCGACACTTGAGTTTTCATAAAAATTAATACAAAGAGATTTACAATGACTAATGATGTTCCCAAATTCCATAGCATCACAATTTTGGGAATTAAAGCTATCCACCACTCTCTTTGCGTCTAGTTCAAAATTCACAGGTCCTATATTTAGCTCATGAACCCAATCCAATGCAAATAAAAGTCCTAGAACTTCTTCAATGTGTACCTCACAGATGGGGCTGAAATATTCTTGTTTAGCCAAAACAAAAGTACCATTTTCATCTCTCATACACATCCCTAATCCAACCTTATTCAAATGCTCAAAAAAAGATGCAACAATATTACATTTAAAACGACCTTTGTTTGGCTTCACCCATTTTACACGACGATCTTAACAATATTGTTTTTATTACTCTACCCAAACAAGATATTTAAAAATCAATTCAATTCAAGGAAATCATTTGAGTTCATCTAAATTTTCAATTGTATCATCCAAACACTCTAAATACTTCAACCGTTCAAATCGAGTGTATTTTAACAAACAAACAAAAATTAAAATGAATGTAATTTACACTTTTCAATACAAGATTATTTCTTTTTATTATTTGTTTTTTTTTGTTACTACCCTAAAAAAATTATGGAATATAGTACATCCAAAGAATTATATTCACTTTTTATTTATGATGATAGAAATACACCACTAATAAATAATGTTTTTTTTACAATCACTAATAAATAATGTTAGTTTGTTAAAAATGTCATTCTTTTTTAAAACATTATTGATGTTTTAATTTGAGTGGTTACGAGGGGAGTCAGCGGAACTGCCCACATCTAGGCCTGAACAACCTCATAAGTGAGAGACACGCCACACTTTTATCCAAAATCTTAAGACAATGAGTTTATGAGCCCTCTCACTTATAAAATGTTCAACTTCCACTTTTCTTTGAGATGTCTAACATATAACTTACACTTGCACACAACACTCCCCCTCAATTGTGAGCCCATCAATTCATCGTGCTTTCCCTCAAGCGAAAGCTCTTTTATCTGCAATTACTTGCTTGTACTTTTGTTGCTGCTTTCTTCGCAACAAAACCGATCATCCGCAAATGCTTGCTTGTACTACCGTTGTTGCTTTCTTCGCAACGGAACCGACTGTGTCAGGAAGACTTCAAACCCAAGGAGTCAGTTGTACCCTTCGTCGAACCAAACTCTGATACCATTGTTGGATCACGAGGGAAGTCAGAAAGACTGTCCACATCTAGACCATAACAACCACACAAATGAAAGACACCACAAATACTATACACGACACTCATTTAAAAATGGACGAGATGATAGTAAAAAAAATACCTCATGGTTTAGAGTCCCTCACCAATAGTACTTGTACACAATCTGGTTACCCGCTTCCCCTTACAAGTTACAACCTACCAACTGTTTGAAAAAACTTGTCAACCAAACACGTCGCACAAACTATCATCGTACAAGTATCAGATACAAACCAAATAAATCAAGTGTTAGTGTTCTGTCACCGAATCTAACTTGTCTCCTAAACTCATTCTTTATTTCTTCACCCTCCCAAATTTCAGGAATCTTCAATTACTTCTTCAACAATGACAAAGAAATTTCTCACCAAACCTCTTTCAACCTTCTTCAACTTCACACGAACACGAACCTTAACCTCGATTCCTCAACGTCTATTACCTCACCTTAAACCTCAATCTCCATCACCACCCTTTACACCGTATCATACTCATCATCTATATCATAATTACGATTATTCTTCACCTGGGTCTCTAAGATTTTGCAGAAAAAGTTTATGTTCAAAACCTGAGCAGAATTTTCAACCAACATGCTGGAATTGTCATGCTGTTCCTCAATCAACACCTTTCTTGTTCTGCCAGTCGTGTCGCTGTATTCAACCTGTTGATCGTTCAAATGACTATTTTGATATTTTTGGATTGTAAGTTTCTCTTATTTTGTTTTTGTTCTTCTGCCCTTGGGTGTTGAAATTGTGAACAAAGTTTTGATTTTTATTGGTTGATAAATAGTGGGTTTGTTGTAATTTGTTGAGTTGAAGCACATAATGTTTTACTTAGGAAGTTGAAACTTGATAATTTATAGGAAATTCATGTTTGTTTATTTTTAATCTTAGGTTATTAATTTGTTTATTTTCAAAGTTTTTATACATGTATGTTTATGCAATGTGTTTCATCAAACTGCAAGAGGAAATTGTATAAGTAAACGATCAAACTAGTCCTTAACTTTGTAGAAAGCTCTCAAATATGTTTGCGAGATTATGAATATTTCAAGAAGGTCCTTGACTCTATTAAATTGTCGAATTGATCCCTATATTTAACCACTCACTATCAATTATGTCTCTGTATTTTAATCACTTACTATCAATTTGGTTCTTGTATTTAACCACCAACTAGCAATTTAGTCTCTAACATGAGTACAATTTGACAGAGTCGGGGATCTTTTGACATGTTTATAATCTCAAGGACCAATTTGAGATCGTCCTACAAAATCAATGACAAATTTGGTGGCTTACTAGAAATTGTATTCTCTTATATGACATAATTGCGTGTCTATTATAGTTCTGACTCGAGTTCCATTGCGACTTTCAATATATGGTTTAAAGTTGTTGGGATGGAGGAAAAGAAATCTATTGATTTGTTATTGTCTGGATAGTACTATATATAAGTAGAGAAACTGAAAAGTAAATTTTTTTCTTTTAAATTTAATACAGGGAGAGGAAGTATGACGTAGGGGGTATCGATTTGGAGGGGAAATACAAGGAGTGGCAAAAGAAACTACATCCTGATTTGGTGCATTCAAAATCTCAGGTTTGTCTTCTTACGGGGATATCCTTTCTTCTTTTTATTTCATACTCCCGATGTCTTTGTCATATCTCTTTTTGTTTCAAAGATTTGGGGCAAGGAAGGTAGTAAAGGTTGAATGTGTTGAGGTGTTTTCGGAGAGACTAACAAAATTTGTTTGTTCATCTCAATTGGTCAGGAAGAAAGAGATTATGCTGCTGAACAATCTGCAAGGGTGATTGATGCATATCGTACACTTAGCAAACCTTTGTCAAGAGCAATTTACATGGTAAGCATATTTCATCGCCAAGATTCAAATTGATGATGCATAGTTATGGTAGCGGAAATCTCCACAAATTTTGAACATATGAAAAGTTCAATGGTGATGATTGATATACCTGTGATATGTGATGAGGAAATTTTTCTTTTGATCTTAGAAACAAATAAATTAAATGTGTCGCAACAGGCTTTCCATCACTTTCTTTACTTTTATATTGTTAGTTGTTTCTTCTTGCTTGACACCAAGTAATGTTGCGCCGTGTTTTGTTAGCTGAAACTCGATGGAGTGGAAGTTGACGAGGAGCAGACAATTTCAGATCCTGAATTACTAGCAGAGGTAACTCAATAAAGCCAAATTTGCTTACAATATGAAATTTATTTTTAAGTTGGTTTCAGTAGTAAACAGAATGACAGTGAGACAAGTGCTTCAGAAAATAAGTGGAGAATTATTCTCTTTGAAGATTGAATTGCGTCTCATTCTCAAAGTTTATTTGAATTTTAAATACCTGAGTCTCTATCGTCCAGAGACAAATATAAAAAATATCTGAAGAATAACTAATATAATATTCGTACAATTGCGATGACTTAGTTACTGCAATTGATTATATTTAAATCATAATGAATAAGTTTATTTTAGCATCTGAGATTCCTTTTCCATTTAAAAATACGCTTTCTCAGCTGTCAGAACGTTGAACTTAACTTCTATGGAAGTGAAAATAACATGAGAAAAGTATAAAAATAAACTGCAGCAATGTATATGTTCAATTGAAATGAAAGTGGCATTTCTGTTATAGGTAAACGTTTTCCTTTTTTCACTTCATCAACTGCCCAGCTTTTGCCCGAACATAAAATAGGACTTTGGAATTTAATTGGTAGGGATAATGGCAACTATCTATGCATATTGCTTTCTATCTCTTTTCTCATATTTCACTCGTCTACACAAGGAAAATCTAACCTCGACTCTAATCCTACTCTGTTATTAAAATTTCCTGCAGATTATGGAAATCAGGGAAGCTGTTGAAGAAGCAACTAACTCCGAGGCTTTGAATCACATTCGCTCTGAGGTATGCTTGAAAATTCTATTTAGTAAGGCGTAAGTGCTGCACAGAGACTGCATAATCAGTTCAAATACAGAATTTGAATTATAATTGCTTTGATGTTGTTTCTTTTCTTCATATCATCCTTGGAATGTTCATCCAGATGCAGGAGAAAATGCAAAGTTGGTCTAATGCCTTCGCTGATGCTTTTCAAAGGCGGGACTTTGAAGAAGCAAAGAATGCAATTAGGAGAATGATTTATTATACCCGTGTAATTGAGGAAGTTGTAAAGAAGCTTTGATACAGGTAATGTAATAATTTTCTTTTGGCGCATTCCTTACACCATACTTTGTAGAATCGAAAATAAGAAATTTGAAAAGAATTGAAGCTTAAGGTGAAATGTTCTACATGCTTGCTTAGACATTAGAATTTAGAAACAAATGATGATAATGGGATGGTAGCTATTTTTATCTCATACCAACATATTTTATGTGATTGGTAAATATTAAATGTGGGATGTGCAATTGTACAATAATATCTTTATAAAAAGTGTGGGATAAATGTTTGGTTCAATAACCTTGTGAACTGTCTTTTGCTTTTTGGTGCTAGATATATTTGAGGATTTATTCATTGCTGTACCTCTTCTGACATTATTGTTAATCATCATTTCTCAGGATATTGTTACTGTTGTGCTTGTTCTGGCTTTTAGAATCAAGGCTTTCAGAATAAAATGTACATCTCTTTCAACCACTGATGCTTCTACTTATATATTGTTTCTCTAGTTTACTACTATTTTTGAAATTTTTCGAATCGTTTATCTTAATCTGTCCCTGCTTGTAACTGTGCCTCAAATTCCTTTATTTTCGTATTATTATTGATAATATGTTGGTGTAGGTTTCCAACATGGAGCTATGCCTTCGGGGGCAAATGGTAGATCAGTGCTGAGTATGAACTACGAAGAATTTGATCCATTGAGTCCAATGAAGTGGCCTTTGAGTAAATAACCATTTGATTACATCATTTGTATCAATGGACGTTATTGCTTTGCTATGCACGTGTCTGTGTCGAAGTTTACATGTTTTCACACACCATGAGCTACATCCCTAGCATGAGCACTCATTCAGGTCCGCTGCATGCAGCAAAGCAACACTCATGTATTCAATAAAGTTATATATATATATATATATATATATATATGTATGTATGTATTTTCCTCACCTAGGGAATTTGAAACACTTGATCCTATGTGTTTTGCAGCGTGGATATCAAAACATTCATACCTGCTTATACTATTTGATGTTTTCTGAAACAATAGAATAATTAAATTTCATTTTTATCAAATAAGAGAGGATAATGCTAGATTCAGCGACAATAAGCTTCACGAAATCATCCCGAAACTATCCCATTTTATGACTATTGAAAGTTGTCTCAGGTATTATAAGTGCAATTCTGAAATAAGGACACGCATTCTCGTGATTTTTCCCGATTCCATTTCTTGCGATATATAGCAGTGCCCAATAATTGTGTTGCCTTAGGTAGGCTGTATGCAATTTGATATTTATAAGCTACTATACAGTTACAGTTCATTGTTTGGGTTCAGTGTTTTTTAACCTCTTAGCAGTTATTTTAAAATATAACACCACTGCCATCAACATTAAGCACTCTTTCGGCCACCTATACCATGAGAAATTCTTAACAACTGCCATCATTGAGCAACATCCACCATTACTCCCTCCACACTATCATAGTTTAACAAATACATCATCACAGTTTAAACTTGAAAGGCTCACAATTTGAAATCTCCCACACAAAACATTACTAATTCCAATAATAATTGCAAGATGCTATCCCACTACTTCATATCAAGTTGACCTTAACAAATATTACTCATTATAACAATTGATTTTATCATTAAGGACAGAAGAACTATGATGTTTTAGAGGAATTTCAAGATATTTGTTACATAATTTTAAATTTTTATTATAGAATGTAATTCCTTCTATCTTCAATTTTAATTTTAGTATTTACAATACAAATACTAAAAATAAAATTAACGCCCCTCTAAAATTGGACTCTCCCAGCCACCATTGTTGGTACTCAAAACCATAATAAGAAACTAAAATAACATAAATCCAACAACTTCCAAATGCCTTGAAAATAAATCAAGTTATGAGCTTGCGCTTTCTAATCAGTTCTGATTTTTGTTGCAACACAACACGTGCTAAACCTTGTTTCCCTTCTCTATTCAACCCATAAAAAACTGTTCTAAAGTTAATAGTACTAGGAACAATCCCACTCTCCAACATTTCAGAAATAAGTCTCATTGCTTCTTCAGATCTCCCTGCTTTGCATAGACAAGAAAGGAACATAGAATATGTTTTAAAATCAGGAAATGGTCCTTTGAATTTCATACGGTAGAACACATTCCATGCATCATTATACCTCCCCACGTTCATGTACCCACGTATAAGTGCAGAATATGTAACAACATTTGGTTCATAACCCGATTCTAGCATTTCCGCGTATATCTGAATAGCTTTTTCTACATGTTTCTGTTTAAAGAAATGAACTATTAAAGATGTGTAAACATGTATTGTAGGTGTTATTCCCTCTTGTTTCATTCTACTCACCTTGGTTAATGCTTCTTCTAGTTTACCCTTTTGTAATAAACCATGTACAATACTTCCATAAGTTAGCTTTTCAACATTAATTTTCTCTGCACCAACTTCTTCAACTAGTTTCAATGCTTCTTCAACTTTTCCAGCTCTACAAAGAGCTCTTATAAACAAGGAGTAACAAAGAGGAACTGTGTAGCCAAATCTTTGAAGTGAATCTATGCATTTCCTAGCGTCTAAGATCCTACCCATTTCACATAAGCAACCAAGGTAGGTTTCAATCAATTCTTTGTCTGGGACATGTCCGGAATTAACCATCTCACCGTATATTTTGAGAGCATCATCAATTTTCCTTCCTTTCCTCCCACATAAGGCGATTATCAGATACTTGTATGTACTCCTACTTGGGCTATAACCACCATCTTTCATCTCTTTGAAACAATTCATGGCCATCTCTGTCAAACCTGTTCGGCCGTAAATCATTATCATGATCGTCCATGTTTCTGATGTTATTAGATAATTGTTTCTTCTCATTTCATATAACAGGCTGCGCATGTGCTTGAAATCTTTCCCGCGCCCTGCAATTTTGATTGCAATGTTGTATGATTCTGTGGTGTGTCTGTAACCAGGTCTCTTTCCCACCCAGGAAAAGAAATTTAGCACTGTGCAGCCATGCATACTGCAGCTTTGCATTATCTCCATAACAAATTCCGGGGTGAACTCGATGTTACTTATCTCTAACTTTTCTTGGATTGAAGACCAATCTAGAGAGGATGAAAGAATCCTACAGACATCGCGAACATCTTGTTCACTGTAAGTCTTGAGAATTGGATATAGTAATGAGCAGTCTACCTTTTCTGATTTTGGTTGGTCAACTCTATCTTCTTCCACCTCATTTTTGAATGACACTCGATTTTCAGACTCCTCAAAATTTTCAGGATGGAGTATAGTTGTTGCATGCATCTTCTGCACTTTCTCTTTTAAAGCAAACTCCCCCTTGGTTTCCATGTAAGTTATAACCCAACGGAATACTTCATCTTTGAATACAATCTTTGAAGACCGCATTTCATACAATACTTTGACAATGTCATCAGTCCTTGAAGCCTTGCAAAGCTCCTTAATAAATACCGAATATGATTTCCCTGTAGCCTTGATACCTTGGCTTTCCATACTCTTGAAAATTTTCCATGCTTCGGATATACGATTTTGTGAAACATGGCCTGCAACCATGGCTGTCATGGCCACGATATCTGGTTTAATTCCTTTTCCCAGCATCTCATCATACATCATGCAAGCTTCTTCATACCTACTCAACTTAAAGAGATGCTGTATCAGTTCTGTATATGAGGAAACTGTAGGCACATAACCAGATTCTTTCATGCTTTGAAACACATCAAGTGCCATGCAAAAATCGTTTCTCCGTAAATAGCCATTTATGATAATCCCTTGAACGTTCCACACAACAATGTCCCTTCTCTTCATAATTTCAACAATCTCTAAAGCGTCTGAAATCCTTCCTGCCTTACACAGCCCTCTCACTAAGGTCTCAAAATATTCAGGTTCAAGAACTGCATCTTTATATTTGAGGTCACGAATCAATTCCAAAGCTTCTTTAATCCTTCCAGAAATACAAAAGCTCTTAAGCATACACCCAAAAACACTGTTTTCCGGCATCAGACACAACCGAGTCATGTCATTTCCAAGCAAATTAACAGCTGCAACATCTCCTGATTCTGCCATACAGTTCATAAGCATCTTATACAACCTTACATCATCAAGTACAATATCCTTCTTGACCATGTCCTTATAGAACTCCATAGCAATATCACCCTTACCTGAACTACAAAGCAAACGAATGATCGTTCTATATGAAACCACATCAGGTTCGCAGCCACACTTTTGCATATTTTCAAAAGCCAACAAAGCTTCACTGATTTTCTTCGCCTTCCCATAAAGAGACACAAGAATGGTCCATGTATTAACATCCTTTTGAACTCTACATTCATCCATTTCATCCACCAACTTCTTCACCAACCCAAACTCCTTACCTTCTCCGACAAGACACAACATGGTATTATAAGTCTGTGTCGTATGACGAAAACCACCTTTAAGCTTCAACCAGTTAAAAACCCTCAAACCCAAATGCGGCATTTTAAAACACCTTTTCAAAACTCTATCGAAAACCTCAACATTCAATTCACAATAACCCATCTTTTCTAATCGCTCTTCCATAGAAACCGAACCATTTTCACCTCGGATTATTTCCATAATCTCACCCACCATTCGACACATATCTTCTTCTCCCAATTTAACCAACTGGTTATCTTCCAAAACGGTAAAGTTTTCGTCTTTATCAAGTACCACACTCTCTGCAGCATTTTCACAAACAGGTTCAGTGCAATCATGTTTCTCCTTAAAACCCAACTGGGTATCACGAATTTCGAGTGGAAACAAAAACCCAGATGGGGAATTATCATGGATTACAGTATCGGAACCTAAAATCTCAGTAATCTCGTTGAAAAGTGCACGTGAGGGTTCAACGTCTGAATTGGAAAGTTGATCTGTTGTTTTGTGAGAATGTGAAAGTTTTGATGAATTTGAGAATGTAGAAAGATGAAAAACATGATGAGAATGTGAAAGGAAAGATGAATCATAGGATCGGAGTTTGATTTTTAATAATGCTCTCATGTTTTGTTTTCTGCATTTGACATACACAAATGTTAGGGACAGTGTACGAAGAAAACAGAGAACGAATAAAAAATCCTTTCAAAATGGCTTAAGAAAAATAACTCCTTTAAGAAAAAAACAAAAGAGAATGAATAAACAAATAAATAGTTTTAACGAAAATCAAATTGTAATTTTTTTTTGAGAAAAAAATCAAGTAGATTTTTTTTACAAAAAATCAAGTAGAATTTAAATATTACAAAATAATATTGTTTTATTGTTAACCTTTCGGTTCTTAGGAGATCACTATTGATGCGGAGTTTGACCGTAAGATAAATATAATTCACCAACCTAACCAAAAAAAATATTGTCTGACCAATACCTATTTTGTTAAAGGATAGTTTGACCAAAAGTTATTCGACATAAAAATCAAACTTAAATTCTCTTGAATGATTTGTCTTTTGATGGAGGACATTAACAAATTCTTTTTTGAGCAAAGGCAAATTAATTCATTTCATTCATAATCAACGAATACAAAGTAGTTAAAACATAATTGAAAACGTCTCGCTAACTTGTACCATAAGGGCACACGATAAGAAACTAAATGTAAAAATTTAATTTTGAAAATTGTGCATTCATAATCTTAAAAGTTTAAAAACTTATTTTTTTAATACAATATTTATTTTTTAATTCTATATTTAGATTCTTATCTTCCGTCATTAGCCTTTGTTTGCGAGTTCGGAGGGGAAGGGAGGAGAGAGTTTGGAAAAAAATTACGGAGTAAGTGGAAGAAATAGAGCACATTGGGATGAGGAGTGTTTTTTTTTTTTGGCTAAAATATGTAAATCGTCCCTGTAAATTCGCGTGTTTTTGGTTTTCGTCCCTGTATCTTTTTTTTGTTCTAAAACAAACCCTGTAAGTTACAAACGTTTTGATTTTCGTCCCACCCGTCAGCATCTGTTACAAAAACGTTGATGTGTCTAACGGTGACTGACGTGGCGTTGTTTGACGTGGCAAAACAAGCTTATTTGTCCTTCCAGGCAAGATTACAAGGACCAAAATCAAAAACGAAAAATTACAGAGGGACGAAATTCAAAATCACTAAGTTACAAAAATTGAAATTAAAAGCCTTGTTTCCATCTTCTTCCTCTCTTTGTGTCTTCTTCCTCTCTCTTCCATATTCTTCTTGCATGAACTTGTAACATTATTTCCTTGCATTCCATTGTCGTAACTCATTTTGTTTCATTTGCGGACAACAATAGTACAACATTGGAACTAAAGTGACACTTCCAACAGTGCTACTCTCACCAAAAAATAACTTGAATACCAAAATCAAATTTTGTGTCTTGAAAACTAGCTAGGTTTTCAAACACTATGCAGAGGAAGAATAAGAGAATAGAAAACATCAAAGGTTAATGGCAAGAAAACATAACTTAAACCATCATAAGATTAAAACAAACCAGTTGCATGATGCATCTGAGATTAGAATCATTAATCTACTTCCACACACCAGTAAACTTTGGCTCTCTTACAAGATGAAGCAATTCCATATACTATAAAATCATACTATATATTTTGCTCAAGTCTACAATCTCTTGCTAATTGATTTCTCCAGAAGGAAAATTAAATTTGTAAATAACTATGGTTTGAAGGTCTTCAATTATTTTATATACAAATAACTGCAATTTCATAAGTCAAGATTAGACTCTAATTTGTACAACTACATAACTCAATGAACTTCTAAGAAACACATATTATATTACACCATCAAATATTCATTTTTTTTTTTTTAAATTCCATCACATGGCAAAATTAAATTGTTGAGTTCTTGTTAATTTTAAGTGAAGTTAACTTAAAAAAGGACGAAAAAAACATATTAAGATTTACTAGTTCCAGAATTGACCTAATGTATATAAAGACCTCCATTGGATTTATAAAATGATGCTACACTATATATGAACATAACTACCTTATCCTTCATAAAACTACTTATTGATAAACAAATCAGTACACAAAAACCAATAACCTGTGTTGATTTATGTTGTTAGGTACTAAATTTTTATTATCCGACAAAGTTCACTATACAGAGGTTGGAACTGGGTTCCCACAACAACATTTGGTTATTTGATGTGGCTGGCAATTTGTGTTTGTTCCTTTTATTGAGAGAAACATATTTCTTAAAGACTGTTTGAAATTTTGAACTGCTAACGGAGAATAAAATGAAAATTCTAAGCTAACTTATCACCTTTTTCTCCCATAAACATGTACTTACTCATGTGACATAGGACAAAAAATGAGACAGATTTTGGCCTCAAAATGATGAAGTATATGTTTGGTGAATGGAGAAATCACGATACAAAGTCAGGAGAAGCTACAAATGGTATCTTTACAATTTCACAGTGAAGAGAATCTAAGCAGAAAAAGAATAATATGGATGAGAGAGGAAGAAGATGGAAACATCAAGGATTTTTAATTTTAAACTTTGCAATTTAGTGATTTTTAATTTCGTCCCTATGTAATTTTTCGTTTTTGATTTTGGTCCCTGTAATCTTTCCTAGAAGGACACATAAGCCTGTTTTGCCACGTCAAACAATGCCACGCCAGCCACCATTAGACACATCAACGTTTTTTTTAACAAAAGTTAACGTTAGGGACTAAAACCAAAAAGTTAACAATTTACAGGGTTTGTTTTAGAACAAAAAAAGATACAGTGACGAAAACAAAAAACACGCGAACTTACAGGGACCTTTTACATATTTAAGCCTTTTTTTTTTTAATAAAGGGATGAGGAGTTTTGGTGGGCTTATTTTTCTTCAAAATATAAAACCCTCCTCATTTGGGGGAGTTAAAAAATTGTATTAGAGGAGGGTTTTGGAGAGTTTCAGAGGATTTATATGATTTATTCAAATTTAATCTATGTTGTTATAATACTTTTAAAATTAAAAATATATTAATCAAAAACATTAATTTATCACTCTCTAAAAAAATTCTCTTCCAAAAAACATGAAAAATTTCTCAATTTTCCCCTGTATTTCTCACACCCCAAAACATTTCATTCCCCTTCCCTCTAAATCCCAAACAAAGTCTTAAGGCACAACACAAAAGTTAACATTTTCCAAAAAATTAAATTAGCATCTCGCTCATTTGGGAAAATTGAAAGAATTAAATAAAATGGTAATTGTTTGATGAGGAATGCTAGCAGCACCCTCTTTTGAATAATTTCTTTAGTACTCACTTTTTTATCTGATGAAATCAATGTATATCCCACCACTTTATGTGGGTTCTATTTTCAAAGTGTGGGTCCTACATTGATTTCACCCAATAAAAGAGGGAGTGTTAGAGAAAGGGCTTATTACTCCTTTTAATTAGCAGTATATTATTAGTCTTGATTGAGGAAAAAAGAAATTCGATGTGAGTTGACTGTTTTCATACTATATTAATTACGAATGGATACTATAATGTCTATAAATGAATAACCATAAAGAAACATTATCGTCCATCATCATCATTAACAAAAGAAAGAATGACACCTTCAACATATCTATCCTTATTGCTCACCATATCAATGATCTTTATTTCTCACGCCATTTCACCAACATCAAGCCCTAACTTGTATAAAAGTGTATGTAAAGAAACTAATAAACAAGACCCCCACTATGAACAACCTTGCCTGAAACTTTTAGAACCCTACCCACAAATTACTTCTGCCAAAGATTATCTAACTTTTTCAAGATTATTTTTAAGGATTGTGGCAATAGAGAATGCAACAAAAGCCCAACATCAAGTCAAAGAAATGAAGAAAAAGTATCCTTCTTCTCAAACCATCAAAGGATGTGCCCTAAATTATGATAAAGTGGTTGATGAGTTACAAATTGCGTTGGATGAGTATTCGGAAACTATAAGCTTGGATGTTGCATATGCTAGTGATGCACTTGAAGAGTGCGAACATAGCTTAGTTAATGAAAAGATTGTTAATACTTCTTCCCTTTCTACACTCAACAGTGAGATGAGGTTTATTATTGCTATTATATCGTTTGCTTCAGATCATCTACAATAAATTTATGTTGAATGAATAAAAAACCACAAATTTCACCTTGCTTGTAATTTGTTTTTGTATATTATTATTGGTATCAATGAAGGCATGTTTGTGGTTGGTATAATTATATGCTCAGAAGAAGTTTTGCTAAGTTTGTTCTCACTTTCATCCGCTCTCTTATATGAAAATTGTCTTTTAAGGGATTTTCTGATAATTTTATAGTTGTTGATCATTCTACGACATCAAATTGTATGACACGTCAGATAGAATAACTCACATCAACCGTATTCTAAAAATTAATCATCTTCAACATGTTGCAAAGTATTCTAAAAATTGGAGATACTCCTCATAATTAATCCTACGAACGGTGAAATCGGCAAAATTTGGAGGAGATTCTAGAAATGAATTTTATCATGTATTATAAAGTTGGCTCTGGAAATTCAATCAGAAACATGTGTTAGCTTGGATGAAACCGACAAGACTTAATATAAAGGTGCTCATAAATCAAACCATGATGGAATTTGCTTATATAAAGTTGTTTAAGGAATGAAAATTTTTAAAATCTGCTCATCCATGAAATTTCATACACACTTCAGCCCGTACTATTTATCATTTTCCTAGTAATATATACATCCTTCACACCTAACTAATCTCAATCTTCTTTCTAAACTCGTATTTATAACTCGATCTTCTTTTTTGACAAGAAATAACTCGATCTTCTTTGTTATTCTCTATTTGTTGTTGTCTCCATTTCATTTTTTGAGGAATTGTTTTCTTGGTACTTGTTTATCTCGTTTTTTATTTTTGTTTTTATTCATTTATTTTTCCTTAAGCACATGATTCATTTGTTTTTCAATTTATCATTTCTTGTTTGAGAAGGTTTTAGTCGATACCTCTTTCTACTTAAAAAAAAAAAAAAAAAAAACACAAAATTGAATTGAATAGGTTTGGGTGGTGCCTAGGGTTGGAAATAGGCCAGTCCATCTTACAAGGACGACTTAACCTCTTTAGGCCTGGACTGGATTGGACTGACCTATTTATTAAAAAGGTTAGACCAAAACTTTTTAAAAAGCATATTTGATCAAATAGGTCAAGCTTAGGCTTTTAAAAAAGCATGTTAAGCATAATAAGTCGGCCTATTTATAATCATAATATTAAAATTATTTTTTACATTATTATTATTATATATTAAACATAAGAACAATCCCATTATCCCCTAAAAAAAAAAAATCATTCCCCTTCCAATTTACTTGTAGAGAAATATACTTTTATGTAGGCAGGCCTATTTAACTTATTTAGTAGGTCAAGTGAACTATTTGATGGTCTTTGTTACGATATTATATGATCTTCTCATTATTGTAATTAATATCTCAATTATAATAGGATCAATTAGTTTTATGTGTAATTGTTTTCCTTGATTTCTTGTCTCCTATCGTACAATATATATAGGAGCATCTTATTGTAATTGAGAGCTTTCAGTAAATATACAAACATATTTCTCCATGTCTTTTCCTGAGTTTCTATGTATTTCCTGAGTTTCTACATGGTATCAAGAGCTTAGGCTTTCGATTCATTTTTTTTTCCTGTGGTGTTTAAGTTATTTGTTTTTCACCGTCACACATATTATCTCATCATATTTTACTTTATATATAAAAAAAAAAATATAATAATAATTACCGCTGCCGCCGTCTCGTTTATTTATATACTCATGTTCAATTTCCTCACAAGTTCCACTTTTTTGAGTCTCTTTTCCCCTTATAACAATTGTTAGGTTGCGACAACAATTGTTAGCTTGTCCTGTAGTAAATTGGCTAATTACAACTTGGCCAATTTTCATCAAAACAACATCGAAAGTTTTTTGGTGAGATCTTTTCAATTTCTTGTTTTGTCAGTCAATTTTCCCCAATTCAGTTCTTACCGTATTATTCTTCCTTGATTCTATAATGGAGAAACTTGAAGTCACGCCTCCTATTTCAATTATTCTCAATGGTTCTAATTATAACCACTGGGCTGAATCTATGTGCGGATTCTTGAAAGGTCGCAGGCTTTGGCGTTATGTAACCGGTGATAAAAAGTGCCCCACCAAAGGTAAAGATGATACTGCAGATGCCTTTGCTGATAAATTAGAGGAATGGGATAGCAAGAACCATCAAATTATTACCTGGTTTCGCAACACCTCCATTCCTAGTATTCATCTGCAATTTGGGCGTTTTGAGAACGCAAAAGAGGTATGGGATCATTTGAAACAAAGGTACACTATTTCTGATTTATCTCATCAATATCAATTGTTGAAGGATCTTAGTAATTTGAAACAACAATCTGGTCAACCTGTTTATGAGTTCTTAGCACAGATGGAAGTTATATGAAATCAGTTGACATCATGTGAGCCTTCATTAAAAGATGCAACTGATATGAAAACATATGAGACTCATCGCGATCGTGTTCGTCTTATTCAATTTTTGATGGCTCTTACGGATGAATATGAACCAGTCCGAGCATCTTTGTTACACCAGAATCCTTTGCCTACACTTGAGAATGCTCTTCCTTGTCTCAAGTCTGAAGAAACTAGGTTGCAGCTTGTTCGCCCAAAAGCTGATCTAGCCTTCGCAGTTACAAACAATGCAACCAAGCCTTGTCGCCACTGTCAGAAATCTGGACATTCCTTCTCTGATTGCCCAACTATTGAATGTCGTAATTGTATGCAAAAAGGTCACATTGCTTCAAACTGTTGTCGGTATTGCAAGAGTCCAGGGCACTTGATTCAAAATTGCCCCACTCGTCCTCCACGACCTAATCAGAACAAGAATCAACCTCGTCCTAATTCTTCTAGGCCGGTGCTTGCAACTGTTTCGAACTGAGGTAATGCGAGCCACAGGAGCAAAAGTTTCTTCATAATCAATACCATACTCTTGAGTGAAGCCTTTGGCCACTAGACGAGCTTTGTATCGCTCAATTGAACCATCTGAATGTGTCTTGATTTTGTATACCCACTTGCATCCAACCAGAGGCTTATTAGATGGAGGATCAACAAGGTCCCATGTGTGGGTTTTCTCTAATGCTTGTAATTCTTCTATCATAGCTTGCTGCCAATGAGGATCTGTAGAGGCTTCCTTATAGGACTGCGGTTCATGAAGGTGAAGCATAGTAGAATAACAATGGTAATCACGAAGGTAAGAAGGTGTATTTCTTACCCTTCCAGGAATCTCAGTAGTGGATGGTGCAGGATCAACAATTGGAACATCATCATTTGAAGTGGATGGAACATCGGAAGGGGAAGAGAGCTCACTAGAAGAACCTGCATATGTGTCACTATTAAAATAGTCAACATCAGGGTTAGTAAATAAAGGAGTGGAAGTGGACGGAATTGAAACAAAATTTGACAAGGAAGAGAACATTTTATGTTCCCAAAAGACAACATGACGGGAGGTGCGAATGCGTTGAGAAATGGGATCCCAACATCGATAACCTTTATGTTCAATACCATAACCAAGAAAACAACAAAGACGGGCACGAGGCTCAAGTTTAGTATGTTCGTGGGGTTGGAGGAGGACAAAACAAGCACAACCAAACACCTTAAGTAAATTATAATCAGGTGTAGTATGGTAAAGACGCTCAAAAGGAGAGATATTACCAAAGATAGATGAAGGAAGACGATTGATAATGTGGACAGCAGTAAGAGAAGCTTCACCCCAAGCACGTTCAGGACAAGAGGCTGAGATAAGCATGGCACGGACAAAGTCAAGAATGTGACGATGTTTTCTCTCAGCACGACCATTTTGTTGAGATGTATATGGACAAGAGAATTCAGACAAGGTACCCTGCTCACCAAGAAAATCTAAGAGTTTAGAATCACGATATTCCATGGCATTATCTCGGCGAAAAACTTTAATAATTTTAGAAAATTGTGTTTGAATCATTTTTGCAAACTTAATGTAAATTTGAGGAAGCTCATGACGATTTTTCATCAAGTATATCCATGTAAAACGAGAATAATCATCAATAAACAAAACAAAATACCGAGAACCTCCCATTGTAGGAGTGGGAGCAGGTCCCCAAATATCAGAGTGGACAAGATCAAACGGTGAAGCTGAAATATTAGTACTTTTATTAAATGACAAAGCTGGTTGTTTAGCCGTTTGACAGGCAGTACAATCAAAAGACTCATTAGTTACTGATCCTAAATGACCTTGACACACTAGAGGACGCAATTTTCCAATAGAGCTATGAGCAAGACGTTGATGCCAAAGCTGGATGGAGGAATCTGTGGAAGCAGCACAAATATTTTTGGAGACACGAGGAACATGTAGTTGAGTGAGCTCAAATAACCTTCCGATCTTACATCCAGTCCCTATGAGTTGTCCCGTCTGTTTGTCCTGCACACGACAACCGGAGGAAGAGAAAGTAAGTTCATAACCAAGATCACATAATTGGCCAACAGAGATAAGATTAAAGTTTAGTTTTGGGATGAGATATGTATCAGGTAAGCTTAGATTAGATAAGGATATAGAACCCTTATGACTTACAGGCATAAGAGACCCATCAGCTGTGTGGATAGAATGAGTAGTGATATTTTCAGATAAAGATGAAAAAAGATGGGATGAAGATGTCATGTGGTTACAACAGGCAGAATCTAAATACCATTTAGAATTACCTGGTGTGGTGGAAAGAGCTGCATGAGTATTACCGTTACCAGATGGAAGAAGTTGTCTAAGGATGGATTCAAGGTCAGTCGCAGAGAAAGCACGTTGAGAGGCTTCTAGAGATTCATTGGCAGAGGAAACAGTTGCAAGCACCGGCCTAGAAGAATTAGGACGAGGTTGATTCTTGTTCTGATTAGGTCGTGGAGGAAGAGTGGGGCAATTTTGAATCAAGTGGGTATACAAAATCAAGACACATTCAGATGGTTCAATTGAGCGATACAAAGCTCGTCTAGTGGCCAAAGGCTTCACTCAAGAGTATGGTATTGATTATGAAGAAACTTTTGCTCCTGTGGCTCGCATTACCTCAGTTCGAACTCTTTTAGCCATTGCAGCCTCTCGCCAATGGTCACTTACACAAATGGATGTTAAAAATGCATTTCTGAATGGTGAATTAGAAGAAGAGGTTTATATGCGTCCTCCTCCAGGTTATACTTGTCAGGAAAGCAAAGTTTGTCGTCTTCGTAAGGCACTTTATGGTCTTAAGCAAGCACCTCGGGCTTGGTTTGCTAAATTTCACAGTACTCTAAGTCAGTTGGGTTTCTCTTCAAGTCCTCATGATTCTGCTCTTTTTACTCGAAAAACAGAAAATGGTACTATTGTGTTGCTACTTTATGTTGATGACATGATTATTACTGGTAATGACTCTGTTGGAATTGTCGAGCTTAAGCAATTCTTGTTTCAACATTTTGAGATGAAGGATCTTGGACCGTTAAGTTATTTTTTGGGGCTTGAAGTTTTATCTTCCATTGATGGTTTATTTCTCTCACAGGCTAAGTATGCTTCTGATCTTGTCTCTCGAGCAGGTCTCACTGATTGTAAAATTGAGCACACTCCTCTTGAACCAAATGTTCGATTTTCTCCTCAAGATGGTACCTTACTTGACGATGCAACTCTTTATCGTCAACTCGTAGGCAGCTTGATTTACCTTACTGTTACTCGACCAGATATCTCTTATGCTGTTCATTTAGTTAGTCAATTCATGAATGCCCCACGGAGCACCCATTATGCTGCTGTTCTTCGAATCATTCGGTATATCAAGGGTACTATGTTTCATGGTCTTCACTATTCAGTCACATCTCCCTTGATTCTTAGAGCCTACTCTGATGCAGATTGGGCAGGTGATCCTAGTGACCGTCGCTCTACTACTGGTTTTTGTATTTTTCTTGGAGACTCTCTTATTTCTTGGCGTAGCAAGAAACAAACTCTGACAGCTCGCTCTAGTACAGAAGCTGAGTATCGTGCCCTTGCTGATACTACATCTGAGATATTGTGGCTTCGTTGGCTTCTTGCTGATTTAGAGACATCTCAATCTTCACCTGTTGATCTTTATTGTGACAATCGCAGTGCCATTCAAATTGCCCACAATGATGTTTTCCATGAGCGCACTAAGCATATAGAGATTGATTGTCACTTCATTCGTCAACATCTTCTTCGTCATGAACTACAGCTTGTCTCCATTGGCACTCTTGACCAGCCAGCTGATTTGTTTACAAAACCTCATTCTCCTAGTCGCTTCCGCATTTTAGTATCCAAACTCAAGTTGGTCACAATTCCACCTACTTGAGTTTGAGGGGGGATGTTACGATATTATATGATCTTCTCATTATTGTAATTAATATCTCAATTATAATAGGATCAATTAGTTTTATGTGTAATTGTTTTCCTTGATTTCTTGTCTCCTATCGTACAATATATATAGGAGCACCTTATTGTAATTGAGAGCATTCAGTAAATATACAAACATATTTCTCCATGTCTTTTTCTGAGTTTCTATGTATTTCCTGAGTTTCTACAGTCTTATTGTAAAGTGGCCTGAAAGTAAGCTTTCAAACCATTCCTTTAAATATGTCAGGCTAGACCAAGAAAAACAGCCTATGACAGGCCTGACTCAAGCTTTTAATTTTTTTTGTAAGCCAGACTGACCTTTCAAAATCTGACCTGACCTGACCTATTTCCACCCCTAGCTGGTCCCATTGTTTTTCTCTTCCAAAGTCCACAAGTCCACAACGATGACTTGTTTCTCCACCAAACAACAAAAAGAGCGAGCACACGATATTTAGAGTAGGGGTTTTACTTTTATATAAGACGAGGCAGTGTTGTTGTGGGTTCAATTTAAATGGGAAATTTTAAAAATTCTATTATTGCTTGCATCGATGGAAGGTTGTAGGAATAGATTAGAAAGATAGATATGATGATGGAAAGTGAAGAGATGAAAGAGAGATGGTTAGATGTAAAAGAAGTATATCGCTATCATAGACTTTAAATAAATCCCGCCACATATGAATATGGGGATTTTAAAATAAAAAAAAAGGATAAACTTAGGAGATTAAAATTGCATAAAATAAATTAGGAGGGCCAAAATTGCACATATATAAAAGTTGGAGAGTTAAAACTGTATTTAAACCTTTATTTTTTTACCAAATAATTAAGATTAATTGACAATTTTTTATCATTAGGTAGTTGAACGTATAATGAACACACCGCTCTACCCATTAGTGACGGAAGATTGACTCATCTGAAAAGAAAAAAAAAATCATGGTGAATACTCTATTCGTGTGCAAGAATTACTTGATACATCCCATTTTAAGATACAAAGCACTTGGAATCTAACTTGGAAGCTCAAGATTCCCCCAAAAGTAAAAAAAAAAATTATGTGGCCAATCTGTAGAAATTGCTTACCAACTTATGTACATCTAAAAGATAAAGGAGTCACATGTCGTATGGATTGTACACTGTGTACGGTGGGCATTGAAGATGCATTTAATTTATTTCTTCAATGTCCAGGTAGTTTAAGTGTTTGGAGTATGTTTCCTTTGTTTTCTTCTATTTCTATTTTGCTACAACAAGATATGAATAGCAAGAATATTATTTTCAAAGCATTACATGATTTATCTAAGGAAGATGCGGCTTTATTTTGTTGTGTTGTGGAGTATCTGAAAACAAAGAAACAATAAAGTGTGGAATGAGGTAGTTGATGCTAAAGTTTATGTTGTGGAGAGAATAAAAGCTATGCTTCATGACTAACAAGATGCATGTTTGGCAGTTGGCTAACACCCCCGCAGTTCTTGCATCAACCAGTCAGAACCAGCCATCACCGACTCTTGATGGGGGGGGGGGCTTCCACTTCGGTACTACATGGTGTACGTAAGTGGCAGCTATGTCGGGGAGATACAAATGCTGACGCCACTTTCTCTTCTTTTCCCTCAACCGAACAGGTATTGACATTTGTGTTTGTGATTCATATGATACTTTTTGTTCTGGCCAAGACTGTTACGTATCCTTGTCTTGTTTCGGTTGACATGAGCGAAGCACTTGACTTGCATTTGGCTTTATAATGGTTGAGTGACATGCAATTTGATAGCGTGGATTTTGAAACGGGTCCTAAGCTGACTTCTGATGCTTTTCTATGTCTGAATTTGGTTTCATTATTTCTTCTTGTTGTTCTTTGTTTACTTCTTTATTTTCTAACTCTAGGGTCGAGTTTATTAGGCGACAAGCCAATGAGGTCGCTCATACTCTTGCAAGAGAAACCACATTCCTAGCTGATCCTGCTGTTTATTTTGAAATACTCATTGTATTGAAACTCTTATTATCAAGTAAATGCTATAAGAATGTTTCCTTAAAAAAAAAAAACATATCAATACTAACCAAATCCTTTCATAAAATAATAATGGGCTAAAATATGTTTTTGGTCCCTACAAATATAGCGAGTTTGAGTTTTAGTCCCTGGTAAAAATTTTATTTGAAAATTGTCCTTGCAAAATTTTTTGTTTTTTAAAATAGTCCCTGAACCCACTTTCTTGGTGATTTGTCTCATTTTTGCCTATTTGAAATATGCTGACTATGCAAACCTGTACATGTGGCATCCAGTTGGCAATTATTCAATTTTACCTAATTAAAAAATATTTTAAAAAATCAGAAACTATATTTTTGAAATTTAATAAAATTATCTCCCCATGTTCATCTTCTCTTAGTATCATCTTCTTCCCTCCACTCTTTCTTCATCATTTTCATAAACTTTATCATCTTAATCAAACAAACATAATTTTTTTTAGAAATTAATCACTTCCTATCATTCTCATCTTAATGAAACAAACATAATCGTCCTCCTTCTTCGTATCATTCTTCTTCCTTCCAAATCTAAATTCATAATTGAAGCATAAAAGATCAAGATGAATCAAGCAGAAACCAAGCTCATAATCGTCCTCCTTCTTCGTATCATTCTTCTTCCTCCCAAATCTAAATTCATAATTGAAGTATAAAAGATCAAGATGAATCAAGCAGAAACAAAGCTCATAAAATTATCTTCACAAACTTAAATAAAAGCGAACAAAACACAACACAACACAACAATAAGGTCGGAGTGACCTTCATGATTGAGGGAAAATACATAAAAGTTCCAGATCTTGGTGCAGTAACTTTGTTAAAGACCCAATTTCCATAAACAATTTGATCGAATTGGATCTAAGTGTGGTTGTGAGAAAGATGAATGGTGTAAAGGGTAGTAATTACACATCTGAGAAATGAATTGGGGGATGAAGATGATGAATTTGATGATCAAACTCAATAACAAGCATCACTGTCCAGATCGATCAGAAAACCAGATAGTGTATTGAAGAGGAAACAAGAAACAAATTGAACAAAACACACCCAGAAGCAGAAATGAATATCAAAATAGAAGATGAAGATATGGGTTTAAACCCACACCATTTTCCAGAATTTCAATTTGGATTTGGATGAATTGATGAAGATGAAGATGTTGCACGAAGATGAATTTAGTTTTCCAGAATTTTGATTTGATTAAGATGAATTGATGAAGCATTGAATGAAACAATGAAGAAGAAGAGGAACGAATAAGAGGATCCGTGAAGAATAAGAAGAGGGTGAAATGGAAGGAGATTCTATTTTTAATATATTAAAAATAAGGTTAAAGTGCACTTTCCCCCCTCTAACTTTCAAAAACTTGCAATTTTGGCCCCCTAAGTACAAAAACTACAATTTTAGTCCCCTAAGATTTAGCCCCATTGCAAATTTGATACTTTTGGTCAATTTTGACCTAGTCAACGCTTGCATGGCATGCCAGCGTGTAAATAATGAATTAAAAAAATTAAAAATAATAAAATCATTTTATAAATTAAATAAATAAAAAAAGATATTAAATAATATAAAAAAATCAGAAAAAATTTAAAATAAAATCCAAAATAATACACATTCAATCTTCAATTTTCATGTCTTCATAACAATCTTCAAAAAAAAAAATTAATTCAAAAGGCATAAAATTGTATTCATTTTCTAATCAAAGTTGTTACCTTTTAGTTTTATTTTTATTCAAGTTGTTACCACATAAAAATGCAAGACCGAACAACATTTCAACCCATGAAACAAAATTTTCCAGAACAAGAACATTGCAAAAGATATTGGGCAAAAGGTGGTGCTTTAAGGAACATACCAGTTGGTGTTGGAACAAGAAAAGTTACAAAACGTTCATCAAGTTCTAAACGTTCAACAACACCATCTTCATCTTCTCCATCAACATCATCCACTTCTTCAGCAGCAAAAGTTTCAGCTTCAGTTCCAGAAACTGACCCGACCCAGATTCATGTTGACCCGATTGTGAGAAATTTTGGTGAAGGTCTTCTTCTTACGCTTCTTAGCTCCACCACGAAGACGAAGAGTGTAACGCCCTAGTTGTTATAATTAATTATTTTAATTTATGTGGAGTATATATATATTTATATATGATGTTTGGTGATTTATGCGGAGTGTATGCATATATTTATATATATATGTGTGATTTTGGATGATTTATGTGGTGAATTATTTTATTATATAGTTATTTAATAATAATTAGAATAAGTATGAAATAATAATTATTTTGGTGTTTTGGGGAGTTAATAGAAGTTAATAGAAATTATGGGGAGTTAAATGAAATATTAGGGAGTTAAGTAAGAGGGAAGTTGGGAAATAGATGTCAGAAGCAGTTTTTACGTGAAACCAAGCCAAGGGAGAGAAAACCAGGAACAAGAGAGAAGAACCAAGGGAATCCATTTTTGCTGTGCATTTTCATTCTGAACTAAGGTAAGGGTGAGGTTTACTTCAAGAATGTAGTTATTAAATTCTGATTTTGTGTTTAACAGAGTTTTGGTGAGAATTGGGGAAATTGAGTTTTTATGATGAAATGATGAATTTGAAGTTGTAAGTGTGAATTTGGTGTTAGAAATAGGTTCTAAGTGCATACAGAAAGTTAATTCGTATCTGTAAACTGATTTGGGGAGTGATTGGAAGAAAAATGAGATTTTTGGGTAAAACCAGTTTTCTGCCCGTACAGAAGTTCATCGCTCGCCTCGCGAGTAGCTGTGCTCGCCATGGCGAGTGAGCAACTTCATAGCTCGCCTCGCGAGCAGACCAACTCGCCATGGCGAGTAGCCCATATCAAAACTTGATTTTTGAAAAGTTGTTATAAGATGTTTTGGGGATGGTTTAAGGTACCTGGATGATTTTAATGATGAATGGTGAAAGTTTTGGATTAAAAAGGTGAATAGGGAACTTAGAATTGGGATTTGAGTGAGAAAATGTCATTTTTCCCGAGAGCACCTGATGTTCACTCGCCTCGAGTTCGCCTTGAACTCGCCATGGCGAGCTAGTGTTTTGTGAACTCGCCATGGCGAGCAGTTGTGCTCGCGAGGCGAGCTGCACAGTTCCTGAATGTTGTTTTGCTAGCTTGAATAGTAGTGGTTGATGTTGTTGTTTTTGAGCATGGTTATATATAATTATGCATTATTTTGGTTGATTGAACTACTGGATTAATGATTACTGATGATGGTTGAAATGTATGCCAATTGCTGAATCATACATATTGTTAAAGTGGAGTCATATTGAGTTGCATTGCATGGTCAGTTGTATGTAGATATACACAAGTAGGTCCATTGCATATGCATAAAACAACGGTGAGGGCTTCGGTCCTGGAGTACTAGTTGCTCAACAGCGGTGAGGGCTTCGGTCCTGATGAATGCTTTAACCATTCAAAAGCGGTGAGGGCTTCGGTCCTGTTTGGTACCACATGCATATTGCATTTCATTGAGAAGTCTAAGATGGTGTCTTAGCAGTGTTGTCATGTCATTTGCATGAGTCTTGGTTGTTGATTGCAGTTATTATCTGATGGTTGATGTTGATGTTGAATATGCATTTATATATATTCATTGTGATGGTGGTGTATTGATGTTGTTTGTTGCTTATGACTTATATATATATATATATATATATATATATATATATATATATATGTTTACAAGATGATGTGTTTGATGATTAGGGTGTTAGATTCAATTGAAGATTTTAATATCTATATTTATTGTTGTGAATCTCACCCCTTCTGCTTGAAAATGTTGCCCTTCCTATGGGTAACTTGCAGGTGACCCTGAGTAGTTGGTGGTGGCTCAATGTCGTGTCTAGGGCTCTGATACGTGGGATGGGAACTATTATTTATATTTATTGTTGTTTCTTTTCCATGGTATCAAATTTTGGAATTGTGATGTGGAGCCTTTATTGTCTTTTGAACAATGTTGTTGAATTATGCTAGAGGCCTTTAATGCCATAGACTGTTGTTGGATGTTATGAGGTTATGGATTTGAAAACTATTATGTTGCTATGTTTTCATAAATAATAAGTTGCTTGATTAAATAGTTTTATTTTCTATTTAAGAAATTTTGAAATGACGTGTAGCATGTCCATTGTGGATTACTCTGATGTATAAATGTTATTTAATTGTTTTTGGGTAACGGGGTGTTACAAAGAGCAAGGTGGAGAGTGGATTCGTTCTGGATGTTATAATCGACGAGAATGCGGCCGTCGTCCAAGGAAGGTGCACGGAAGCTACGAGATCTTGACGGTGGCGAAGTTGTATCAGGAGGGGTTGTCATTGGGAACGGCGACGACGTCTTCCAAGGGGGGAGACTCTTCCCGGAGATAAGATCCGACGAGAGTTCATCACCTCGCTTCCTTTTTCATTTCCCTTCCTTTTAATTTTAATTTTTTTCTGATTTTTTTTTTATAATTTAATATCTTTTTTTATTTATTTAATTTATAAAATGATTTTATGACATTTTAATTTTTTTGTAATTTATTATTTACACACGTGGCATGCCACACAGGCGTTGACTATGTCAAAATTGACCAAAAGGATCAAATTTGCAATGGGGCTAAATCTTAGGGGGCCAAAATTGTAGTTTTTGTACTTAGGGGGTCAAAATTGCAAGTTTTTGAAAGTTAAGGGGGTAAAAGTGCACTTTAGCCTAAAAATAAATGTTTTTTTAATTTCAAAAATATATTTTTTGATTTTTTTAAAATGTTTTTTAATTAGTTAAAATTAAATTATTGCCACCTGGATGCCACATGTACATGTTTGCATAGTCAGCATATGCCACATAGGCAGAAATGAGACAAATTAGCAAGAAAGTGGGTCTAAGGACTATTTTTAAAAACAAAAATTTTTGCAAGTACGTTTTTCAAATTTTTTTTTTACCAGGGATCAAAATCCAACTTCACTATATTTACAGGGACCAAAAGCATATTTTAGCCATAATAATAATAATACTAATCAAATCCTAAAGATACTAAAAATAAAAGGGAACACAAGAGAATTAAAAAATCAGCAGCAACAGCCGGCAGCCGGCGGTTAAGCACGTCGGAGTGAACATAGGGATTGCATTGCACGTAGATAGATATCAACAACAAACTACCAGATCACCAATAAAATCAAATCTCAACCGTCCAATCCTCTCTTACCATCCATCTTAGTCGTCCAATTTCTTAAATGTTATTGGTAACGCACCAACGCGTTTTCTCCAAATTTTGTAACATTCTTTCTAACAGAAAAAACCGTATAACTTTCTGTCTCTATCTCTTCCATTTTCAACCTTAATTTCTGTCACATTAATGTTCATCTTCATTTCCCATCTTTAATTCTCTCAAAAGTTTCCATCAAAAGTCTCAATCATCAAAATCTTATAAACATTTTTCTCCATTATTGGTGTTCATTGATATTCGTATAATAACGGGTTTTTTCCATTAATTCCAGCTATAATTTCAACATTATATTGTCACAAAAAAAAAAAAACAAATTCCAGAAATCTTTCATAAATCATTGATTTGATACCCTTTTATATAGCACACTTTCATATCCATGTTGCACACTAGGTTTGTGCAACCATCAAATATTGCGTTGCACCATCAAGCTAATAAGGTAAACACAATTTTATATTTATTTTTTTCCCTTTCATTTTGGTTTTATTTTTTCAATTTTTGGAGGAAAAAGAATTAGGGTTTTGACATTTTAGGTTTCTGAGGTTGAATTTTTTCATGTTTTGTTGTTTGCTATGTTTTAATCTATGAAGCATATTACAAGGACACGTGACACGACACGGACAAACATACCTCTGACACAGACACGATAGAGACGGACACGATAGAGACGCAGTAGGATGATTGGTATAGGGGGTAATTAGTGTTAGATGGGAAACAACTGTGTCGGAACGAGAACCTTTTTTTCAAAGGATGAATCATCATCACGTGCAACTTTTCCAAGTCCATCTTGCTGGTCACGTTCCAAGAAAGATAGTGCACACAAAACAAGTCCAACAAAACCAAAAGAATCTGTTCAAAACAATCCTCCACCGGTAATGAAAATCGAAAAGGAAGATGAAAAGCCGCCACCACAGCAACATCATCATCAAAAACCGCGACAAAAACCACAAACTAATGAAGCTGTTGTTGCTACACCTGCAAAACCAAAGAGACCTCACAATGTGAAGAGACTAGCAAGTGCAGGGCTAAAAGCAGATTCAGTTTTACAGCGAAAAACGGTTAGTCTTAAGGAGTTTTATACTTTAGGACCAAAGCTAGGACAAGGGCAATTTGGAACTACATTCCTTTGTGTGGAGAAATCTACTGGGAAAGAGTATGCATGCAAGTCAATCATGAAGAGGAAGTTGTTGACTGAAGAGGATGTGGAAGATGTGAGGAGAGAGATTCAGATTATGCATCACTTGGCTGGCAGTTCGAATGTGATTTCGATTAAGGAAGCTTCTGAGGATGCTGTTGCTGTTCATGTTGTTATGGAGTTGTGTGCAGGTGGTGAACTTTTTGATAGGATTGTGGAAAGAGGGCATTATACAGAAAGAAAGGCGGCGAAACTTGCAAGGACTATTGTTGGTGTTATTCAGTCATGTCATTCTCTTGGTGTAATGCATCGCGATCTTAAGCCGGAGAATTTTCTTTTTGTTAATCAGCAGGAAGAATCTCCCCTTAAGGCAATCGACTTTGGATTATCTTGTTTTTTCAAACCAGGTTTGTCCAAATGTTAATTCTCTTTTATCTTCAATTGTTTGTTTCTATACAAATTTGACAAAAAAAGGTTGACTATATTAAAGTTTAGGTAGTGATTCATTGGAATGAATTAGGATTCAATGAGAATCATGTCCACAATAGATGCACATTACGGATTCCATATTCATATCGATTGAGTTCAATTTTGTATAGAATTTTGTATCAATTTCGTAAGATACTGACAACCATGGTTTTTCAGATCAATAAAATTTCCCTTTTAACTTCAACTGTGAAGAACAGAGATACTTTTGGGTTAGACAAAAGTCCCTTTTTGGTGAAAAATATTTATTGTGTTTGCTTACCTTTAGAGGCTTTATTTATTTTCCAATGTCCACCCTGTTATATTGATGCTATCTTCCCTGGACATAATGCATCTGGTGTTACATGAAGCTAATTTTTGCATAGGTAATTGCCGTAACATTTGTTGCTAACAGTCAAAGGCTCATTATATTACAGGTGACATTTTCAATGATGTAGTAGGAAGTCCATATTATGTTGCACCTGAAGTTTTACGCAAACGATATGGTCCAGAAGCGGATGTGTGGAGTGCCGGTGTCATCTTGTACATTCTCTTATGCGGTGTGCCTCCATTTTGGGGTGGTAAGAGTTCTTCAGATATCAAACCCATTATATTAATTCCAATCTAGCTATTTGCTTAATTTAATTTCTTTCAAATGTTTCCTGGTTCAAAACATAGTATAACATTTATCTTGATCCTTGGTACTAGAATCGGAACAAGATATATTTGAGGCCATTTTGAATAGCGATCTTGATTTCTCATCGGATCCATGGCCTAGTATCTCTGAAAGTGCAAAAGACTTGGTTAAGAAGATGCTTGTCAGAGACCCTAGTAAGCGGTTAACAGCTTTTGACGTTCTTCGTAAGTTTCTCTGCATTGTTATCCCATTGAAATTTATGGTAGTGAAATGGAAGTTATTAGGCAGCGTACAACCTAATTTTATACCTCATTTGGCATGCATGTGATTGATTAATTGGCTATCATATATTTTTCATACCATAGTCTATATCTTACTCCTTCCGGTCACATTTATAAGCAAAAAACAACTTTTTAGGTACATTGAATAATTAATGTATCTGACTTATAATTATGACTGGATACATTAGTTCTTCAATGAATCTAAAAAGTTCTTTTTTGCTTATAAATGTGACCGGAGGGAGTATATCAAGTTCGAGTAGTTTTCTTCAATACACCTTAAATAGTTAAGATGAAAATCTTTTACCACATTGTTAATGATGATGATCTGATTCTTTGCAGGTCATCCATGGATCCTAATTGATGGAGCAGCACCAGACAAGCCTCTAGATTCTGCAGTTTTGAGTCGCATGAAGCAGTTTACTGCAATGAACAAGCTCAAGAAAATGGCACTTAGAGTAAGTTACTTTTCCCGTCAGATAACTCAGTCACACCTGAGTATTTATATTCCCTCTATTTAGGGATTGATAACGAATATGTCAACTTATTGTATAGGATCTACTTTGATTGTCAAATTTTGCTCTTGTAAATTTTTATGCTGTTCTGTGTAGGTTATTGCAGAGAATCTATCTGAAGAAGAAATTGCTGGATTGAAAGAAATGTTTAAGATGATCGACACAGATAATAGTGGTCATATTACCTTTGAAGAACTCAAGGTTGGACTGAAAAGATTTGGTGCCAATCTAAAAGAATCAGAAATTTACGATCTAATGAAAGCTGTAAGTATAATTCAGGACCGTCTTTATTTCGTCAACTTCACGAAACCTTAGTTAACTATAGCTGCTAACTTCTGTAGTATCTACTTCAAAAAAAAAAAACTGCTGCAGTATCTACTTACTTCTGTTATTACATTAGAAGCATTTGGGTTATGATACCAATTATTTACAATTCAATTGTACAGTCAATACGTAACATTACTAAGTCAACATGGTGTGACATGTTTGGTAGAAAATCGGGTGCCTTGAATATATAGTTACAGGTTCGACTTTAGGGTGGTGAGTATGAAAGAGCATATGTTGAGATAAATCCCATAAATTAATCTCAATACCTAGGTGGATTAGTCTTGGAACATATTCTTAACATAATGATTAATTGATAGTAAAAAAAATTAATAGTAAAGAAAGACGGTGTTTTCGTTATTAGTACTAAATTAATTTGACGCATCGATTCCAATTTATGTTTCGGATTTCAGGCAGATGTTGATAACAGTGGCACGATCGACTATGGAGAATTCATAGCTGCAACATTACACTTAAACAAAGTTGATAGGGAAGATCATTTACATGCAGCATTCTCATATTTTGATAAAGATGGAAGTGGATACATCACAAAAGATGAGCTTCAAAAAGCTTGTGAAGAATTTGGCTTTAGAGATGTCCCCTTGGAGGAAATGATCCGAGAAGTTGATCAGAATAATGTGAGTACATTTTATTTTATTTTTGTTTCTCACATGTTCAATCTACGAGAACTAAGTACGTCAAAGTCTGTTCAAAGTACGTTTTAAGCTTGATAATGACTTTGGTATGGTGTATGTTTTTGCTTTTCAGGATGGAAGAATAGATTACAATGAATTTGTTGCTATGATGCATAGAGGGAATGCAGAAATGGGTAAGAGGGGTCGAAAAGGTAGCAGTAGTTTTAGCATTGGATTTAGGGAGGCACTACCAGTATGTTAATGTAAGAAAAATTTACGACAGTAGTGAATGAGTTTCTTTTAGTTTTTGTAATATAGCATTTTCTCCATGGTGTATTCAATTGAACATAGTTTCTCGAGAAAGATGTCTCTTATTTCTTAAAACAATTCAATTGAAGTTTGCATGAAGTAGCGATCAAATGATGGCCCTATTTGGATAAACAGGTTAATTTGCAGCTTATAACACAAGTGCTTATCATGATAAACACATATGTTAAGTTGTTTTCCTATAATCTATAAATGGAGAGTTTAAGAAAACAAGTCGAAGACAACTAATGAATATGTCATAAGTTGTTTTTACACATTCTTTCAAATAGTCTCACAAGTACTTATATTAATAGATAAACTCAAATAAGTCAATCCAAACCGACCATATATGGTTGATAGAGGTGACTTTTATGATGCCTTACACTTCCGTATGCAATGACAAGTACCTTAGGAAAATGGATTATTTGCGGTAGGGATACTTTACATTCATGTAGTTAATAATACATCAGAGACTATTTAATTATGATCAAACAGTTTACAATGATTTTGATTTTTTTAAAATTGAAAATGCCGAGCTTTAAGTTTATGTCACGATCTTGATCCAATGTGCCGAGAGCTTTAAGTTTATGTCGCGATCACGATCTTGAAAAGGCTAGTCGATGTGTTCATCAACGTATGTTGTTCTGTTCTAGGTCTTCTTAAGCTTTGGTAGTTGCTTCAAGGCCTTTGATATTGTAAAAATCATAATATTCTTAGTGAATGGTATGACAGTCAAAACAGTGTCTTCATCATCTTCCTTCTGAACCTCTTAATGGAGTTCTTAATTGGTTTTGTTTGTCATTGTGTAACTGAAAGTAAATTGTGCAACTCTTCCACACGATATATATTGGTACTAAACGATATGCGCTGGTGTGTAAATTGACCTTCATTGATAGTGGCGGCCTTAGAGGTTGAAGCATAGTGAAGCTCTTATAAGGTAAGGCTAATTTAAAACTGGCTTAAAAGAGACACTTTATTGCAAGAAAATTTAACCTGTAATAAAAACAGGGCGACTTAAAATCAAATCTGTACTCTTTCTGAACATATCATGTATAAAATCATTATACTTTGTGAAATAGAATTTCAACCATATCATGTGCACAGAATTTGAACCAGTTAACATGAAGGGAATAGAAACTACTTTTGATTCCAACAATGGTAAAAACAGTATCAGTCTTTATTTGGGAAGCCAAATAAAAAAACTTCAATAAAAAACTTGTTTTGAGAACAAGGCATTCTGTTTCATTCAAATACATATGTGGCTATTATCAAATTTTTAATCAAGTTCTTTGAGCCAAAGTCGGTTAGTTGTGATTTTTATCAACATGCTCGAACTCATCATCATACTAATTTACCATTTACCAAATAAAACAATGTCAAGTGAACACAGCATACATTAGAGCATCATAAATAAGAGTAAGTCACACAAACAAAGCTGTAAATATTTCCAATGAACATATTACTACCTCGTTCATCTTGTTTGTCGGAATCCAGTTCATAATTCAGCATAATTATAAATATCCAGAAAACGGTTAAGGAGAAAATATAACTGGCTTGTTCTTCTTGTTGTTTTCTTGTTTGTACCATTTTCTCAATCTTGCTCACTGACACTAGGGAGTGAAAGCAAAGACTCGTATAAATAGACACGTATGTTGAACATTTACAATAGTAGGTATGCTCTAGAAACTCTCCTTCGTTATCATATCTAATCAATACAATACGGCAACTTGTTCCAACAATATCACCACTTTTTGTACAACAAATGGGGGAAATGCGAGGAATGGTATCCATGTTGAGAACAAGAGTTTTAGTCCAAGATGACTGCCCTTTGTATTCTTTCATCACCCATATATCAACTCTATCCTTAAACCTCAAAACCCATAGACTGAGAAATCCTCTAAATACCCATAAACTATAATCTGTAGACCAAAATTCAATATCACTTGGGAGAGGAATCTCTAGAAGTTTCCTTTCCGTTAAATGAAAGGCTGCAACAAAGAAATCTATCTCATGACGGAAAGCTAACCAATGAATAGCCCCATTGAAGACCGACTCTACCACAGGATAATCAGAACCAGAACACGGGACCTCAATACAAGGCAAATGGGTAGGACTCACAATTTCGTTCCACACATTAGCTCTCAATGAGAAAATCCTCAAGCGAGATAGCACATCATCTGAGTTTGGAATATAGGATACTGAAACTACCAAGTAATCGTCTTTTGAAGGTGAAAAACCATAGGTAAATGTTTGTATAAGAGTAAAAAAATATGAACCCTCTACATGAACCTATAATTTTGATAGGTAAATCAAGTTTGTGAACAAAATTAGGGTTAAGTAAAGTAGGAGCAGAATGATCGGTAAAACAATGAATCCAAAGCTATGGATCGAAGTTCAGAAGTCTCTGTTACGAACAGAATTCGACGAGTGTGTGTTGCAGCAGTAATCTGAAACTGTGAATTTGCAAAACTGGATTTGAAATAAGAGAAAACCAAGACTTACGAACGCATTTGAAACGAATAAGAGACTTAACCGGTAATCTCAATAGGATTTGGGTGATCAATTCATCAGGCAGATATGGTGGTTGATCCTCCGCCTCAATAAGATACGGTGGTGGATGCACCTCCGCCTCCATGCGTCTTCCTCTTTAACAACTACCAGTCATGTTTGTCACCGTTTTTAGGGTTCGGATTCCAACTTTGATTCAGTTGTCAGGGGATTATTAAATAGTGCCCGTGGTTTTTAATGTAATCTTTTTTTTTTATACTCCCTCCGTCCTGTAAGCCTCCATTTGACTTTATTTTTATCCTTAAATATAAATCCCCTTTTAAATTACTAGATGCATTTATTATTATTTTTTTAAATATACACTGCTAATTTGTCTTGAAATATGAAAAGTCAAATTTAATACACATACAAACAAATGATAATTTGGTAATATTAACACACAAAAGAGATACATTAATTACACCGACAATATTACTTAATAAATGTAAAAAAGGCAAAAGGTGCTACATTAAAGGATTAAGGGACAGAGGGAGTATAATCTAATTTTATTTTTTGGGTCACAAAGCAAGGTTTTGCTAAAGTGGCTAAGCTGGTAGTAGGCGTGTTTGTTCATTTGGTTCAAATCTTGCTGCTTGCAACAACATTTACAAATTATGTTGGACTCATTTTCTTAATGAAATAATATGTTACTAGTTTTTATTTTGTTCTGAAAACATTTTTTTTTTTGAGGAATTGAACACTATTTTTTAAAAAAATTCAATTTAATTTACATGTAGAAACATATATTTTAAAGCTGAAATTCAGATTAGTACGTAAAATATAGCATATATTAGCTGAAATTTAGATTAAAACGTAAAATAGACATATAAGTTTGTATTTTTGCCAGTTCATATAATACTGGTATTTTCTGTAACCAAAAAAAATAATACTGGTATTTTCTGTTTTTTTATTTTTGAAAAAGTAAATATAATTTTCAATACAAATGATCAAATTTTAATTTCTTTATAATTTTTCTTATAAAATATAATTTGTGTACTGCTTTCTAATATAAAAGGCCTCAATCTAATTTTCACTTTAGGCCTCGTACTATGTTAGGCCGATCTTGGTTGTTCATTTCCTTCCAAATAACCCAGACACACGCAAACCAGATCAAAGAATGTGTAAATCGCGGTAACTCTGCTAGATGACCAAACTGAAGAGATGATCACGAACCACCACATCTGAAGCAACAAAGGTAATGCCTAACCACTGCGAAACATAAGACCACACGTTGCCAAAGGTATGTAGCATAACCTAAAAATACATGACATGCAGTCTCCTCAGAACCGCACCCTCCAACACACCGGTTGTCGTCTTGTTAAAGGACACGACACCACACATGATTATCTTTCGTCGAAAGTCGGTTGCGTAGAAGTCACCAAGAAAATAATGAAACCTTTAGCGGGATATGCTTATGCCAAACATTGTTGAACAAGCCCCTAGCAAGAGGTTCATCAACCGATGTGAGGAAATGATAAGTCCCCTTTACGGAATAACCATGAACGAGATCGAGCAGCCACTTCCACCTGTCAAGGGTATGTTCCTGCAAAACAATATGATGCAGCAAAGCAGAACACTCCCTAACACACTCTTCCTCCCAAGCAAAAAGGTGTCTCCCCCACACCCAGGCACCACCCGGCCCCAACCTCCCACCCTCTCCTCTCCATAACCTCCACCATCACCCATTTATCTTCAACCAAATCAAATAGGCGAGGAAATCTAACCCTTAAGGGAACACCTCCCACCCAAATGTCTGTCGATTTCTAGTCTCTATAAAATCTTCAATCACCCATTTTGGTCCCTAGTTTTATTTTTTTTCTCATGTGTAACCTTTGTATTTTTTTAATGAAATTCTGTAGAATATTTTAAAAATCTCTCCAAAAAAAGTTAGATTTTTTTTAGCAAAACATGAATTAAATATGATTTTTTAACGGCCAAAAATATAAAAAAAAAATCATATTTTTAGGGGAGAGATTTTCATAATATTATAAACTCTTCTGCAAAATTTTATTCAAAAATATGAATTCTACGTGAGGTTAGGATCCTCTCAATTTCTTCCATTTTGAGGGATAAGGACACAAAAAATCTTGAAAATAATTAATGATGGTGGGACCCATTTAATGATAGGACCCACCATCCATTTTTTGTGTCTATCTCATAATGACAATATACATTTATTTTTATAAATGGAGAGGATCTCAACTCCAAAAATGAAGATGAAAAACTTTTGGAGAATTAAAAGTGGAAAAAAAATTTAGCGGGACTAAACAAGAAGTTGATATATTTATAGGGACCAAAAATATATTTATTAAGTATATTGAAAGACTATTTTGACTAACAAGCTGCACGACCAGAGATTATTTAAGGATCAAAATGAAAATTACTCCCAAATTGTTCTGACCTCCATCGCATATTTCCTTAGATAGATGGATGTGTAACTAAATCCCATCATGTCCTAGAAGGACTACAATTCAAAGAAAGAATCACATGTTTCCCAACCCCCAGCTTGTAGAAATGAGAAAATAGAAATGAGGGGGTAACAGCAGAAAATAGAAAGGAGGAAGAAATGAGAAACTTGGCACACAAGTTACTTAGCTTGCAGTACACGTCACCTTCAAATTAAGGGTGAAGCCATGAAGAGAAGAGGGAGACAATATGACAAAACAGAACACACAACATATTCTAAAATTGCTTCTTACTTGAAATTTTACAACACCCGCAGCATCAAAATTTAAACATACTATAGATGTTTTACTTGTATACTCTACTAGTACACATTATTTTTAACATTCAACATGTTTAGTTTCTGAAATTACTACAAAAATTACAGGACATTCATCCGAGCCTCTGTACAAAATCGAATTAATATAGCAGTAATATTTTAATGCACCAAAACAGTTATTATCTTTAACAAATGGATCATCACTCTTGTGGTGCCTCAAATCATACAGCAAAGGTCTGATATCAAAATTATTAACAAAACTATTCCCTGTATTATCACAAAAGCAACCTCATCAGGACATCATAAATGTTGCAACAATCCAACACTATATCAGCAAAGTGAATAAAATAATGAGTCAAGGTAACATCAGATATTAACGGAAGGTGTTGCTCATTGTAGATTATATAATTATCATAAGAGTTATCTTTAATTAGCAATTTGAATTATAGATCTATAATCAGATCTCAATTGCAATCCATTGATATAATTTCTTAGTGGAGGACCTCTCTAAGAAGCAAGGATACTTTTGTGTGTCTCGTATTTAACATGTGCCAACAACCCGTATAACAGTGTAAGACACCTCATTTAGGTTTCCAATGAAAAATAATCATCTTTTTCTTGCTCTAATAACTAATATAGCTTCGAAACAGACAGAACACCGCTCTGGTGGGAAGCGACAACTTTTTTGTGTAGTATCGTAAACATTTTTCATGATTTTGATGAAGTAAATTGTAACTTGTTTTGGATCTTTATACCTTTTTTTCCCTATTTCTCTATAAGTTTTAATAAAATTTCACTTCTAGCTTTGATTATGCGAATCATCAAATTTTACCTATTTCTAATGTTATATAAATGATGCTTATATTACTTTGTCTAAATAGTTCAAATGCAGGGCTCTCCAAAGTCCAAACAAGATGTCTACCATTTGAGGATAAGTTGATGCAAGCACATCAATATTCAGTCCTCAACAATAGTTAACAAGAAAATAAAGTTAACACAAAATTAAAGAGCTATAAAAACAAAGTGTAAAATAAAGAATGAAATTAGTTACATTTTGACAGAGTTTTGATGACGAAAAGTAGAGGAGAAAAAGAAGATTAGTATGAAGATGTGAACCCGAAAAAATATTAAGAAGAAATGGGAAAGAGTTGTGATTTGTAGCATTACTTATAAAGAAACTACTACTTCACTAGAATGAAGAAAGAGAGGGATTTTAAAATTGTTGTCATGCTTTTGTGTGCTCCAAATCATGAAAGAGAAAAATCGTGATAGCCAAGATTTGTTTCAGTAAGGAATGAAATAAAACAATGACAGAGTTTTATTAATGTTTTTTGTCATTTTGTGGGGTACTACTAACCATATATGAATTGGTTGGTGTATTTGTTATATGTTTGTGTGCTCCGAATCCATAAAGATAGGAATCGTGATAGCCAAACTGTAAATAAAGTAAAATAAAACAATGAGAGGGTTATTAGTGTAAAGTAAAGAATGAAAATTTTAAACCGAGCTTTCATGGTGAAGAAATTTCAATGAGAAAAATAAAGTTAACACAAAATGAAAGAATTACGAAAACAAATTGTAAAATAAAGAATGAAACATTTTAACAGAGCTTTCATGGTGAATAAATTTTAACCAAAAAAAAAGTTAACACAAAATGAAAGAGCTACAAAAACAAATTGTAAAATAAAGAATGAAACATTTTAACAGAGCTTTCATGGTGAAAAACTTTTAACGAGAAAAATAAAGTTAACACAAAATGAAAGAGCTGCAAAAACAAAGTGTAAAATAAAGAATGAAACATTTTAAAAGAGTTTTATGGTGCAGAAATTTCAATGAGAAAAATAAAGTTAACTCAAATCGAAAGCGCTACAAAAGCAAAGTGTAAAATAAAGAATGAAACATTTTAACAGAGCTTTCATGGTGAATAAATTTCAATGAGAAAAATAAAGTTAACACAAAATGAAAGCGTTACGAAAACAATGTGTAAAATAAAGAATGAAATTAGTTACATTTTGACAGAGTTTTGATGACGAAAAGTAGAGGAGAAAAACGAGATTAGTATGAAGATGTTTAACCCGAAAAAATGTTAAGAAGAAATGGGAAAGAGTTGTGATTTTGTTGTGATTTGTAGAATTACATATAAAGAAACTACTACTCCACTAGAATGAAGAAAGAGAGGGATTTTAAAATTGTTGCATGCTTGTGTGTACTCCAAATAACGAAAAAGAAAAAACGTGTTAGCCTAGATTTGTTTGAGTAAGGAATGAGATAAAACAATGAAAGAGTTTTATTTATGTTTTTTGATTTTATTTTGTGTGGTACTACTAACCATATATGAATTGGTTGGTGTATTTGCTCTGTGTTTATGTGCTTCGAATCCGCAAAGATAGGAATCGTGATAGCCAAACTTTATATGAGTAAAGAATGAAACAAAACAATGAGAGGTTTATTAGTGTAAATAAAGAATGAAAATTTTTAACCGAGCTTTCATGTTGAAGAAATTTCAATGAGAAAAATAAAGTTAACACAAAATGAAAAAGTTACGAAAACAAATTGTAAAATAAAGAATGAATTTTCACAGAGTTTTCATGGTGGATAAATTTCAACGAGTAAAATTAAGTTAACACAAAATGAAAGAGAAACAAAAACAAATTGTAAAACAAAGAATGAAGCATTTTATAAGAGCTTACATGGTGAAGAAATTTCAATGAGAAAAATAAAGTTAACACAAAATGAAAGAGAAACAAAAACAAATTTTAAAATAATGAATGAAACATTTTATAAGAGCTTACATGGTGAAGAAATTTCAATGAGAAAAATAAAGTTAACACAAAATGAAAGAGTTACAAAAACAAATTGTAAAATAAAGAATGAAACATTTTAAAAGAGCTTTCATGGTAAATAAATTTCAACGAGAAAAAAAAAGTTAACACAAAATGAAAGAGAAACAAAAACAAATTGTAAAATAAAGAATGAAACATTTTAACAGAGCTTTCATGCTGAAGAAATTTCAATGAGAAAAATAAAGTTAACACAAAATGAAAGAGTTACAAAAACAAATTGTAAAATAAAGAATGAAACATTTTAACAGAGCTTTCATGGTGAATAACTTTTAACGAGAAAAATAAATTTAACACAAAATGAAAAAGCTGCAAAAACAAAGTGTAAAATAAAGAATGAAACATTTTAAAAGAGTTTTATGGTGCAGAAATTTCAATGAGAAAAATAAAGTTAACTCAAATCGAAAGCGCTACAAAAGCAAAGTGTAAAATAAAGAATGAAACATTTTAACAGAGCTTTCATGGTGAATAAATTTCAATGAGAAAAATAAAGTTAACACAAAATGAAAGCGTTACGAAAACAATGTGTAAACTAAAGAATGAAATTAGTTACATTTTGACAGAATTTTGATGATGATAAGTAGAGGAGAAAAACGAGATTAGTATGAAGATGTGTAACCCGAAAAAATGTTAAGAAGAAATGGGAAAGAGTTGTGATTTTGTTGTGATTTGTAGAATTACATATAAAGAAACTACTACTCCACTAGAATGAAGAAAGAGAGGGATTTTAAAATTGTTGCATGCTTTTGTGTACTCCAAATAACGAAAAAGAAAAAACGTGTTAGCCTAGATTTGTTTGAGTAAGGAATGAGATAAAACAATGAAAGAGTTTTATTTATGTTTTTTGATTTTATTTTGTGTGGTACTACTAACCATATATGAATTGGTTGGTGTATTTGCTCTGTGTTTATGTACTTCGAATCCGCAAAGATAGGAATCGTGATAGCCAAACTTTATATGAGTAAAGAATGAAATAAAACAATGAGAGGTTTATTAGTGTAAATAAAGAATGAAAATTTTTAACCGAGCTTTCATGTTGAAGAAATTTCAATGAGAAAAATAAAGTTAACAGAAATCAGATAAGGTACATTATGTGCGTTATGTTTGTAACAAACAAGGTTTCAAGAAGGGAAGTCTGCTTAATCCTAACAACAGGCCAACATCAGACAGTCCGGTGGTTATTGAGTTTGTGAAAGTGAAAGAAAAACCTGAGGAAAGGGTTGGTTGTAAAGCTGGAATATATTTGAAGCTGGATGAAGTTTTTAATGTCTATAAGATATATAGATGGGATGTGGCTCACTGTCATCCATTACATAAACTAGAGCATTTGTGTTTCCTGAGATCATTTCGAGAAGTAAATGAAGTTCAAGGACAACTCGCTTTGATAAATTCTAAAGCTGGAATGTCGATGAGAACATCTTATGAAGTTATGGGTCAAGGAGTTGGAGGCACGGAGAATCTTCCTTTTCGGTTTTCGGACTTAAAGAACTATCTAATGACAATTCGTCAAAAGGAGATGGTGGTTGGTGAAGCAACTGTAATTCAAGAATTCTTTAGAAATGAAGCTCTCTCGAAACTATCTTTTTACTATGATATCCAAGTTGATGCTGCAGAAGACATAGCTAGCATTTTTTGGGCAGATGGAATTATGCAACTAGATTATTCTCTATTTGGTGATGTCATCAGTTTTGATACAACTTACCGAACAAACAATCAATATCGGCCATTAGGTTAGTATTTTGTACTTCTCTCAGGTTTTAAATTAGTGTTTACTTTCATTATGTTGTATTTTATTCTTGCTTGGATAGTATAGGTAGGAGTACATTTTGAACTGCCTAGTGTCTAGGTGTGTGTGTAATATGTGTTCGAGTCTTTATCAAACCAACGCTGCTACTTGTTTCCTTGCTTGGTCTAGGTGTGTGTTAAAATTTAAATGTGCACAAAGAACATGTTACTGAGGGATGATTGCAGATAATGTCCCCGGAATCTACTTGTTTTGGTTTGTTTTCAGCTGCTGTCATGGTTGTTAACAACTTCTACAATGTCTATTTTTGGCTGCAGTTTGGTTATGTTTGATCCCATGTACTTTTTCTTGTCCTGTTGGTGTTACAGGTTTTGTCCACTAATATGAAATGTTGTACACCAAAACTATAATTTCAAGTGTGCCTCATGTTTAAAATAATTTCAAGTGTGCCTGAAGTAAAAATAATACGAAGTAAACTGATAAGAAACCAAAACATGAGGTGTAGATTTTAACTCAATTGCAGGTGTCCATCCTAGACCAAAACTCAATTGGTCCCAAAGTATAATCAATACGGCCAAAACATAATCAAAACAATATTTTAACTCAGATTGGCATGATCATATTATGTTCCACAGACTTTGTTAATATTAAGCTACATAGTCTGTTCTCATAATTTCTTACATTTCCATTCATACCTACACACCCTCTACATCTTTCTCAACCACATTACATTAGGTGAAGAAAATAGCTAGTAGTAGTACTAGTACTCAATCAGAAAAATCTTCACCAGAAGATGTTTCATGATCTGCACTCACATTAACTTCCCCTTGTTTAAATGCCTTGGCTATTTCATCAATAGGAATCAAAGGCAAATATCCAAACACTGTGTATCCCTTTCTAGTAATGTCCTTAACAACATGGTTATACTTTTCTGACCAACGTGCAGTTGTTGGAACTGCCATCTCTGCCACTGCATGGAATGGTGGATAGTGGTTGAGACCTGACCATATTTTTACTAAACTAGTTAGCACAATTTGTTTAGATTTTGTAGCTACATAATTTACAGCTGCTTTTGCCCCACCAGATTGAGCCTCATTCACTACTTTCTCAGCTTCGTGTGTTGCTTCTTGAATCAAACCATGATACCAATGCTGATAATGTTTCCGGAATCTACTCCTCTGTTTTTGTTTGTTTTCAGCTGCTGTCATGGTTGTTAACAGCTTCTGCAATGTCTATTTTTGGCTGCAATTTGGTTATGTGAATGAAAGTATAAAAAATATATGATGATGAATATCACAGTATAGAAATGTGATGTAGTATGTGATTACTGTCATAGTCACTGTAAACTTATATTTCAGCACAGTTTTGTGTTGTAAATATCTGATATAATGTTTATATTTGGCTATTTCTATTGGTGTTCAAATAGTTTTGTTTAAATTCATGCCTTTCTAATGATTTGTTAAGGTTTTATGAGAAAAACAGGAAAAATTAGTGATTGTTTTCATTATTTAGTGTAATTTATATATATGTTGTATTTTGTCCTGATTTAGTTCATTTACATTTCAGCTGCCTTTATTGGTTTTGACAATCATCGTAAGAGTGTTTTACTTGGTGCTGCGCTATTGTATGATGAGACAGCAGCTACTTTTGATTGGTTGTTTACAACATTCTTGAAGTGTATGTCCAATAAGAAACCACAGACGATATATACAGACCAGGCTAGTGCGTTGTTGAGTTCAATTCCAAATATTTTTCCAGGTGTTTTTCATGGGCTTTGCTCATGGCACATGGCAGAGAATGCAAAGAAAAATCTCGGCTCTCGTGCAAACAGTGCATTTTTTGATGAGTTAACTAATTTGGTTTCAAATGTAGACGATGAATCAGATTTCGACTACAATTGAGATCAGATGATGAAAAATTGTTTTAATGGAAGGCCTACTTCAGACTTTAGGTGGCTTGTCCAAACTCACGGAAATCGTATGCATTGGTCTTCAGCTTGGGTGAAGTTACATTTTACAGCTGGTCTGAAAACGACTCAGTTAAGCGAGTCTTTCAATGCTTTTCTTCGTGGATTTCTGCAGCCAGACCATTCACTTGTTCGATTCTTTAGTCATTTCAACATTATGGTTCAGAGAATGAGGGATAATCATGCTGAGTTGGACTTCAAGGCTGCAAATACTAGAACAAAAAATAATTATCCTAACAGTCATCTGATGCGGTCCGTTGTAAACAAGCACACACCGGCTTGCTTTGCATTTATTCACAGGCAGTATGACCTTTCCTTCAAATACTATTATGAGGAGGACACAGCAAAAGGGTCTGCATTGAACAAGTTTTTCAAAGTTTTCACAATTGAAAAGGTTGATGATAATTATGATGATGTTGATAATGATAATGACGGGCCTTCCAATGTCGATGTTTTGGATGCAGAACTTCAAGAAAACTTTTTCCCAAGTTTTGAAGATCATGATCGACTTGATGAAAGGGTTGTCACAGTTGACATTAGAAGCAAAAGTTTTAGTTGTTCATGTCGTATGTTTGAGAACAGGGGCTTTTTATGTCGACATGTTTTGAAGATCTTGGAGTTCTTAGGTGGTTATGTGCAATATCATTTTTTGAAGACAATACCTGGACAATATGTTTTAAAGCGTTGGACTAGAGATGTGCGTCCGTCTGTTGATAAGCTGAAATCTACCATCAATGTTGGCACTGAAGACACCACTCAAGCACAACGATATCAACAAATTTGTGCTGTTACCGTTCAGCTTTCTACACGTTTTTGTGCAGATCCGGAGGCATCTGAAATTTTTCTCGACGGTGTTCTTGAAGCTGGGAAAAAGGCAGAGGAGTTGCTTCTTTCTAAAGGTATTCGTACAGACCCATCTTAGTGTAAATAAAGAATGAAAATTTTTAACTGAGCTTTCATGTTGAAGAAATTTCAATGAGAAAAATAAAGTTAACACAAAATGAAAAAGTTACGAAAACAAATTGTAAAATAAAGAATGAATTTTCACAGAGTTTTCATGGTGGATAAATTTCAACGAGTAAAATTAAGTTAACACAAAATGAAAGAGAAACAAAAACAAATTGTAAAACAAAGAATGAAACATTTTATAAGAGCTTACATGGTGAAGAAATTTCAATGAGAAAAATAAAGTTAACACAAAATGAAAGAGAAACAAAAACAAATTGTAAAATAAAGAGTGAAACATTTTAACAGAGCTTTCATGATGAAGAAATTTCAATGAGAAAAATAAAGTTAACACAAAATGAAAGAGTTACAAAAACAAATTGTAAAATAAAGAATGAAACATTTTAAAAGAGCTTTCATGGTGAATAAATTTCAACGAGAAAAAAAAAAGTTAACACAAAATGAAAGAGAAACAAAAACAAATTGTAAAATAATGAATGAAACATTTTATAAGAACTTACATGGTGAAGAAATTTCAATGAGAAAAATAAAGTTAACACAAAATGAAAGAGTTACAAAAACAAATTGTAAAATAAAGAATGAAACATTTTAAAAGAGCTTTCATGGTGAATAAATTTCAACGAGAAAAAAAAAAGTTAACACAAAATGAAAGAGAAACAAAAACAAATTGTAAAATAAAGAATGAAACATTTTAACAGAGCTTTCATGATGAAGAAATTTCAATGAGAAAAATAAAGTTAACACAAAATGAAAGAGTTACAAAAACAAATTGTAAAATAAAGAATGAAACATTTTAACAGAGCTTTCATGGTGAATAACTTTTAACGAGAAAAATAAAGTTAACACAAAATGAAAAAGCTGCAAAAACAAAGTGTAAAATAAAGAATGAAACATTTTAAAAGAGTTTTATGGTGCAGAAATTTCAATGAGAAAAATAAAGTTAACTCAAATCGAAAGCGCTACAAAAGCAAAGTGTAAAATAAAGAATGAAACATTTTAACAGAGCTTTCATGGTGAATAAATTTCAATGAGAAAAATAAAGTTAACACAAAATGAAAGCGTTACGAAAACAATGTGTAAAATAAAGAATGAAATTAGTTACATTTTGACAGAGTTTTGATGACGAAAAGTAGAGGAGAAAAACGAGATTAGTATGAAGATGTTTAACCCGAAAAAATGTTAAGAAGAAATGGGAAAGAGTTGTGATTTTGTTGTGATTTGTAGAATTACATATAAAGAAACTACTACTCCACTAGAATGAAGAAAGAGAGGGATTTTAAAATTGTTGCATGCTTGTGTGTACTCCAAATAACGAAAAAGAAAAAACGTGTTAGCCTAGATTTGTTTGAGTAAGGAATGAGATAAAACAATGAAAGAGTTTTATTTATGTTTTTTGATTTTATTTTGTGTGGTACTACTAACCATATATGAATTGGTTGGTGTATTTGCTCTGTGTTTATGTGCTTCGAATCCGCAAAGATAGGAATCGTGATAGCCAAACTTTATATGAGTAAAGAATGAAACAAAACAATGAGAGGTTTATTAGTGTAAATAAAGAATGAAAATTTTTAACCGAGCTTTCATGTTGAAGAAATTTCAATGAGAAAAATAAAGTTAACACAAAATGAAAAAGTTACGAAAACAAATTGTAAAATAAAGAATGAATTTTCACAGAGTTTTCATGGTGGATAAATTTCAACGAGTAAAATTAAGTTAACACAAAATGAAAGAGAAACAAAAACAAATTGTAAAACAAAGAATGAAGCATTTTATAAGAGCTTACATGGTGAAGAAATTTCAATGAGAAAAATAAAGTTAACACAAAATGAAAGAGAAACAAAAACAAATTTTAAAATAATGAATGAAACATTTTATAAGAGCTTACATGGTGAAGAAATTTCAATGAGAAAAATAAAGTTAACACAAAATGAAAGAGTTACAAAAACAAATTGTAAAATAAAGAATGAAACATTTTAAAAGAGCTTTCATGGTGAATAAATTTCAACGAGAAAAAAAAAGTTAACACAAAATGAAAGAGAAACAAAAACAAATTGTAAAATAAAGAATGAAACATTTTAACAGAGCTTTCATGGTGAAGAAATTTCAATGAGAAAAATAAAGTTAACACAAAATGAAAGAGTTACAAAAACAAATTGTAAAATAAAGAATGAAACATTTCAAAAGAGCTTTCATGGTGAATAAATTTCAACGAGAAAAATAAAGTTAACACAAAATTAAAGAGAAACAAAAACAAATTGTAAAATAAAGAATGAAATGTTTTAACAGAGCTTTCATGGTGAAGAAATTTCAATGAGAAAAGCTTTCCTGAATTTCGTTTTAATCATGGATGTATCGAACAACCTCAAGACACAGATGTCGATAGATTCTTTTCGATACGTGCGTGTGATAGCAGGAATCAAGTGATAAACCTTCTCAAACGGAGAAGGTGGATCACTTGGCTGAGGAATAATTACAAAAATTAATAAATAAACCCTAAAATAACAATAAAAAATTGCATTCATTAACGGAGAGGATAAGAAGGATATAGTAGGTCATTACTGTCACAAAATAATCGACAAACTTTTTATCCATGTTTCAATCCGTAATGATAACCACGGCGTTTCTCTAAATGTTTTATGTACACTCTACCCGGATGCCATAGTTGTGCATTCAGTTTCGATCGAATCCTCTGATTTTTGTGCTTCTAAACTTTTGTAAGTTTCACATAAATATATTTCTTTTGCTTCTGTATTATGTTACTGTCTTATTTTACAAGTTTTTGAATATACTATTACAGGGACTTGGATGATAACACACGAGAGATTTTCCGTGCTTTTGTTGTGGAAAGAAACATTGACCACACTCTCTTCAGATATTTACTCGATTGGCTCTATGGTAAAGAGCAGAAGAATTTGTTCCTCTACTATAAAGCTTTATCCTTGTGTTTCAAGATTTCACTTGCAACCAAGACTTTGGATATATTATAAATAATGTCTTGGATGAAGAGCTTTTCAATCATGATGATGATGAACCTCTTGGTAATCATCCCTAGGAAAAGTAGAGGAGAAAAAGAAGATTAGTATGAAGATGTGAAACCTGAAAAAATATTAAGAAGAAATGGGAAAGAGTTGTTATTTTGTTGTGATTTGTAGCATTACTTATAAAGAAACTACTACTTCACTAAAATGAAGAAAGAGAGGCATTTTAAAATTAATGCATGCTTTTGTGTGCTCCAATTCATGAAAAGGAAAAATCGTGATAGCCAAGATTTGTTTGAGTAATGAATGAAATAAAACAATGAAATAATTTTATTTATGTTTTTTGTCATTTTGTGTGGTACTACTAACCATATATGAATTCGTTGTTGTATTTGCTCTCGGTTTATGTGCTCCGAATCCGCAAAGATAGAAATCGTGATAGCCAAATTGTATATGAGTAAAGTATGAAATAAAACAATGAGAGGATTATTAGTGTAAAGTAAAGAATTAAAATTTTTAACCGAGCTTTCATGGTGAAGAAATTTCAATGAGAAAAATAAAGTTAATACAAAATGAAAGAGTTACGAAAACAAATTGTAAAATAAAGATTGAAACATTTTAACAGAGCTTTCATGGTGAAGAAATTTCAATGAGAAAAATAAAGTTAACACAAAATGAAAGAGTCACGAAAACAAATTGTAAAATAAAGATTGAAACATTTTAACAGAGCTTTCATGGTGAATAAATTTCAATGAGAAAAATAAAGTTAACACAAAATGAAAGCGTTACAAAAACAATGTGTAAAATAAATAATGAAATTAGTTACATTTTGACAGAGTTTTGATGACGAAAAGTAGAGGAGAAAAACGAGATTAGTACGAAGATGTGTAACCCGAAAAAATGTTAAGAAGAAATGGGAAAGTGTTGTGATTTTGTTGTGATTTGTAGAATTACATATAAAGAAACTACTACTCCACTAGAATGAAGAAAGAGAGGGATTTTAAAATTGTTGCATGCTTTTGTGTACTCCAAATAACGAAAAAGAAAAAACGTGTTAGCCTAGATTTGTTTGAGTAAGGAATGAGATAAAACAATGAAAGAATTTTATTTATGTTTTTTGATTTTATTTTGTGTGGTACTACTAACCATATATGAATTGGTTGGTGTATTTGCTCTGTGTTTATGTGCTTCGAATCCGCAAAGATAGGAATCATGATAGCCAAACTTTATATGAGTAAAGAATGAAATAAAACAATGAGAAGATTATTAGTGTAAAGTAAAGAATGAAAATTTTTAACCGAGCTTTTATGGTGAAGAAATTTCAATGAAAAAAATAAAGTTAATACAAAATGAAAGAGTTACGAAAACAAATTGTAAAATAAAGATTGAAACATTTTAACAGAGCTTTCATGGTGAAGAAATTTCAATGAGAAAAATAAAGTTAACACAAAATGAATGAGTTATGAAAACAAATTGTAAAATAAAGATTGAAACATTTTAACAGAGCTTTCATGGTGAAGAAATTTCAACGAGAAAAATAAAGTTAACACAAAATGAAAGAGTTACAAAAACAAATTGTAAAATAAAGAATGAAACAGTTTAAGAGAGCTTTCATGGTGAATAAATTTCAACGAGAAAAATAAAGTTAACACAAAATGAAAGAGAAACAAAAACAAATTGTAAAATAAAGAATGAAACATTTTAACAGAGCTTTCATGGTGCAGAAATTTCAACGAAAAAAATAAAGTTAACACAAATCGAAAGCGCTACAAAAGAAAAGTGTAAAATAAAGAATGAAACATTTTAACAGAGCTTTCTTGGTGAATAAATTTTAATGAGAAAAATAAAGTTAACACAAAATGAAAGAGTTAGAAAAACAATGTGTAAAATAAAGAAGGAAATTAGTTACATTTTGACAGAGTTTTGATGACGAAAAGTAGAGGAGAAAAAGAAGATTAGTATGAAGATGTGATTTTGTTGTGATTTGTAGCATTACTTATAAAGAAACCACTACTCCACTAGAATGAAGAAAGAGAGGGATTTTAAAATTGTTGTATTCTTTTGTGTACTCCAAATAAGGAATGAAATAAAACAATGAAAGAGTTTTATTTATGTTTTTTTTCATTTTGTGTGGTACTTGATCAGGAGGCCTGAGGTCGATCAGGGGAGTGGAAGCAAGACTGCTCCTGCTCAGAGCTCAAATTAGAGCAATGCTGGGGCCGGGGTGGCCGATCCTGCTACCAGTATAGAAAATGCCCAGGCTAGGGGCATGTTTACACACACTTGCTCCCGAGTCAGGTAGGAGGAATTCCTGTCGGCCAACAAGGAAGCGAGCAAGGTGCGAAGTCTCAATCACGTGTGTGACGGTCGACGGACGAAAGGGAACCAGAGCTGCAAGTATCACAACTAGAGACATTCCTGATAAGTCATTTATTGCTTATTTTTATATGCTTTTTAGTTTAGTTTTAATTAGATTTTATTTTATTTTATATTAGTATTATTTCCTTTTTAGGATAGTTTACTACAAATTGCATTTTATTTTATTTCAGGAATGAATATTGGATGGATTGAGTCTTGGAGCAAAAGAAAGGGACTTGGAGCTGATTGAATGCAAAAATACAAAGATTCGGAGACAAAAATATGTCTCCCCCAAGTCAGAAGCTTGGCACGGCCCGTGCCATCATTGGCATGGCCGTGCCACCCTCCAGAGTCGCTTTTGCTGCTTTTGCTTAGATTTTAAGCTACTCTATTTTTAGCCCGAATGTAATTGCTTAGATTTTAAGTCGAATGTATGCTATAAATAGAGTAGCCATCCATCACAAATATTCATCTTTACTTGGAATTCAATAAGTGACAATTGCTTTTCTAATTAAAGTTCTTTTCTTTTCCTTTATTTTCTTGTCATTTACCTTTATGCTTCCTCTCTTCTCCCCCATGTCTACGATGAACATGAGTGAGTAGACTTCTCCTTGTCTTGGGATTGTTGGATAAGTCTAAATGACATAATCCTAATCAAACCAAGCTCTCAGCCTTAATTTTATGTAACCCTAGTTTCTTATCTAAATTCACCGCTTTAACATGGATCAACCATTATCAAACTGTGAAAACGAAAGTGGAGGGTTTGATAATTGTTTATCCATCATCTCAAATATCAATTCATAAAACGAAAGTGGAGCTTTGATATTCGAACAAGTGAATTTAGACAAGGATTGCAAAGGCAGTGAAATAGTCTTTGCAATCTTTGAGACACATAGTTTCGATCTTCAAGGGAACTAATAATAATCAAGTCAGCGAAATAGGCTTGGTTGTTAGAGGAACCAAAATCCAATAGTAATCAAGTCAGCGAAATAGGCTTGGTTGCTAGAGGAACATAAGAGAAATTGTCTTGAGAAATTAGGTCTAACATAAAGTTATAAGCTTTTAGTTTGGTTTGTGAAGGACTTGTCATTTAGATGAAACCAACGATCCCAAGGCTCCTTTTATTATTATTATCTTTCAACGCTTGAAAACCCCAACTTACAATCTTTTTCTCCTCTAATCATTGCCAAAGGTTAATTGAATTAAACTACTCCCTGTCGGACGATACTCTTTTCTTACTACTTCGGTAAGACCGTGCACTTGCGGTTTTATCTCATCAATTCCCCGCCACAACAGTTCCACAGGCACCATCGGATCTGGAAAGAAATTACATGGTCGAGGCGCTACAGTAGCTTGGAATTGACGTCAGGCCCTTAATGAGGTCGACGTCTAGGAAACCATACCCTGATTGGATCGACCGAGTTCATCAGTTTCCAAGGGGGTATAAGGTGCCTGAGTTTGTTCTATTCTAGGAGAAGAAGTCGACTATTGAGCATATAGCTCGGTTCTCGGTCCAGTGTGGGGAAGCTAGGTCCAAGGACTACCTCAAGTTGAGGCTCTTTGCCAACTCTCTTACTAAATCAGCCTTACTAACAATATATGAATTGGTTGGTGTATTTGCTCTGTGTTTATGTGCTCCGACTCCGCAATGATAGGAATCGTGATAGCCAAACTGTATATGAGTAAAGAATGAAATAAAACAATGAGAGGGTTATTAGTGTAAAGTAAAGAATGAAAATTTTTAACCGAGCTTTCATGGTGAATAAATTTCAATGAGAAAAACAAAGTTAACACAAAATGAAAAAGTTACGAAAACAAATTGTAAAAATAAAGAATGAAACATTTTAACTGAGATTTCATGATGAAGAAATTTCAACGAGAAAAATAAAGTTAACACAAAATGAAAGAGCTACAAAAACAAAGTGTAAAATAAAGAATGAAATATTTTAACAGTGCTTTCACGGTGAATAAATTTCAATGAGAAAAATAAAGTTAACACAAAATGAAAGAGTTACAAAAAGAATGTGTAAAATAAAGAAGGAAATTAGTTACATTTGGACTGAGTTTTGATGACGAAAAGTAGAGGAAAAAAAGAATATTAGTATGAAGATGTGAAATCCAAAAAAATGTTAAGAAGAAATGGGAAAGAGTTTTTATTTTGTTGTGATTTGTGCTCCGAATCCGCAAAGATAGGAATCGTGATAGGCAAACTGTATATGAGTAAAGAATGGAATAAAACAATGAGAGGGTTATTAGTGTAAAGTAAAGAATGAAACATTTTAGCAGAGCTTTCATGGTAAATAAATTTCAACGTGAAAAATAAAGTTAACAAAAACATTTTAAGAGTTACAAAAACAAAGTGTAAAATAAAGAATGAAACATTTTAAGAGAGCTTTCATGGTGAACAAATTTCAACGAGAAAAATGAAAGAGCTATTACACTCCACTAGAATGAAGAAAGAGAGGGATTTTAAAATTGTTGTCATGCTTTTGTGTGCTCCGAATCAGGAAAGAGAAAAATCGTGATAGCCAAGATTTGTTTGACTAAGGAATGAAATAAAATAATGAAAGGGTTTCATTTAATTTTTTTTTTTGTCATTTTGTGTGGTACTACTAGCAATATATGAATTGGTTGGTGTATTTGCTCTGTGTTTGTGTGCTTCGAATCCGCAAAGAGAGGAATAGTTATAGCCAAACTGTATATGAGTAACGAATGAAATAAAACAATGAGAGGGTTAGTAGTGTAAAACAAAGATGAAAATTTTTAACAGAGATTTCATGGTGAAGAAATTTCAATGAGAAAAATAAAGTTAACACAAAATGAAAGAGTTACAAAAACAAATTGTAAAATAAAGAATGAAACATTTTAACAGAGCTTTCATGGTGAATAAATTTCAACGAGAAAAATAAAGTTAACACAAAATGAAAGAGAAACAAAAACAAATTGTAAAATAAAGAATGAAATATTTTAACAGAGCTTTTATGGTGCAGAAATTTCAACGAGAAAAATAAAGTTAACACAAAATGAAAGAGCTACAAAAACAAGTGTAAAATAAAGAATGAAACATTTTAACAGACCATTCATGGTGAAGAAATTTCAATGAGAGAAATAAAATTAACACAAAATGAAAGAGTTACAAAAACAATGTGTAAAATAAAAAATGAAATTAGTTACATTTCGATCGAGTTTTGATAACGAAAAGTAGATGAGAAAGAGAAGATGAGTATGAAGATGTGAGACCCTAAAAAATATTCAGAAGAAATGGGAAAGAGTTGTGATTTGTTCGATTACTTATAAAGAAACTACTACTCCACTAGAATGAAGATAGAGAGCAATTTTAAATTTGTTGTCATGCTTTTGTGTGCTCCGAATCAGGAAAGAGAAAAATCGTGATAGCCAAGATTTGTTTGAATATATAAGGAATGAATTAAAACAATGAGAGGGTTTTATTTGTATATTTTGTCATTTTGTGTGGTACTACAAACCATATATGAATTTGTTGGTGTATTTTCTCTGTGTTTGTGTGCTCCGAATCTGTAAAAGAGGAATCCTGATAGCCAAACTGTATTTGAGTAAAGAATGAAATAAAACATTGAAAGGGTTTTATTTAACTTTTTTGTCATTTTGTGTGGTATTCTTAACCATATATGATTTGGTTGGTGTATATGCTCTGTGTTTGTGTGCTCCGAATCCGTAAATAGAGGAATCGCGATAGCCAAACTGTATATGAGTAAGGAATGAAATAAAACAATGAAAGAGGAGACACTCCTCACTTCACCAGCCAGTTTTGTGAGGATGAGTTTGGCCCCAAATTTCAACATGGTATCAGAGTTTGTCGAATTCTCAAGGGCCACCTAAACCAATTCATGAACCAAGCCCAAAGAGTGCTGGGCGTGAGGGGATGTATTGAGAAAAAACCAAGTCCCACATCGGATAGATAAGACTCTTAAAAAGAGTTTATAAACTGGAGGCAATACTCACCTCACAAGCCGGTTTTGTGATGATAAGTTAGGCCCGAAATTTGAACATGGTATCAGAGCTTGTCGAAAGCTCAAGGGCCACCTAAACCAATTCATGAACCAAGCCCAATGAGTGTTGGACGTGAGGGGGTGTATTGGGAAAAACCCAAATCCAACATCGGATAAATGAGACTCTTGATGAGAGTTTATAAAGAGGAGGCACTCCTCATCTCACAAGTCGGTTTTGTGATGATGAATTAGGCCCCAAATTTCAACATGGTATCAGAGCTTGTCAAATTCTCAAGGGCCACCTAAACCTATTCGCTCACCAAGCCCAAAGAGTGCTAAGCGTGACGGGAGTGTATTGGGAAAATCCCAAGTCCCACATCGGATAGATAAGACTCTTGAGAAGAATTTTTAATAAGGAGACAATCTTCACCTCACAAGCCGGTTTTGTGATGATGAGTTAGGCTCCAAATTTTAACAACCTATGTTATTAGAGTCCACTGAAATTAGAGAACATAACATTCTATTTCACTCAAATACATATGTGGCTATGACCAAATTTTTAATTGAGTCAAAGTTGGGAATTTTTATCTTGACCAACATGCATAAACTAATCATACGAATTTACCATATGAAACAATTTCAAGCAGTGAAAACAAGATACATTAGAACAGTGAATCACAGAAAAAAATGTTGTCAATATTTCCAATAAACATGTTACAAATAGTTAACCAATAAACATTTCATGACATGTTGGATCAGTTCATGTTACAAATGCAGCCACTCAATAGTTCATGATACAATATAATTATTAACGCAAATGCTACATATCGCGAAACTTTTGTCCCAATTACACCACGACACTTCATACATGTACTCTAGCAAATCCTTATGAGAACTTCTACGGTACACTCACAAAGCGAAGTGTACCGGTACTCTCGTTTCATAATTTTATAAATTAACGATCATTTTTCAAGTAAGAAATAGCAATTTTTCAATATTTATATTTTATAGAACATCATTTCGTAAGAAAAAACATCATTTCATTGTTTATAAGAATCATAGTAATTTTTTTTTACATATTATCGTAAAAAATAATCGATGTTCTCAATCATGAGTGATAAAAATTCAAAAAAAAATTAATTTTATTTCGTTGATATTTTTGATGAATAAAATTTAGTTATTATAATTATAAGTGATAAAAAACAATATTTTTCTTCAAAAAAATAACTCATTTAACTATTAATTTAAAGAGTGAGTGTACCGGTACACTCAAATCTATTAGGTGTACCATAGAATTTGCCTTAATTTATATCCATCTAGTCATGCAATTAGTTAGAGGTTAAAAAATATTTGCGATGGATTCGCTCGGAACAAATAGCAAAGCTCATTTTTTAATAGGCTTAAATGCTCTTTTGGTCCCTTAATTATTTAATTGGTATCGCTTTGGTCCCTTAACTAAAAAAAAGATTGTTTGAGGATTTTAAGTTTTTTTTTTTAGTCTCGTTTTGGTCCCTTCTGTTAGGTTTCCGTTAGTTTTAATAAAAAACGTTAAGTGTGGACACGTGTCACCTTGTCATTGGCTCTGAGATTTTATATTTTTTACAAAAAAAAAATAATAATTTTTTTGTAAAAAAAAAAAAAACTCAGAGCCAATGACAAGGTGACACGTGTCCAGGAGTTAACTTTTTTTTAAAACCCTAACGGAAACCTAACAGAAGGGACCAAAACGAGACTTAAAAAAAACTTAAAATCCTCAAACAATCTTTTTTTTAGTTAAGGGACCAAAGCGATACCAATTAAATAGTTAAGGGACCAAAAGAGCATTTAAGCCTTTTTTAATATCCATAAAATGGTGAAGGAGAAATTATAACTACCTTGTTCTTCTTCTTTTTTCTTTTTTTGAGAGGACCTTATTCTTCTTGTTTGTGTCAACTTGTTAAGCTTGATTACTGGGGATCGAGAGCAGAGACTATGTATACATAGCCAATTGGAATCCCACTGCATCTTCCCAATAGGAGTGATGCTCAAGAAACTCTCCTTCGATATTATATCTCTCCTTCGAGAAGGAATAGAATCAATACTAAGAACAAGAGTTTTAGTCCAAGATGAATGCACTCCATACTATTCCATCACCCATATATCAACTTTACTGCTCCCAAGAACTCATACACTAAGAAATCTCTAAAAGTTTTCTTTCCCTTAACTGAAAAGCAACAATAACAAAGTCACAACGAAGCAAAACCAACCAGTGAATAGCCCCATTGAAAAGCGATTCTACTACGGGACAATCAAAGGAAGAGACCCGACCATAAAAAGGCAAACGGGTAGTATCCACAATTTCCTTCCACACATTAGCTCACAATGAAAAATCGCCAAATGGGATATCACATCATATGAACTTGGAATATAATCATAGGATACTGAAACCACCAGGTAATCATCTGTTGACTCGTCATAGCCAAAACCATAAGAAGGTAAACGTGAATGATTAGGAGGAAGCGAAGGTATTTGTCTATGAACCCTGGTAGACGTATTCCATAAGTAAATTTTCGGATTAGAGTACAAAAGTATAAACCCTCTACATGAACCTTGATTAATGGACATGAAGTACAAAAGTATATTTTCGGATTAGAGTACAAAAGTACATAAGTAAATTTTCGGATTAGAGTACAAAAGTACAAAAGTATAACACAATTAGATTACATAAAAGTTTGGTTTAATGAAACATAATCAAAATGGACATGAAGCGATGATTCCATAAAACTACACTTTTAAATTTTTTGAAAGATTTCTCCATTTTTCCTCGTATTTTGCACCCCTCAAAGTCTTCCCTTCCTCTCCCCTCTAAACTCACAAACAAAGCCTTAGGGTTTGGATTCCAGCTCTTGCTTTAAGCTGGTAGGGTTATATAGTGCTCTCTTTTTAATGTCAATTTTTTTTTACACATATATAATTAATCTTTGGATCAGAAAGAAAGGTTTTATTATTTTATTTTTCTCCTTTAAGATCGTGTAAAGTTAAACCTTTTTTAGTTTTTTAAATTCTTTTGATTTCGTTTTTCAACATTTAGCAATTGAGTTAAATAACAATGTTTCCTCTCAAAAAAAGTTAAATAAAAATGTTTAAATAAAAAACGGATAAATGGTGTGAAAATAAAAGAAAAAAGATTACAAGAACAAACTAACACTTTTAGGAATGCAAGTCCCGAATATATCATAAAAGAGGAGGTTTTGGAGACTTATAAGAGAAACCTTCAGAATATTTACATTTGATTCGTTCACACAGGGCGCGGTTATGGTGCATAAGAAAATCCTTATGCACCATAAATTCAGAAATGGTTTCTGTGAGTTGTACTCCAAAACCATTAGATGTACTTAACGGTTTCCAGTACTTTGCATAAGGATTTCCAGCACCCCGCATAAAATTATGCCAAAACCATTTTGTTGTGAAAATGATTTTTGTGAGTTGTACTTCAAAACCATTTCTGAATTTATGCAGGGTATAACCGCACCCGTTCACGCAATATGTGCTACCGTGTCATTTGTAGATTAGAGATTTCATGGATAAGACTCCCAATTTTTATATTTTTTTCCTTTGTTACAATCACCAATCACAAAATATAATATTTGATGTTGCTTTGGTGGCAGAAGAAACAATCTAAGACATATGAGTTGTGATAGTGCTTGTTATTTTTATGTCATGTTCTTAGAGCTTGTTTTAGTCTATATAATAATGCTCTTAGAGCTTGTTTTAGTCTATATAATAATGCTCTTAGAGTCCACTGAATTTATAGAACAGAACCTTTTATTTCATTGTTCTAATACATATGTAGCTATGATCAAAATTTTAATGAAGTTCTTTGAATCAAAGTCAGGTAGTTGTGATCTTGATCAACATGGATAAACTCATCAAACTAATTTACCATATAAAACAATTTCAAATAGTGACCACAAATTCACAAGAGCAGAATCAAGTTACACATGCATAAATAATAGTGAATCGCCCAAACAAAGCTGTCAATATTACTCATAAACATATTACAAATAGTTTTCACAATGAATCAGCTCTTGTAGAATATAATTATAAATATCCAGAAACGGTGAAGGAGAAAATATACCTACCCCATTTTTCTAGTTTGTGCAATCTTCTAAAGCTTCCCCACTCTCATCGGGAAGTGAGAGTAGAGACTCTGTATACATGGCCAATCGGAATCCACTTGAATCTTTACAATAATAGTTATGCTCAAGAAACTCTCCTTCGTCGTCATATTTTATCAATCCAGTACGACTATTTGTTCCAATAATATCACCAGTTTTTGTACAACATATAGGGAAAATGCGAGGAATGGTATCCATAGTTAGAACAAGAGTTTTAGTCCAAGACGAATGCACTTTGTATTCTTCCATTACCCATATATAAAGTGTATCTCTCCTCAAAACCCATAGACTGAGAAATCCTCTAAATACCCATAAACCCTGGTCTGAAAAATCATCATAGTCAATTATATCAACTGGGAGAGGAATATCGAGAAGTTTCCTTTCCATTAAAAGAAAGGCAACAATAACATTGACACGTATATCATAACGAAAAGTCAACCAGTGAATAGCCCCATGAAAGAGTGTCTCTACTACGGGATAAACAATGGAAGAGGAAGAGGGAGAAACCTCACTACAAAAAGCCAAATGGGTAGTACCCACAGTTTCATTCCACGCATTAGCTCTCAATGAGAAAATCCCCAAGTAATCATAGGATAACGAAACCACCAAGTAATCATCTGTTGACTTGTCATACCCAAAACCATAGAAATCTGCATATAAATGATTAAGAGGCAAAGGTAATTGCCTATGAACTCTGGTGGATGGGTTCCATAGGTAAATGTTTGAAGAAGAGTGCAACAATATAAACCCTCGACATGAACCTTCAATGGTCAGATCAAAATCAGATTTGGGAAGCAAAAAAATAGGGTTCAGTAAAGTTGGAGAAGAATCATATGTAAACAATGAATCTAAAAGCTATAGATTGAAATTGATGATTTGGTGTCAAGAACAGAATTTGATGATTGTGTGTTGCAGCAGTAATCTGAAACTGTGAATTTGCAAAGTAAGGATTTGAGATAAGAGAAAACCATGACTTGCAAACACATTTGAAACGAATCAGAGTTTCAACTGGTAACCTCAGCAGGATTTGGGTAATCAATTCATCAGGAAGATAAAGTGGATTCATCTCCATTCATGCGTCTATCTTCTTAACTAGTGATGTTTGTCACCGTTTTAGGGTTTAGGGTTTGGATTCCAGCTCTTGCTTTAAGTTGGTGCTTCATAGGGTTATATTCACCATCCACACGATTCTTGAATAGGGCCCATGGTTTTTTTCTTTTCTTTTTTGTAACTTTTCTATATCTAAATTTTTTAATCAGAATTCCATTTTAATTTGCGCCAAAAAAAGAAAATTAATCCCATTTTAACTTGTTATTGCAAAGTTTTTTTTTTTTTTTTTTTTTTTTATGAATGAAGAGAGCAAGGAAGGCATCAGAAAACAATTAGACATCCCAACTAGGTTGGCACCCCATAGTTGCTCCTCTACCGCTTGGTCTAAAATTTTATTTAAAAAAGGAAAAACTATATAAAAGGGGGACTTGGCCAAAACCCTCAAAAGCGAAAAGAAAACAAAGAACAGACTAAGGGAAACGAATATTCGGAGGACCATGTATGTCCCTGTAAAAATCCTGCCTAAGGAAACAAGGTAAGGAATCCCACCAAATAGTATCAGTAATAACATGCCCCTGCCTAGACAGTTTATTTGCACAAGCATTTCCTTCTCTATAGATATGTGATGACAGGATGTGAATACCACCATGGAAACAGTTTGTGCCAACGATTTCGAAGCCTCAAAGGAAGAGGCTTCCTGCAAGCCAAAATTAAGAGGACAACGATTAAAACAAATTTTTTAAAAGCAATGCGAGATTTCACATTACCGATACCTCGAACATTCCAATAGAAAATATTCATCTATTCGGAGGAGTTATAGCACCCTTGGACCGGGTTTTATAGGCTGCACGGATTATTTTTTTCTGCTTTTTAGTGAGAACCGGTGTAAATTGTTCATTAGGATCTTCCGTTGCCGGAACCAAAATGTGTCGTAATAAATTTAAATCCTTCTGCATAACGGGCCAAATAGGGTGTTGCTGAACTTGCTGAGTTTTGTCCACTTTTTCATGTGATGAAGACATGGCAGAAGCTAGAGAAGGCGATTTCGCACCAGTGGAGGAATTCAATTGTTGAACCAGATGAAGAATAGGAGAATTATCCTCTAGTTGACGAACCATACCCTCCGTATAATTTATATTACACTCAACAACATCAATAACATTTTGTAACAGAAGCCGGAAGGAAGTACTTGACTGCTTAAAGGCATCTACGTTCCCATTTTCCACTTCCGTCACTTGGATATGCTCCTGGATGCGTTCTGTGATAGTGTGGGGAAAGTCTTGCTGTAAATCATTAATCTTATCCACGGAAAATCCCCGAGCAAGATAGCACATCACCTGAGTTTTGAATATAATCGTAGGATAGTGAAACCACCAAGTAATCGTCCATTGACTTGTCATTACCCAAAACCATAGAATTTGAAATGTGAAAGATTAGAATAAAGTATTTGCCTATGAACTCCATTGGATGGATTCCATAGCTAAAAGTTTGGATAAGAGTACAAAAATATGAACCCTCTACATGAACCTATAATTTTAAGATCAAAATCAAGTTTGTCAAGTGGAAAATTGGGGTTAAGAGAAGCAAAAGCAGAATGATCTGTAAACAATGAATCCAAAACTATGGATCGAAGTTTAGAAACAATGATTGGTAAACAATGAATCTAAAGTTATGGATCGAACTTCATAAGTTTCTTGAGAACAGAATTCGATGAGTGTGGGTTGCAGATGCAGAGGTAAGTAATAGTCTTATTCTTTAGTATTTTTACGTGTAACCTTATAGTTCTCTTTCATTTTGGACTTTGACCCTCTTTTTCTACCCAAAAAAATAAAATAAAATAAAATAAAACGTGGATTTATTCAAGACATTTTGCTCATTGAAAATTGTTGTCGACACATTTGAGAAGGCTGAAAACACATGTAAAATACTAAAATGTTCTTCGGCAGTTAACTGCCGAGGAGGTTTAAAATCGGTTGCAGTTAACTACTGAGGAAAACCTCGACAGTTAACTGCCGATGCGCTCTTGCTACAAATCTGGCAGAAGCTCTCACATCCATTATTACTCTCATTTTACCAAAAAAAATTCAAATCTCTCTCAAAATCTCTCGAAAAAACCCAACCAAATCCTACCAAATTTATTCAACAAAATCACAAGTAAGTGATCATAATGCTATTAACTTACATTTTAGTTGTTATAAATGTTTTTTTTTTAGTTTTTGAGTAGATTTAAATTATTTTAGTTTTTGAGTAGATTTACATGTTATAATTCATTTTTAGAGTAGATGTTAGTTGATTAATTTAGTTTAAATGTTTGCATGATGTTTATGTTATAATTTAGAATTTTAGGATTATTCTTTATTTTGGTGTTTTATATTTATTTTTTTATTTTAGTTTTTAAGTAGATTTACATGTAAGAGTATATGATTTATTTTAAGAGTAGATATAAGTTGAATAATTTTGTTATATTTTACAATATTTTTATGTTTTTTTTAGGGTAAAACATTTTAGGGTTATTTTTATGATTTTTAGGGTTTATGTATAATTTACACTCCAAGTGTTTGATGAAATGTTTGAATGAGTTTTTCATTGATTGTTTTCAATTTCTTATTGTGTAGATTTGAAACAATGGCCAGGTGGATCGACGTTCATGCACAATTCAATGGCGGAGAACCTCAGAGGTTCGGTGCCTTGGTGTAACGTTAAGAGGTCTCAAGGATCAACTGAATGAATTCATCCAAGGGTGGAATACGTTCGGTATAAACGTCCAACGCTCGACGAGGGGAGAATATCAATCACTTGGGTAGAATTAATGAACGACGAAAACGTGAAGAACATGTTTTGGGGGCACAGTATGTTCTAGTGGATCGATATGCGGTTAACGTTGTTGAGAGCAACTGAAGATATTATCAAGAGTTTGATTCCGTTAGAAGATCGTGATTAGGTAGGGAATGCACCTTCCAACTACAACAATTGTCTTCCTTTGAATGAGGTAATTCAAACTTGTTGACTCAAATATTCGCCCGACATTCCCATTGTTCCTTTCAAAAGATTAAATTCTTGTGAGGCTGGTATAAATGAAGGTATTGAAGTGTTAAGGAATGCACCTCATTCTGTTGACACGTCAATACCATCATTTAAAACCAAGCCTAACAATAATTTAATCTTTTGAATGAAACAATGGGAATGTCGGACGAATATTTGTGTCCTGCTGTTTAGCAAGTTTGAATTTACCCCATTCAGAGATAAGACAATTGTTGTAGTTGGAAGGTATATTCTTGAATGTAATGTAATGAATTTACCACTTTTCAAATTTATTTATTCATTATGAAACTTTTATTCGAATTCACGTTAGACTTAATTAGTCTTTATTCGAATACGCAATTTTTAATCGAAATTATTCAATACGCGAGTTTAACCGAAATTATTCAATACGCGATTTTAATCGAAATACACGATTTTGAATGAAATTATTCAAAACGCGATTTCATTCAAAGTACCATAATGTCCAGCAAAATGCGCGCGACACAAAAAAAAACATAAAAGAAAAAAATCCAAAACAATTAGGCATTAGAAGCCATTACATTCATTCTTCCTCGTCACACAAGTCAATCAGGTTGCCCACTACAGTCCCTGGAGCACCTTCTTTTGGTTGAGGACCAAAATAGCATATCCTCCCACTCCTCCTCAACCCCGACTGATTGTACACCGGCACCTTCGAACGCTTCTTTTTTTTCGGAACCATCACAAACAATTCCATGTCATGTCATAGGCGATTTTTCTTTCTTCTTGTCATCACCCTGAACGTTACCCTGGTTCTGATTCTGAGACATATCTACATAAAAAAAAATGACGATCAAAACCTAAACTAAACAACAATGCCATAAAATCAAAAAATCAAAACCTAAACTATCATCAAAACCTACACCTAAACCTAATCAATTCTAACAATTCTACAACAATTCATCAAAACCTAAACCTAACAATTCAATAAAACTTCTATAACAATTATAATAATTCATAACCACCTAAACCTAAACAATTCTAACAATTCTAACCTAAACTATCCTAAAATCATAAAACCTAAACCTAACAATTTTAACAATTCTACAACAAATCGTTAAAACAATAAAACCTAAATATAAATCTAACATATGATAAAATCATAAAATCAGTAAAATTTATATAATCGAAATTTAAGAAAAAAAACAACAATTCAACCACAAAACAACAATGCAATAGGATTCAAAAAACTTGTTTTTGCGATTGAAATTAGATTGGAATGGCTTGAAATGGCTGAAAATCGCACATAGGAGAACCAAACACGTAACAGAGGAGTTTTGGAAACTCCTATGTCTGTTTTTTTTCTTATAACAGATCATCGGCAGTTAACTGCCGAGGTTTACCTCGGTAGTTAACAGTAGCCAGTTTCTTCATAATTCGGCAGTTAACTGCCGCGGGAGCTTTTCGTCTTTTACATGTGTTTTTCAGCCCTATTAAATGTGTGAACATAAATTTTTTTGCTCATTTCAAATTGATTCAGAGATTGATGATATCCCCCTTCTTTCAATATTCTCAAATTTTCATCATTATATCATTCAACTTACTTACGAGCTCTCAAACTTACTTTTTTCCCTTTGTTAAATGACTTTAAATTATGGTTTACTACTTTTTTCAATTCCACTCATTCAAATTTGGAGAGGCTTCTAAATTTTTCAGAAACGGTGCTATCATTTAGCATATAAAAGTTAATTGAGGGCACAATCATATAAAAATATCGTATAAGAATTGAGAAAAGTTAATTGACTACCATCTAGCTCAAATCATCAGTATATGAATACGCATGATGAATTTCTCTGCTATGATCTACAATTTCCCATACATATGTTGAATTTGAACTCATTTAAAACCAAATAACAAGATTTTGAATCATTTCAACACGAAAAAATGGTTGGGATCGCTTCATATGAGTAGCATTTCAGCTCATTGAGGTTCATAGTTCTTTTGAAACCTGTTAAGTTTGAAAATGTGAAACCTTATGCAGATTTTATAAACCTCTTATTGCCCATTTCCACTTTGTAAGTCACATTTCAGTTTCTATAAAGCATGTATGCATAACTATAATTTAAACTTCTCTTATAGTTTTTAAAGACTGCTTTCCTCTAGAAAAATTTCACACCCCTGCACAAAATATCTGCATGCATTTAAAGCTTTGATATTATTGTACTGCATTCATTCTAACTAAAGAACCGAGTTATGAATATAAAAAAAAAAAAAAAAAAAAGAAAAAAAAAGTATGCTAATGCAATATTTGTTTATTTTGTCAATGACAGATAGTAACAAAAAGGCATTCAATACACTTAATTTTTCTAAGCAATTAGAATGGAAAATGCTTGAAAATCTTTACGGCCAAATCATTATGCAAACCAAATTTGAATACCACAAATCATTTTTGGACAATTTATAAAACAGTACTGCTATATAGTACGGACGGTCGCATACGAAACTTCACGGGCGCGTTTAAAATCTTATTTTCCACGCGCTACAGTGTCTGCAGTTTTTTAAAATAAAAAATGATAAAATCAGTCATCGCACTTCAGTTTCTCTTTCCTCCGCAGCTTATTTTCCAGCCACCGTTTCTCTTCCTTCCGCAGCCGTTTGGAAATGAAAAGCACATCTACTCCATCATCTCTGGCCACCGCGACGGAACTATAGCTTCATATTCGAGTTCTCTTTTCTTCGGGGTAAGTCATCTTCTCCTTCTTTCCATCTTCTCTGTTTTCTTTCTTTACGCAAAAGCTGTTTCAGCTGACTCACATAAACCTCTTGTTGATAATAACCAAAATACTCCCTCATCATCATCCTCCAAATTGTCCTTGTTCTTGGTGGTTCAGGTGGTGTTGGTAACCATTCATTTATTCTTCTTCCTTCTGTTTCTTTTGTAATTAGTTTGATTTTGAATTTGCTTTAGGCCCACCCTGTTTGGATAAACAAATTAATTTGTAGCTTAAATTATAAGTGTTTTTCGTGATAAGTCCTTATGAATAAGCAGTTTTCGTATGAGTAATAAGTTGTTTTCAGAAGTTATCTTCAAGAGCTTATAAAAAAAAAGCTGAAAACATCTTATGAACATGAGCTATTTTCATAAGTTCTCCAAAACAGTCTCAAAAATGTTGAAGGTCAATCCAAACAGGTTCTTAATGTTTCATAAATATTTACATATTGTTTAACTAAATAGAAAAAATATAATGATTAGTCACTCTAGATGCATTTACGATCGCGGCCAATTCATAGAGTAGTTGCTGACTTATGGGTGTTGTTTATTAAGTTGACTCTATGTTAGATCTGCTATATCAAAAAAAAAAAAAAATTAAAGTAGATCAGTTATACAGTTAGTAGTTAGTGGCTAGCAATCTGTCACAGTTGGTTAGTTTTCTGTTTCGGTTTGTTTGTTTTGGTTCAACTTTTTGATCTTGTAAATAAGACATGTTTGACTCAATATTCAATAATTCCGTTGAGATCAATGACAAATGTTTCGCTCATTTTCTCGCATTGTTTACTTTCATATGGTATCAGAGTCTAGTTACAATCCAAGGACATGTGAGTTATACTAGCTTATGTGACAGAGTCAACCTATATTGTTGATGAATAGTATTAACAACCTTGTTGTTGGTAATATGTAATTGTGGAATAAGGAATTCCTTTGCAATGTTATTTTACGCATTCAGAAAACAACCGTAAAATGTAGAAGTGCATATTAATCCATGCCAATATTTTTGATTCGGGGAGTTTGTAAATTAATTGACTTGACTTAATATTCAGGGCAGCTATTTGTAGCATCACTGCTTCAGCGGAATATTAAGTCGTGCTTGATACTTAGGGATCTCGAGAAAGCCAAGGCTCTTATTGTCATTCAGGGGATAGTGATTAAGAAGTTCTTCACCACTTTTGGAGTACAGTATGCTTAAGAAGTTCTTCCTTTCTATTACTTTTCAAACTGTTTTCAGTTTTAACATGTTATAGTCTAACTATAATATGCAGTACAATTTTAACATGTTGTAAAAATCAAATTATTTTCAATCCCTTCCCCCCCTGAGATAGCCAATGCAGCAAGGGATTTTGTTGTGGAAATTAATGAAGCTGTCTCAAAGAAGACGAAGAGTTGGAAGCAGGGCACACGACAGGAGTTAATTCAAACTTCTCATGCTCTCGTGATTTCTGTTGATGCAGGTTGTTTCTCGGATGGCTATACTGCATCTGGCTGCGTGTTCAATGACTATACAGGTGTAACTACATTCTCAGCTTGCAAAAAGGAACAAATGACAGCTGAACCTACAATTGCTGAAGCTCTTGGCATCCGCTGGTGTATGCAGCTCGCGAAGGATCAAAGAATTAAAGAAAAGAAATCATTGTGCAGTCAGATGCGTTGGTTGTAGTGGAATGCATTAGGGGCTCTAATTCTATTGCTAGTTTTTAACACATTGTGGCAGATTGTAAAACTCTTATGAATGTCTTTAGTAAGGTATCTGTTAACTTTATAGGTAGAGATTTGAATGTTTTAGCGCATAGACTTGTAGGTTATGATATGCAAGTAGGGAACAAGTCTTGGTTGGGATATCCCCTTCCTTTGAATGATGTTATTGTCTCTTGTAATGCTTCTGTTATATAACGAAGTTGGTAGAATATCAAACAGAAAAAAAAAGAGATTGACTAATGCTTTTGACCATCTTGTTTCAATGACCATGTAGACTGTAATTACCATGATAAATCATGCAATTGGAGCATCTGGAGTCGTAACCAAGGAGTGCAACTTAGTAAGAAAGAAAGTGATTAATTATCACAATAATTAGAAGTATACCAACTTAGTAAAATATGTTTTGTTCTGCTCTAAATATGTTTTTGGTTACAGGACGATATTGATCATGGTTGGCTTCTGGCACTGAATGAAAGCGTGCAAGCACTGCTGGCCATATCAAACTGAAATATTGTTACTGTGTGAAGGCTTGTAATTACATATATGTATTATTGGACGAGCTGGGACAGATTGGGAAGAGGTAAAAACAAAGGTGGCTTAGGATTTAGAGGCTGTTAGTATAGTGCATTATGCTTCTTCCTTTGCTGAAGTGTTCAATGCAGCCTGTAGACGGCTTTGGGTGTTTTGAAGGTTAATATTGATGTGGGATGCTTTGAAGGCGGGCACACATGTTGAGGTCTGATCGTTAGCACCATGACAGTGATGGTGCTTAAATTGGATTGATGAACAGAAACAGTTACAGACTAATCCTGCTATTGTATCTCATGTGATTGTAGAAACTAACACAAGTAGTATCCAAGGACAAGCATTTGACTTTTAGGAAAAAGAGAGAAAATAATAATGAGCATTTGGCTTTTAGGAAGTCTGTGTTAAGACTATCCATGTAATGTAATATTACTCATGTCTATGTTATGCATGTCAATGAATGAAAAGTGCAGGAACATCAATTTGTGTACTTCAAGTTTTAATATTCTTTAGTAGTATTTCTTTCGGCATCAATAACATGATATTCCTTCCAAATAAAAATATTACAGTTTGATTACAAAATAAAGCTAAAAAGTTGAAAGAGCAGTGTCATTTTTTATAACTGATTAATTCATTCAATAAAGCCTAGCACAAGGAGTGCAAAAGGCTAGAGTTTACAAACAAATCCAAACAAACAAGTCTCCACGCACTAATGAAAACAAACACCGGGAGGCACCAAAGGCCGAAACAGGGAAAACAAAAGGCATGTGGCTATACAGCATAACAACAAAAAGCCAATCATCACCCAAACTGCAAATCATGCAGACCCTCATACCATGACTGCAGAAAACAAAAAAAAAAACTCGTAACAGCAGTGTCTTAATCTTGGCTTTTGATGGCTGGATCATTCAACTTATGTCTCTGATGATTGTGTTGATCCTTCATATGGTGTCGTTCCTTCAAAAAGAGACAAAGGGATTGGTCTTTTGTGTTAAAATCTGATTGTATTCCCACACAATAAAAAACCAATAGATTGCATTTACAAACAATAAGAAAACTTCAAACAAATACCTGTAACAGATCTGAACAAGCAGCATTATGGTTTATGACCTCAGAATAATAAGGAGCCTGCAAAGAATATATACTTAATCAGTTATGTTCATAATATAAATGTTCAAATAAAAATAAAACACACCAAATTATGTTATGATATTAATTTTTAAATAAAAATAAAACAACACCAAAATCTATATTTGCACCTTGTTTTCTTCACCAAGATATTCTTGATTTGGATTGAAGGGAGCTACAGTATTTACACTACCATTTTCACCACTCCGTACATTGTTCTGCTCCTGCTAAAATATTTACATAGAAAACATGGATGCTTAGTATGCAATGTAATATCATGTACATTTTAAAATAAAAGTATGGAATCATCTAGAATATGAATTATCAAATAGAAATAGATAGAGCAACAAATCTTATATCTGCACCTGATTTACTTGACTAGAATATTCTTTGTTTACTTGAATGCTCTCTTGTGTGCCAATTCCATCTCCAAGTTGAGATCTGTAACACACTTCATATTCGATTTCTTGACCTCTAGATATGCATGGGCCCTGCCATAAAAAAATCCTAAATTAGACTTGTCAACTATTATATCTATAATATCAATAAATAAATACTATAAATTTCATACTCACCTTCTCAGGACCTTGATTTTTTTTACTATTTTGGTTGTTCTTTTTAGTTTTCTTTTGTGCAAGCTTCTTCTTCACAATCTGATCAAATTTAGATGTCTTCCTTTTCGAAGGAGGACGCCCTTTACTTCGAGCCAGTTTAGGATCAAGAATGGTAGCTTGGCTTTGAACTGAACAGTCTTCTTCTATAATTCTAGGAGATGTTTCATTACATGGTAACTCAATTTTCATGTTTTGAATCCAGTTCATCACTTTCACTAAATCATCTTCACTATTTATCCTTGTTGAAGCAAATTCATAAAAGGCGTCACAAGCTTTATCAACACGTTGCAATTCAGTTTTTCCAACCAAATTATCAAAACCACATTTAATAAGTGTATACCTCCGCTTTATATCTTTCCTCCACCGTGCCAAAATATAATTAGATGGCACGAAATCTGTTTTCCCTATGAGCTTAAGCACACAAAGGATGTGCCTACATAAAATGCCTTTAAATTCAAACAAGTGGCAGGTGCATTTTAACATGAAGTCTTTTTCATTGAAGAGCACCATGAACACAATATCTTTCATCTTGTCATATACTTTCTTACTTTCTGTAACAGAAAATATTGAATCCAAACCCTCCAATCTGTTGAAACATGCATGACAGTACATCATAGAAGCTATTTCCAATTGGAATTCCTGAAACTTTGCATTGGTAAAGGCTTTTTGGAATTGGAACTCAAAGCCAAAGTGACTAATACAAGCAATAACCGTATTAAACGAACGAAAGTCGGCAATGTTTTCCTTTTCAATTTTATCTTTCAATGCATTATCATACTGCTCAACAAATTGCTTCGGTGTTGTCTTTGAGGTCACATATCCATCAAAAAATGAGTTCATACTTTCACTTCGTTGTGTAGTTGACATTCCAGCCCAAAATGTGTCCCTTACATATGCAGGAACCCAACGATGCCGTTCAACAAATAACCCTTTCAACTATTCATTGTCATGTAGCTTGTAACACTCAATCATATTTTCCCACTTCATCATAAAATCACTTTTGCTAAAAGAATCGTATACAATATCATGCAAAAGTGTTTTGATAGACTCGTAGTCAGAGTGTCTACCAAACTTTTCTGGAATCTTTTTCATTAAATGCCATAAGCACCACCGATGACGAGCCTTCGGAAAGACAACCTCAATTGCCTTTTTCATTGCTCCGTCTTGATCAGTGATTATGGCATTTGGAGAACGTCCATGCATACATTCTAACCAAGTCTTAAACAACCAAGTAAAAGTTTCAGTATCCTCATTTGACAACAGAGCACAACCTAGCAACATCGACTGACCATGATGGTTTACGCCAACAAAAGGAGCAAAAGGCATGTCATATTTATTTGTTAAGTAAGTGGTGTCGAAAGATATGACTTCGCCAAAATATTCATATGCGGCCCTACATCTTGCATCTGCCCAAAACACATTTCGTAATCGACTTTCATCATCGACATCCATTACATAATAAAATTGACTATTTTGTTTTTGCATCCTAACAAAGTATTTCTGTATTGCTTCAGCATCTCCTGTCCCAAGTCGTAATTGTCTTACTTTGTCTATGTGGTTTCTGCAGTCTTTTTCTCCAAATGTGAGATTCTCATACCCATTTGCTTCACCGACCAAGGACCGAAAATTTCTACTCACATTAATCCCAGCTTGATCATTGAGTTCTAACCTCCTCTTCATTCGAGCCCCGATATTTTTGTTAGATCTAAAATATCGTGCTTTCCCTGGACTTAGATCATGATTATGCTAAAAAAAAACACTTGAAATTTTAGTTGTTCCGTCTGAATACATACACGCATTCAATCTAGCCTTACACTGCGTTTTGGTTACAGGATTTGGCTCTAACAAATTCTTTGAGCGACTCACATACTTTCTAGATCGACTACATGCTAAAGTAAAATACATTTTCCCTTCATCTCCTTTTTTTGAACTTATTTTAGTAGTTCCAAAACCCACCCGCTGAGCATAATTCCTGTAATACTCAGTAATTTCCTTCTCAGATCCAAATGACATCCCAGCACAAGGTGTTTCTTCTTCATAAGTATCATTTGTTTCTAAACAATCATTAGTTTCCAATTCATCACAAGACTCAAATCCTTCTTGCACTAATACAACAAATAAAATAAAATAAAAAACCTATATTAATTGACCAACACAAGTAGTAAATGAAACATCAATCAATTGACACAAATTTCCTGCTAATGATATATAAAAACAACAAATACACAAAATACTTACTTGTAAGTGAAATGAAATCTGAAATACTCTGCTTTAGGGCTATGAATCAATGGAAGCTATGATAGTAAGCAGAAACATAGTTATGTGAGGATGTTATGTGAGGATGAATATGAGACCAAATTCACAGAGGCAAGACGTAAGAATGAGAAAACGACCACGACGCTATTTCGCAACAAATGAGATTGAACTCCAATCAGAGTATTTGATTCGCGGGAATGAGGAAACAATTCGCAGGAAAGAGTATCTGATTCGCGGGAGTGGAGAACGTGGGTTTCCATTCTTTTTTTGGGTGAACTGCAGTTTTTTTTTTTTAGTTACAAACTGCAGGTTTTATATTTAATTTAATCTTATTTTTGTTGGACAGAGAAAGTGCAGCTCGTGGAAGTAGAAAGTTTTCACGCCCCTGTGAGTATTCTTGCACAACAGTTCCGTACAAAATAGCATTTTCCTTTATAAAATCATTATGCTTTGTGAAATAGAATTTCAGCCAAATCATGTATGCAGACAAAATTAGAACCAGTTGGGTTTGAACATGAAGGAAAGAAACCACTTCTGAATCCAAAAACAATATACTGGTCAGTCAAATAAATTTCCACTTCAAAAAGAAGATATACCACAAATCTAATCAAACCAGATTGCAATAAAAAGCTAATTTCTTTGCCTAATGGCTATGGCCAACAGTATAACAATTAACACTCTCTTCTACAGCTTATTACCATGCAAAATGCATTCTTTTCTCTCTTAAACTTCTGTCTTCGAAAACTCTAAGTTGTAATCATAACGCTATTTAGGCTCATGAAATGATTTAGTTTTTATGTTTCTTACACTAAGGTATTAAAAATTCATTTAATTGGTCATGTGCAGGTCATTAATTTGAGACTATTTTTTTTCTGGTTTGAAACAGAAATTCCAATCAAATCACCAAGTTATTAGAGTCCACTTAAATTAGAGAACAGAACCTTCTATTTCATTCAAATACATACAGGGCTATGATCAAACTTAAATAAGTTCTGAGCCAAAGTGGCAAGTTGTGATCTTAATCAACAAGCTTAAACTAACTAGAGTAATTTACCGTATAAAACAATTCCAAACAGTGAACGCAGCATACATTAAAACAGAATCGAGTTACACATGCATATAATCATCAGACTAATTTACCATATAGAACAATTTCAAGCTGTGAACACAACATACATTAGAACATAATCCAGATACTCCACTACTACAGACACATGTGCATAAATAACAGTGAATCAAACAAAGTTGTTAATATTTCCAATAAACATATTACAAATAGTTAACCCAAAAAACAAACATTTCACGAGATATTGAATCAGTTGGTGTGGCATACTGTCTCAAGTTACAAATTCGGCCACCCAAGAGTTCAAAATACAGCACAATTATAAATACCTAGAAAACAGTGAAGGAAAAATATAACTAACTCATTCTTCTTGTTTGTGCCATCTTCTTAAGCTTCCTCATTGTCACTAGGGAGTGAAAGCAAAGACTCCGTATACATAGCCAATCGGAATCCATTTCGTGAATCTTTGCAATAGTAGGTATGCTCTAAAAACTCTCCTTCCTCATCATATCTCACCAATCCAGTACGGCTATCTGTTCCAACAATATCACCACTTGTTGTACAACATACAAGGGAAACATTATGAATGGTATCATAAGTAGTAAGAACAAGAGTTTTAGTCCAAGATGACTGCACTTTATATTCTTTCATTACCCAGATATCAACCGTATCCTCATCCACCATAACCCATAGACTTAGAAATCCTCTACATACCCATAAACCACAAACCGTATAACCATGGTCAAAATCATCTGGGAGAGGAATCTCTACAAGTTTCCTTTCGACTAATTCAAAGGCAACAACAAGATATTCATGTGTATCATAATTGAAAGCCAACCAGTGAATAGCTCCGTTGAAGACCGACTCTACTAAGGGATAAACAAAGGGAGAGGACTTACTACAAAAAGGCAAATGGGTAGGGCTCACAATTTCGTTCCACGCATTAGCTCTCAATGAGAAAATCCCCAAGTAAACATATGAAACTGAAACCACCAAGTAATCATATGTTGATTCGTCATACCCAAAACCATAAAAAATTAAATTTGAAACATTAGGAGGGAAAGGTATTTGTCTAAGAAATCCGGTGGATGGATTCCATATATAAGCTTCTGAACAAGTGTGAACATATATAAACCCTCTACATGAAGCTTTAATTTCAAGATCAAATTCAAATTCCGGAAGCGGAAAATTAGGGTTTAGTGGAACAGGTTCATTATAATCACCAAGTAAACTGAAACCACCAAGTAATCATCTGTTGATTCGTCATACCCAAAACCATAAAAAATTAAATTTGAAACATTAGGAGGGAAAGGTATTTGTCTAAGAAATCCGGTGGATGGATTCCATATATAAGCTTCTGAACAAGTGTGAACATATATAAACCCTCTACATGAAGCTTTAATTTCAAGATCAAATTCAAATTCCGGAAGAGGAAAATTAGGGTTTAGTGGAACAGGTTCATTATAATCATCGGTAAACAACGAATCTACAGCTATATATCGAAACTCAGGAGTTGCTGTCAGGAAGAGAATTCTAAGAGTGTGTGTTGCAGCAGTAACTTGAAAGTGTGAATTTGCAAAGTGATTATCAGAGATAAGTGAAAACCATGACTTACAAACAGATTTGAAACGAATAAGAGACTTAACCGGTAACCTTACTAAGATTTTGGTGATCAATTCATCAGGAAGATATGGTGGTGCATCCACCTCCGCCATGCGTCATCCTCTGCTTTACCAGTGATGTTTGCTTTGATCAGTGTGTTTGGTCTGCAAAACAGCAAATACTGGACAGAACAGTACAAGATAGAACAGTACAACACAAGGCAGAACAGCACAGGACAAATTTTTTATGGCATTGAATAATTTTTTGTTTTATACGATGTTTGGGGGACAATGCTATTTTGGTATTTTAGACAACTTGTACGTGGGAAAAAAAGTTGTGTTGTGGTTTTGGTGAGGGACAAAAATATGAGTTTTTGTCCTGTCCCTTGCCTCCAGTTTGTCATGTACCTGAAACAGTTATACAAATCAAACACTGAACAACTAGAGTTGTTCTGTCCTGTCCTTTATTTTTTAGCAAATCAAACGCACCCAAGAAAACACGGTGACGAGATTGTAGACGGCGGCTAAGAAAATTAATAGATGGGCATTGGGTGGTTTAGGCCCATTTATCAGAAAATTCCTCTTTAGACCCTCCAATTGCTTACAGGTTTTTTTTTTTTTGACAAAATTGCTTACAGGTTTATCAAGTTGTGTTAATGATGGTGAGACACACTCAATGGTATGACCCACAATCTTTTTTGTATGTATTTCTTTCTAAATAACATTCTCCATTTATTTTTATAAATGGAGAGGATCCTTACTCATTTTAGGGACGCTTAAATTATTATTTTAGCTTAGTAGTCAAGTATATACATATTTTTTATCAACATACTACTTACTCCATATTACTTTGGTTTTTTCCACTAAATTTGTATTTTATTTTTTGATTAATTTCTAAATTATTTTGGTAGAGTTAATTTTGGTCATATACATTATGAAGAAATGAAAACTCTATACTTGATGGTAATAAAATATAGTTTAATTATAATACTATGTGAGTCTGTAATTATTATATATACGGACATCCAATCATGTGTTGCACATTATCATATAATATGAAAATATTTTAATAAAATTGTTGTACAAGAATAAGTGATTTTTTCTATATGGCACGTTGACAAGATTGTATATATTTCTCCTTAAAAAAAAATTGTATATATTTCTTTTGAACTAAAATATTTTCATGCTGGAATGTTGTTGATTTGAAAAATCATTTGAAGTGAAATTTATATTTGGTCCAATTTATCACACTTCGAAAGAAGACATTATGGGACACTAACTTTTGCAGGATAGCTTGATTTTTTTTTTTTTGAAAGGACCTTGATGTGCATTTGTTAATGATAGTTAATTTAATAAAAGTTGGAAATTCTATTGTTTTGTAGTGTTGCCTTTTGATTTATAAGTTGTTTTCACAAGTTCTTTTAAACAATCTCACAAGTGAAGTATTTGTGCCGGTAAAATAAATAGGTAAATCCAAACAAGCCCTATATAGTTTGATACAGAGGAATGTTACCATGCTTTCCACTTCGGTATGTAACGACAAGTACCTTAGGACAACTGATTCGTTACGGCTGGGATACCTATTCGTTGCTGTACAGATTCAGTAATGAGAGTAATCAAGTGTGAATTGCATTCATTCACTCTATCATTTGGTGCTTTCTTTGTCTTTCCTGAGATACTTTTAACACGAATAAAGCTTAAAAACAACAGTAAATTCCTTAAAATGCTGAAGTACAACTTTGTGAGGCCATTTCACCTTCAAATTAAGGGTGAAGCCTGAGAGAGAGACCATGGCCAGCAAAAAGAAACTAACTGTATATCCGATCCTTAAGGAATAGGGTTCAGACAATATGACAAAACAGAACACACAACATATTCTGAAATTGCTTCTTACTTAAAATTTTACAACACCCGCAGGATCAAAATTAAAACCTTCGGTAGATGTTTTACTTTTATACACTGGTACACATTATTTTTAACATTCAACACGTTTAGTTTCTAAAATAAGTAAAAAAAATTACAGGACATTCATCTGAGCCTCCGTAAAAAATCGCAATTAATATAGCAGTAATATTTTAATGCAGTAGACCTAGCACCAGAACAGATATTATCTTTAACAAATGGATCATCACTCTTGTGGCGCCTCAAATCTTGTTGGGCTGTCAATTCCCATCATGCAGCAAAGGCCCGATATCAAAATTATTAACAAAACTATTCCCTGGATTATAACAAAAGCAAACTCATCAGGACATCATAAATGTTGCAACTATCCAACACTATATCAGCAAAGTGATTAAAATAATGAGTCAAGGTAACATCAGATATTAATGGAAGGTGTTGCTCATTGTAGATTATATAATTATCTTAAGAGTTATCTTTAATTAGCAATTTGAATTATAGATCTACAATCAGATCTGAATTACAATCCATTGATATTAATTCTTAGTGGAGGACTTCTCTGAGAAGCAAGGACACCTTTGTGTGTTTCGTGTCTAACATGTGCCCAACAACACGTGTAAGACACCTCATTTAGGTTTCCAATGAAAAATAATCATCTTTTTCTTGCTCTAATATAGCTCCGACACGGACAGAACACTGTTATGGTGGGAGGTGACAACTCTTTTGTGTAGTATCGTGAACATTTTTCATGATTTTGATGCAGTAAATTGTAACTTGTTTTGGATCTTTATACCTTTTTTCCCTAATTGTAACTTGTTTTGGATCTTTAGACCTTCCTATTCTGTATTATTTTTAGTAAAATTTTACTTCTAGCTTTGATTATGTGAATCATCAAATTTTAACTCTTTCTAATGTTTTATAAATGATGCTTATATTACTTTGTCTAAATAGTTCAAATGCAGGGTTCTCCAAAGTCCAAACAAGACATCTACCATTTGAGGATTAGTTGATGCAAGCACATCAAGATTCAGTCCTCAACAATAGTCTATCTATAGACATGTATACAAGGTGTTCTTAAATTAAGTGTGCAAAGGCTGTGAATATTTTAGTGTCGCTATTAAATGTTCACGTATCAGATTGAAGGGCAACAGTTCTACAAGGAATGATGCCACGCAATAATGGCTAGAAGTTTTATCACAAACCAAAATAACCAATTGCATAGTTTGTACGGAAGCGAATAAAAAAAAGGACAATATCTTTCATGCTTGTATTTGTATCATTGAACTCAGAACTTAGAAACAAACAGAAACCTATACAAGCATGCATATGAAGTGTACTTGTGGTACCAGATAATTTAATCATAGAGAAGTAAGGGGAAAAACAGAAGAAAAAATAGAACATGATAAAAGAGTGGTATAATGGTAACTATATTATGTTTTATTCATAAGAAGGTTTTTCTCTTGCCAGACTAGCACATTCGTAGAAGGTGCAAGATAAATCAACAAGAACTCACAAGCCATCAATTAACTGCATTTGTAAAAATGGGCAAAGAAGCTTACCACTAAAAGTCCCTCCAAAAGTGATGATTTAAGCTGGCAGACTCCATCACAAGCTGTGGAATTGGTTGATCCATTCCCTGTTGTACTTTCTGCTAGAAACCTTTGCAAATCCCTATAAGAAGGATACTGGATTGACCTCGAGAGATCTGACACATAAAGTACTGCATATTTTGCCCCAGATTCCTCTACAGAGCTGATAAGCTCGGATAAAACTTCACCTAAAAATATACAAATGCATGAGAACTCAGCAAATGGTAAGATTATGTCGAACAAAGCCCATAACTCTGAAGTAGATGTACCTTCAGATTGTGTTCTGTCAACATTTTTTGAAGCTTGAGGACCATTGCAGAACACAACCAAATCTGTTTTCCCTTTGTGGCTCTCTTCCTTCCTCTTGGTCAAATAGGCCTGTAAAGTTATAATGGTCAATAAAGAGCATTATGCAACCATTACGAGGAAGGGCCTTAAATTCCATAATCAGTCATATCACATTAATTTATTGATTACTTGAACCGAGTGTAAAGCTTTAGTTTCTTCACGATTTCCAGTGCCCATAGAGCAAGATCCAAGGAAAGCAACGTTGCCAATTCCTAAATCATCTCCACAGGCTTCAGCAAATCCTGAAACCAATGAGTCTTCCAAATTCACATCCTCTGATGCTGAAACATAAGGAAATGCCATGGAAGTGTTGGATCTGACAAAAGAGTCCTGTTCATGACAACAGAGAGTGTCAGAGTCAAAAATTGAAAAAATTATTCCATTAGCTGTCCTGAATCAGGTTTACACAAAAAACTTAATAGACTAGACTGCATGTCACAATTCTCTCACCTTGAGAAAGTCAGAAAGAGCCGAGTCTGCATGCTTGTTCAAGCTTAAATCTGAAGACTGTAACTGCAAAGGTAAAATGTAACATAGCTTATTGAAACAATGCTGATGCACTCATTGACAGGAATCTCTAAGATCAAGACAACAAATGTAAAATAGGAAAGTTGCAACACAAACTATCTAACAAACGCTTAAATGATATTACCTCTCCACCAACAAATAGAAGTGCCAGATCGAGAGGATCCTGAAATTTCTTCCCTTTGCACTGTCCAAATAGAAAATTGAAAAAGGAAATTAAAAATACCGCAGCAACAGCAATGATAGAAGAGACCAAAACTGAACAAATGTTATCATCATTAATAAAAAACAAAAAAACAATCCCTTCTCAGTAAAGGTTTAAGAGAAAGGTAGGGAGGGATAGAACCCCAGCATATATACAATAGGAAACTAATCTATCGGATAAGTAAATACCAGAAAATTTGACCATCCTGCTTCAGATAAAACAGACTTTGCTAGGTCTTTCGGAGAAATGACCTGATAATTAACGGACTCCTTCAATCCATTGTCTGAGATCCTGCAAAGGTCCAGTAAGATATAAACAATTTTCTGATTCGTTGAACAACATAGTGTAAACCTAAGACATGAATACTCAATGACTATGTATGTACAATACAACCCCATGCTTATATGATATAGAATAGATACATCCTACTACTACAAGAAGCATCTAGCATATTAAGATTGTTGCCACTAAAGACAAGTAGAACTAAATGAGGGTTTTTTATATTTTGCAAATGGTTAAGTTTTCATTTTAACCAATAACCCTATTTATATTTTCTTCTTATCTGCTACAGCTGCTTCATTCTTTACTATATACACCTCCCAAGTTCAATTTCTAGGTAAAACAATTATTGGCAAGGCTACACTTGCCTCACAGCGGAACTCTGGATTACCAGAGCCCTCTTCCCATGGAAAGTAGAGGGTTAACACCTATGAAGCATGGATACGGACACGGACACCGGACACGGACACACCGACACAGCTAATCATTTGAAAAAAAATGCATAATTCAGTGTAATTACAAGTGTCGGTGTCGGACACGTCACGCCTAATCCAAGTAGTGTCCGTGCTTCATAGGTTAACACATAAACAAAACAAAAAAGTAAACCATCAATCATAGAATGAAGCTTTGTTGATTGATCCGAAAAATCTATCCCCGGCATGACCATGCCTGTGATGAACCAAAACGTTGTGGCAATTCAAAAAGAAACCTAAAGCTACAAAAACACAGGTATTACTTACACTGTTATTACTATACTTCAACCCCTACCCATGATTTTCTTTTGTTCAAATTTTGAACCTTTTTCAGATAAAATTTCAGTAGATCATGCCACACGTCTTTTACTCTCATTTCCTAAACCCTTGGAAAGCTACAAAACTTTTCTATCTCCGCCGGTTTGGATTGACTTATTTGAGTTTATCAACGGACATAAGTTTTGTGAGACTATTTGAGAGAATTTATAAAAACAGCCAATGACAATTTTTTTATATGCTTTTTACAGCTTATTTTTACAAGTTCTCCAAGATAGCTTAGAAAATAGCTTATAGCTACAAATAAGCTATTTATCCAAACAGGTCCTAAATCTAGCATAACTAACTATCATCAAATTACAAGTAACAAATAGAAAATGATACTTACAATTTATAATGAGATGACCAAAGGAATGCGGGAACAGTGGAGGGAATTGCAAAGACTAATCCATTGGGAATGAAAAGTGCAGCAACAATGAAAGCAAGTAATGGCATCACCATCGTTGATTCTTCCTGAAACAATAATCAAATCAAGTTCAGATCGAAGATGGATTGAATCAAACAAAAGAGAAGAGAGAATGGAAACCTAATCTCGTAACTTACGTTCTGTATTGTGATTTGTTAAATTCGAGTTTCAATCCAAACCACACGACACAACTCTGCCTCGGTCGAGATCTCACGATGTTGCCCCGATTTTGTTTCTCTCTTCTTTTTTTCGTACGTGAATGATTTATTCATAAGATAGGATATTATAATTATTTTTTTTTTAGGGTAAATTATTATTATTAATTTTTTTTTGTCAAATAGTTTAATGGCTAGAGCTCACACAATTTAATTGATTGTGGAGAAGTGGAGTGTTTGGGGTTCGAACTCCAGCCCCTGCATATAATATTTAATATCCATACCAACCGAACTAAGTTCAAATGGATTATTATTATTAATTTTATTAGAGAGTTTAATTGATGTAAAATAATTTTAATCATCATCTAATAAAAATACTCATTATCTTCTCGTGTAAATCGTTCAACATCATCTCATCATATATATAATGTCAAAATAAATAAATAAACATGAATTATGACATAAAATTAATCCATGGAGCAACAAATATTTATCTAAAGCGGGGTATGAGGTAATTATAAAATATGTCTTATAAGTTATACCTACTTAATTCATGGAGCGCAAATGTTTATCAAAAGTGTGGCATTAGGTGGATGTCTTGGGATAAATTATCTAGTCATAAAAGTCATGAAGGAATGGGTTTTACGGACTTAGCATCTTTCAATGTTGTTATGCTTGATAGTCTAGTGGAAAGATTGTTTAAAACTCGATATTTTGCACATATTGACTTCTTTCGATCTAAAATTGGCATAAATTTAAGCCACCTCTGACGTAGCATTTTTACCGCAAAGAATGTGGTTCAACAAGGGGATCGTTGATGTATAGGTATATGCAAAAAGATTTCTTTGATGGTCCGTTCTATTTGTTTTCAAGAACTGATTGATCATACGTTAAAAACTTAAAAAGTGCAGTCAAGTCATTACCTTTTTGATCCACCTACTACACTTACAATTCTCAACACTCCTCTTTTTCCTCTAGTCACAGAATATGTGTTAGTTTGGAAAGGAGGAAGAATGACAGGTATTCTGTTTGTCGCGCTTATCAAATTTGCATCGGAAATATCTGGGCCATTGGAAATCGATATGGAACATCAAAACTCCCCTAAAGGTTAAGAATCTTGTTTGGAGGGTGTGTTGCGGGTGTTTATCTACACATGCACGACTCGTTAGTAGTGGAGTTATTTATCCTACTAATGATATGATCATGAGTTCATTAAGCATGTGGAAAGAAACATAAAAAATTCACTAAAAAATATGCTTTTTTCAATTTTTTTAGTCCATGTTTCCTTTGAAATGGTATGTTACATATATGAGTTCAAGTGGGAAATAAGTCATGGTGAGTTTTGTTATTCAAGATATTTGACATTCATCTTGGATGGGGTCCACGTAAGACTTTTATTGGAGAAGATCAAAGAAATATTTGTATGACCAAATGAAATCAAATCCAAAGGAAATGAAGACCACGCTAGTTTTCTTCAATACTGATCCAAAAACGTTGGCTTAAATGCTCTTTTGGTCCTTTAACTATTTATTTGGTATCGCTTTGGTCCCTTAACTAAAAAAAAGATTATTTGAGTACTTTATCTTTATCTCCGTTACCTATTTTGGTCCCTTCCGTTAAAAAATTCAAAAAACGTTAAGTGAGGGCATAGGTGGCAATTGAGGGATGATTTGGACAATTAGTGCTGGATGACATGGAAAAGACTGGGTTTAAAATAGAAGACGTATAAATAGAAGAGAGAGAAGACAGAAGAAGAGAAGATGGAAGAAGAAAAGAAGAAAAGAAGAAGAGAAGACGAAATCGCGGTGGTTGGAAGCCAAGGAAACGAAATCGCACCACTCATCGAATCCAGGTATGATCTTCATCCTTTATCACCACGTTTTTGCTACAGTTTTTAGGGTTTCTACGGTTTAAAGTTGT